>NC_142170.1:16033970-16333970 GCF_029865625.1 Vigna umbellata | reverse complement strand
CATCCAGCACCAATTTATTTTTTTTTATTCAATTAAAGTGCACCGTGCTTCTTCTTCTATCTAAACGTAAATGAATCTTCTATTCTCCTCCAGCCAAGCCGTGGCACCCCAAACCTCCAACACGTTCCAGCAGCTTGCACCAACTCAGGCCGTGATCCCACCTACCTTCAATAACCGTGCTCTCCTCTTTGATCAAGAAAAGAAAATAATTTGACACTTGTGCACATTCTTTCAACTAAAATAAATCAGCTTTTTCTAAAAGAAACCATCAATCACCGTGAGCACCTCTTGGACGTGGCTTCCCACCAACTTTCACCTAATCACTTCTTCATTTTTCAAAGAAAAGAAATCTCCAAAAGCTTAGCTACTTTCATTCTACTACCCGTAACGTCCCTGCACCCACTTCCCCAAGCAATGAATTAATTTTCTTCTTCCAACATTAACCACGTACATGTATACCTACCCCATCTAATCACCTCTTCACTCCCAACACCAGTGGCTACCCATAGGTGGAGACACCACTTCACTTCTTCCAGCTCAACGCGCACACGCTGTTGCTCCAGCAGCTTGGATGGAGACTTTCTTCCAGCCCGTGGCAACCCTTTCTATTACAAAAAAAATTCAATGCCAAACAATGTTGGCAGTGACAGCGTTGGAATCGTAAGAATCAAGAGGACAAATAAAAAGTACTCAATGCAGAAGTCCTGAATCCCTTCCCATTAAATGAGAAAACAGTGTAAAAACTCTCCAAAACTCCCAAATACGTTCAAGGGCCAAAACCCTCAAAAACGAGGGGCAAGGTGGCGGCCCTAGCTTCTAAGGCCGTGAGTCTCTTATAATGAGGGTGGGGTCCACACAATAAAACCCTAGGTGCCAAGTCATCCACCCTCATTTTTTTCTAGTTCATTTTTGCCAAAAATTGGCTAAATCTACTAAAGTTAATTCAAAAACATTCTACACTACTAAATTACAATTTAATTAATTCTAAATGTCTATGTGGAGAGTCTTGAATTTATTTGCATTCTTCCCGATGTCCCAAAATGTATTTCCAAAATTTTCCTGCACTTCAAAAATGCACTTAATCAGCTCAGAAAACCCAAATTAGCACAATTACAAATTTCCGACCAAATTAAGCAGAATTCGGAAAACGGGGAAATAACAAACAATTAAACACAATTCCCTGGTTTATTTAAGTGCAATAAACTAAATATAATTCAAGAAATAACGACTCATCACTTCCTCCACTTCCTGCACTTCCTCGGCTTCCTCCGTTAGTTCAATTGGCCACTTCGCCACTTCCTCCACTTGCTCGACCTCCTCCACCTCCTCCACTTCCTCCACTTCCTCTACTTCGTCCACTTCGTCCACATCATCAACTTCGTCCACTTCCTCCACTTCGACCACTTCCTCCACTTCCTCCACTTCGTTCACTTCGTCCACTTCGTCCAATTCGTCCACTTCGTCCACTTCCTCCACTTCGTGCACTTCGTCCACTTCCTCAAATTCCTCCACTTCGTGCACTTCGTTCACTTCGTCAGCTGCGTCAACTTCCTCCACTTCGTCCACTTCGTCCACCTCGACCACTTCCTCCACTTCCTCCACTTCCTCCACTTCGTCCGCTTCTTCAACTTTTTCAACTTCGTCGACTTTGTCCACTTTGTCCACTTCCTCAACTTCCTCCAGTTTGCCCAGTTCCTCCACCTCGTCCACTTCGTCCCATTCGTTAACTTCGTCAAGTTCCTCCACTTCCTCCACTTCCTCCACTTCCTCCAATTCCTCCTCCACTACGTTCACTTCGTCCACTTCCACCACTTCCTCCTCTTTGTCAACTTCGTCCACTTCGTCAACTTCCTCCACTTCGTAAACTTCGTCAACTTCATCAACTTCCTCCACTTCGTCCACTTTGTCAACTTCGTCAACTTCATCCACTTCCTCCACTTCCTCCACTTCCTCCGCTTCCTCCGCTACGTCCACTTTGGCACTTCGCCACTTCATCTGTTTCCTCCACTTCATCACCTTCGTCCAGTTCGTCCACTTCGTCAAATTCGCCAACTTCGTCCCCTTCGTCCACTTCCCATCATCCACTTCGTCCACTTCGTCAACTTCATCAACCTCGTCAACTTCCTCCACTTCGTCAACTTTGTCAAGTTCGTCAACTTCCTCCACTTCCTCCACTTCCTCGGCTTCCTCCGCTTCGTCCACTTCCTCCACTTCGTCCACTTCGTCAACTTCCTCCACTTCCTCCACTTCCTCAACTTCCACGGCTTCCTCCGCTTCGCCCACCTCGCCACTTCGCCACTTCCTCCACTTCCTCAACGTCCTCCACCTCCTCCACCTCCTCCACCTCCTCCATTTCCTCAACTTCGTCCACTTCGTCGAATTCGTCCACTTCCTCCACTTCCTCTAGTTGATCAACTTCGTTCACTTCGTCCACTTCGTCCACTTCGTCAACTGCGTCCACTTCGTCAACTTCGTCCACTTCATCAACTTCGTCCAATTCGTCAACTTCCTCTACTTCGTCAACTTCCTCCACTTCGTCAACTTTGTCAACTTCGTCAACTTCCTCCACTTTCTCCACTTCCTCCACTTCCTCCACTTCCAGGGCTTCTGATGGACAAATTTGTAAGCACCAAAATATGATGTCACAAACTTGTTTCACAATCGGCAAGTATGACCGAATCGTTCAAGTAATAAAACTTGGTAAGACCAAGTATCGTTCTTCCCAAAGGACTCACGGCCTAGTTTAGTTATGTGATTTCTTGATTAGCTAAGACTTAAGAAAACAATGATTGAAATTTTAATATGCAAGACGAAAATAAACATGTATGCATGAATTGATCAATGGCAAAGACATAAGATAAACACTTTCAATGGATTAAATGAATGAATATGTTGTTGGGGGTCAATTTCATCTCATCCACTCCCATATATTTTAGGAATTCCTCTTTCAAATCATCATTGTTAATGCCACTCTCTAATGTACCATTCTAGATGGCTTCTCCCTAATCAAATAGTTCATACAATTCCTAGCATTCCTAATGATTAGTTCATGAGTGCAGGAGCTTAAGGCAACCAATATAATGTTGTCAGTAAAATATTGGGAGAAATTCCCCGGATCTAGATTTCCCCGTATGTGTCCGTATCAACAAAACCAATAATCATGCATTAGAATGAGTTAAACAATGCAAGCATTGAGCAAAGAGGAAAAACCCTAACTAATGATGAAAAGAAAGCATATGTCTTAATTCAAAGATGTATTCAACAAATCCATATATGAGAGCTTCAAGAGATTACATTGATTCCCCAACAAACATACAAGGTTTAGTTCACCATATTCATGGTGAACCTAGATGAATAACAATGAAAGTATGAAAGAATAAACCCAATAAAGGTGAAGAGGTAGCCTGAGCATCCAAGATCCTCCTTCAAAGGGGTGAAAGAGAGAGTGTTTGCCTCGTTTCTGCCAAAGATACTAACTAAAGGACGTGCAAGCCCTTATATACTAATCTAGAGTTACAAAAGATTACAAAAGCCCAAGCCCAAAAAGTGCCGCTCAGCGCCATTTACCGCTCAGCGGTGGTTACGCGTCTTCTTTCTTCCCCTCAGCGGCCATTTGCCCCTCAGCGGTTCCAACGCCACCTCGTGAGTGCCGCTCAGCGGTAGTTTGCCGCTGAGCGGTGCCTTCGACTTCTCTTTTTGCACTCTTTCTTGTCTTTTCTAATGTCCTCTCTCTCATTCTTCACTTCTTTCACCAAATTCACCTCAAAACCTGCACAAAAACACTCAAATCAAGCATAAACCTGTCCAGCTCTCTTATTTCTGAAAATATAAACAAAAGGCATGATTTCAAGCTAGTTTCTAAGTCTAAAGGTTGCTTTTAGTATCAACTTTAAGCATGAAAATAACAGTTTTTCAACTGTTATCAGCTTCCTACGCCTCGTCCACTTCCTCCACTTCCTCCACTTCCTCTACTTCCTCCACTTCGTCCACATCGTGAACTTCGTCCACTTCCTCCACTTCTTCCAGTTCCGCCGCTTCGTCCACTTCCTCCACTTCGTCCACTTCGTCCACTTCCTCTACTTCCTCCACTTCGTCAACTTCCTCCACTTCCTCCACTTTGTCCACTTGGTCCACTTCGTCAACTTCGTCCACTTCGTCAACTTCGTCAACTTCCTCCACTTCATCCACTTCCTCCACCTCCTCTACTTCGTCAACTTCGTCCACTTCGTCAACTTCGTCCACTTCTTTAACTTCGCCAACTTCCTCCACTTCGTCAACTTTGTCAATTTCGTCAACTTCATCCACTTCCTCGGCTTCCTCCGCTTCGAACACTTCCTACACTTCGTCCACTTCGTCCACTCGTTAACTTCGTCCACTTCGTCAACTTCCTCGACTTCCACGGCTTCCTCCGCTTCGTCCACGTCTCCACTTCGCCACTTCCTCCACTTCCACAACATCGTCCACCTCCTCCACTTCCTCCACTTCCTCAACTTCGTCCACTTCGTCCTTTTCGTCGACTTCGTCTCCTTCCTCCACTTCCTTCACTTCATCAACTTCGTTCACTTCGTCCACTTCGTCAACTTCGTCAACTTCGTCCACTTCGTCCACTTCGTCCACTTCGTCAACTTCGTCCACTTCTTCAACTTCGTCCACTTCGCTCACTTCGTCAAGTTCGTCCAATTCATCAAGTTCCTCCACTTCGTCAACTTTGTCAACTTCGTCAACTTCCTCCACTTTCTCCATTTCCTCCACTTCCTCCACAGCCTGGGCTTCCTATGCTTCGTCCATTCCTCCACTTCGACAACTTCGTCCACAGCGTCAGCTTCGTCAACTTCCTCTACTTCATCCAAAACCTCCACTTCCTCCACTTCATCCACTTCCTCCACTTCCTCCACTTCCTCCAGTTCCTCCATTTCCTCCACTTCCTCCACTTCGTCCGCTTCTTCCACTTCCTCCACTTCCTCCACTTCGTCCACTTCGTCCACTTCGTCCACTTTGTCAACTTCGTCGACTTCGTCTACTTCGTCCGTTTCCTCAACTTCCTCCAGTTCGTACAGTTCCTTCACCTCGTTCACTTCGTCCAATTCGTCAACTTCCTCCACTTCCTCCACTTCATCCACTTCCTCCACTTCCTCCACTTCCTCCACTTCCTTCACTTCCTCCACTTCCTCCACTTCGTTCACTTAATCCACTTCGTCCATTTCCATCACTTCCTCTACTTCGTCAACTTCGTCCACTTCGTCAACTTCCTCCACTTCGTCAACTTCGTCTACTACGTCAACTTCATCAACTTCCTCCACTTCCTGCACTTTGTCAACTTCGTCAACTTCATCCACTTCCTCCACTTCCTCCGCTTCCTCCGCTACGTCCACTTCGCCACTTCGTCACTTCCTCCATTTCCTCCACTTCATCAACTTCGTCCACTTCCCTTCTTCTACTTCGTCCACTTCGTCAACATCGCCCACTTCATCAACTTCGCCAATTCCTCCACTTCGTCAACTTTTTCAATTTCGTCAACTTCCTCCACTTCCTCTACTTCCTCGGCTTCCTCCGCTTCGTCGATATCCTCCACTTCGTCCACTTCGTCAACTTCCTCCACTTCTTGCACTTCCACGACTTCCTTAGCTTCGCCCACCTTGCTACTTCGACGGTTCGCCACTTCCTCTATTTCCTCCACTTCGTCCACTTCCGCCACTTCGTCCACTTCCTCCACTTCGTCCACTTCCTCACTTCCTCCACTTCCTCCACTTCCTCCACTTCCTCTACTTCCTCCACTTCCTCCACTTCGTCACGTTCCTCCACTTCGTCCGCTTCGTCAACTTCGTCCACTTCGTCAGCTTCGTCAACTTCCTTTACTTCATCCACAACATCCACTTCCTCAACTTCCTTCACCTCGTCCACTTCCTCCACTTCCTCAACTTCGTCTACTTAGTCTACTTCGTCCGCTTCCTCCACTTCCTCCACTTCCTCCACTTCCTCCACTTCGTCCACTTCGTCAACTTTGTCAACTTCATCGACTTCGTCCACTTCGTCCATTTCCTCAACTTCCTCTAGTTCGTACAGTTCCTATACCTCGTTCACTTCGTCCAATTCGTCAACTTCGTCAACTTCCTCCACTTCCTCCACTTAATCCACTTCCTCCACTTCCTCCACATCCTTCACTTCCCCCACTTCCTCCACTTCGTCCAATTCTTCCTCCACTTCGTTCACTTCGTCCACTTCATCCATTTCCACCACTTCCTCCACTTAGTCAACTTCATCCACTTCGTCAATTTCCTCCACTTCGTCAATTTCCTCCACTTCGTCAACTTCTTCTACTTCGTCAACTTCACCAACTTCCTCCACTTCGTCCACTTTGTCAACTTCGTCAACTTCATCCACTTCCTCCATTTCCTCTACTTCCTCCGCTACGTCCACTTCGCCACTTCGCCACTTCGCCACTTCGCCACTTCGCCACTTCGCCACTTCGCCACTTCGCCACTTCCTCTGTTTCCTCCACTTCATCAACTTCGTCCGCTTCCCTTCTTCCACTTCGTCCACTTTGTCCACATCGTCAACTTCGTCCACTTCCTCCACTTCGTCCACTTCCGCCACTTCCTCTACTTCCGCCACTTCCTCCACTTCCTCCACTTCCTCCACTTCCTCCACTTCCTCTACTTCCCCCACTTCCTCCACTTCCTTCACTTCCTCCACTTCCTCCACTTTGTCCACTTCGTCCGCTTCGTCAATTTCGTCCATTGCGTCAGCTTCGTCAACTTCCTCCACTTCATCCACTTCCTCCACCTCGTCCACTTCCTCCACTTCCTCCACTTCCTCCATTTCCTCCACTTCCTCCACTTCGTCCGCTTCCTCCACTTGCTCCAGTTCCTCCACTTACTCCACTTCGTCAACTTCGTCTACTTCGTCCACTTTGTCAACTTCGTCGACTTCGTCTACTTCGTCCACTTCCTCAACTTCCTCCAATTCGTACAGTTCCTTCACCTCGTTCACTTCGTCCAATTCGTCAACTTCGTCAACTTCCTCCACTTCCTCCACTTCATCCACTTCCTCCACTTCCTCCACTTCCTTCACTTCCTCCACTTCGTTCACTTCATCCACTTCGTCCATTTCCACCACTTCCTCTAATTCGTCAACTTCCTCCACTTCGTCAACTTCCTCCACTTCGTCAACTTCGTCTACTACGTCAACTTCATCAACTTCCTCCACTTCCTGCACTTTGTCAACTTCGTCAACTTCATCCACTTTCTCCACTTTCTCCACTTCCTCCACTTCCTTCGCTTCCTCCGCTACGTCCACTTCGCCACTTCGTCACTTCCTCCGTTTCCTCCACTTCATCAACTTCGTCCACTTCCCTTCTTCTACTTCGTCCACTTCGTCAACATCGTCCACTTCATCAACTTAGCAAATTCCTCCACTTCGTCAACTTTGTCAATTTCGTCAACTTCCTCCACTTCCTCTACTTCCTTGGCTTCCTCCGCTTCGCCCACATCCTCCACTTCGTCCACTTCGTCCACTTCGTCAACTTCCTCCATTTCCTCCACTTCCTTAGCTTCGCCCACCTTGCCACTTCGCCGCTTCGCCACTTCCTCTACTTCCTCCACTTCGTCCACTTCCGCCACTTCGTCCACTTCGTCCACTTCCTCCACTTCCTCACTTCCTCCACTTCCTCCACTTCCTCCACTTCCTCCACTTCCTCCACTTCGTCCAGTTCCTCCACTTTGTCTGCTTCGTCAACTTCGTCCACTTCGTCCACTTCGTCAGCTTCGTCAACTTCCTTTACTTCATCCACAACATCCACTTCCTCAACTTCCTCCACTTCGTCCACTTCGTCCACTTCGTCCGCTTCCTCCCCTTCCTCCACTTCCTCCACTTCCTCCACTTCGTCCACTTCGTCAACTTTGTCAACTTCATCGACTTCGTCCACTTCGTCCATTTCCTCAACTTCCTCCAGTTCGTACAGTTCTTATACCTTGTTCACTTCGTCCAATTCGTCAACTTCCTCCACTTCCTCCACTTAATCCTCTTCCTCCACTTCCTCCACTTCCTTCACTTCCTCCACTTCCTCCAATTCTTCCTCCACTTCGTTCACTTCGTCCACTTCATCCATTTCCACCACTTCCTCCACTTAGTCAACTTCGTCCACTACGTCAACTTCCTCCACTTCGTCAACTTCGTCTACTTCGTCAACTTCATCAACTTCCTCCACTTCGTCCACTTTGTCAACTTCGTCAACTTCATCCACTTCCTCCACTTCCTCCATTTCCTTTGCTTCCTCCTGTACGTCCACTTCGCCACTTCGCCACTTCCTCTATTTCCTCCACTTCATCAACTTCGTCTGCTTCCCTTCTTCCACTTCGTCCACTTCGTCAACTTTGTCCACTTTGTCAACTTTGTCCACTTCGTCAACTTCGTCCACTTCATCAACTTCGCCAACTTCCTCCACTTCGTCAACTTTGTCAAGTTCGTCAACTTCCTCCACTTACTCTACTTCCTCGGCTTCGTCCGCTTCGTCCACATCCTCCACTTCGTCCACTTCGTCAACTTCGTTCACTTCGTCAACTTCCTCCTCTTCCTCCGCTTCCACGACTTCCTCCGCTTTGTCCACCTCGCCACTAGGCCACTTCCTCTACTTCCTAAACCTCCTCCACCTCCTCCACATCGTCCACTTCCTCCACTTCCTCAACTTCGTCCTTTTCGTCCACTTCGTCGACTTCCTCCACATCCTCCACTTCCTCCACTTCATTAACTTCGTTTACTTCGTCCACTTCGTCAACTTCATCAACTTCGTTCACTTCATCCACTTCGTCAACTTCGTCCACTTTGTCAGCTTTGTCCAATTCGTCAACTTCCTCCACTTAGTCAACTTCCTCCACTTCGTCAACTTTGTCAACTTCGTCAACTTCCTCCACTTCCTCCACTTCCTGGGCTTCCTACGCTTCGTCCACTTACTCCACTTTGTCCACTTCGTCCACTTCCTCAACTTCGTCCACTTCGTCAACTTCATCCACTTCGTCAAGTTTGTCAACTTCGTCCACTTCCTCCGCTTCCTCCGCTTCGTCCACTTCGTCCACTTCGCCACTACCTCAACTTCCTCCACTTCCTTCACTTCGTCAAGTTCGTCCACTTCATCAACTTCATCAACTTCATCAACTTCCTCCACTTCCTCCACTTCGTCCACATCCTCCACTTCCTCAACTTCCTCCACTTCGTCAACTTCGTCAACTTCGTCCATTTCGTCAACTTTGTCCACTTCGTCAACTTCATCAACTTCCTCCACTTTGTCCACTTTGTCAACTTCGTCAACTTCATCCACTTTCTCAACTTCCTCCACTTCCTCCACAGCCTGGGCTTCCTACGCTTCGTACACTTCCTCCACTTCGACCACTTCGTCTACATCTTCAACTTCGTCCACTTCGTCCACTGCCTCCACTTTGTCCACTTCCGCCACTTCGTCCACTTCCTCCACTTCCTCCACTTCCTCCACTTCCTCCACTTCCTCCACTTCCTCCACTTCCTCCACTTCCTCCACTTCCTCTACTTCCTCTACTTTGTACACTTCGTCCACTTCCTCCACTTCCTCCACTTCGTCAACTTCGTCCACTTCGTCAGCTTCGTCAACTTCCTCCACTTCCTCCACTTCCTCCACTTCCTCCACTTCGTCCACATCCTCCACTTCCTCCATTTCCTCCACATCCTCCATTTCGTCAAAATTCGTCAACTTCATCAACTTCCTCCACTTTGTCCACTTTGTCAACTTCGTCAACTTCATTCACTTCCTCCACTTCCTCCACTTCCTCCACTTCCTCCGCTTCCTCCGCTACGTCCACTTCGCCACTTGGCCACTTTGCCACTTTGCCACTTCCTCCGTTCCTCCTCTTCATCAACTTCGTCCGCATCCCTTCTTCCACTTCGGCCACTTCGTCAACTTTGTCCACTTCGTCAACTTCGTCCACGTCATCAACTTCATCAACTTCATCAACTTCCTCCACTTCCTCCATTTCCTCCACTTCCTCCACATCCTCCACTTCCTCCACTTCCTCCACTTCGTCAACTTCGTCCATTTCATCAACTTCGTCCACTTCGTCAACTTCATCAACTTCATCAACTTCCTCCACTTTGTCCACTTTGTCAACTTCGTCAACTTCATCCACTTTCTCCACTTCGTCCACTTCCTCCACAGCCTGGGCTTCCTACGCTTCGTACACTTCCTCCACTTCCTCCACTTCGTCCACTTCGTCTACATCTTCAACTTCGTCCACTTCCTCCACTTCCTCCACTTACGCCACTTCGTCCACTTCCTCCACTGCCTCCACTTCGTCCACTTCCGCCACTTCCTCCACTTCCTCCACTTCCTCCACTTCCTCCACTTCCTCCACTTCCTCTACTTGCTCCACTTCGTCCACTTCCTCCACTTCCTCCACTTCCTCCACTTCCTCCACTTCCTCCACTTCGTCAACTTCGTCCACTTCGTCAGCTTCGTCAACTTCCTCCACTTCATCCACTTCCTCCACTTCCTCCACTTCCTCCACTTCGTCCACATCCTCCACTTCCTCCATTTCCTCCACATCCTCCATTTCGTCAAAATTCGTCAACTTCATCAACTTCCTCCACTTTGTCCACTTTGTCAACTTCGTCAACTTCATTCACTTCCTCCACTTCCTCCACTTCCTCCGCTTCCTCCGCTTCCTCCGCTACGTCCACTTTGCCACTTTGCCACTTTGCCACTTCGCCACTTCCTCCGTTTCCTCCTCTTCATCAACTTCGTCCGCATCCCTTCTTCCTCTTCCGCCACTTCGTCAACTTTGTCCACTTCGTCAACTTCGTCCACGTCATCAACTTCATCAACTTCATCAACTTCCTCCACTTCCTCCACTTCCTCCACTTCCTCCACATCCTCCACTTCCTCCACTTCCTCCACTTCGTCAACTTCGTCCATTTCATCAACTTCGTCCACTTCGTCAACTTCATCAACTTCATCAACTTCCTCCACTTTGTCCACTTTGTCAACTTCGTCAACTTCATCCACTTTCTCCACTTCGTCCACTTCCTCCCCAGCCTGGGCTTCCTACGCTTCGTACACTTCCTCCACTTCCTCCACTTCGTCCACTTCGTCTACATCTTCAACTTCGTCCACTTCCTCCACTTCCTCCACTTACGCCACTTCGTCCACTTCCTCCACTGCCTCCACTTCGTCCACTTCCGCCACTTCCTCCACTTCCTCCACTTCCTCCACTTCCTCCACTTCCTCTACTTGCTCCACTTCGTCCACTTCGTCCACTTCCTCCACTTCCTCCACTTCCTCCACTTCCTCCACTTCGTCAACTTCGTCCACTTCGTCAGCTTCGTCAACTTCCTCCACTTCATCCACTTCCTCCACTTCCTCCACTTCCTCCACTTCGTCCACATCCTCCACTTCCTCCATTTCCTCCACATCCTCCATTTCGTCAAAATTCGTCAACTTCATCAACTTCCTCCACTTTGTCCACTTTGTCAACTTCGTCAACTTCATTCACTTCCTCCACTTCCTCCACTTCCTCCGCTTCCTCCGCTTCCTCCGCTACGTCCACTTTGCCACTTTGCCACTTTGCCACTTCGCCACTTCCTCCGTTTCCTCCTCTTCATCAACTTCGTCCGCATCCCTTCTTCCTCTTCGGCCACTTCGTCAACTTTGTCCACTTCGTCAACTTCGTCCACGTCATCAACTTCATCAACTTCATCAACTTCCTCCACTTCCTCCACTTCCTCCACTTCCTCCACATCCTCCACTTCCTCCACTTCCTCCACTTCGTCAACTTCGTCCATTTCATCAACTTCGTCCACTTCGTCAACTTCATCAACTTCATCAACTTCCTCCACTTTGTCCACTTTGTCAACTTCGTCAACTTCATCCACTTTCTCCACTTCGTCCACTTCCTCCACAGCCTGGGCTTCCTACGCTTCGTACACTTCCTCCACTTCCTCCACTTCGTCCACTTCGTCCACTTCGTCTACATCTTCAACTTCGTCCACTTCCTCCACTTCCTCCACTTACGCCACTTCGTCCACTTCCTCCACTGCCTCCACTTCGTCCACTTCCGCCACTTCGTCCACTTCCTCCACTTCCTCCACTTCCTCCACTTCCTCCACTTCCTCCACTTCCTCCACTTCCTCTACTTGCTCCACTTTGTACACTTCGTCCACTTCGTCCACTTCCTCGACTTCCTCCACTTCCTCCACTTCCTCCACTTCCTCCACTTCGTCAACTTCGTCCACTTCGTCAGCTTCGTCAACTTCCTCCACTTCATCCACTTCCTCCACTTCCTCCACTTCCTCCACTTCGTCCACATCCTCCACTTCCTCCATTTCCTCCACATCCTCCATTTCGTCAAAATTCGTCAACTTCATCAACTTCCTCCACTTTGTCCACTTTGTCAACTTCGTCAACTTCATTCACTTCCTCCACTTCCTCCACTTCCTCCGCTTCCTCCGCTACGTCCACTTCGCCACTTTGCCACTTTGCCACTTTGCCACTTCCTCCGTTTCCTCCTCTTCATCAACTTCGTCCGCATCCCTTCTTCCACTTCGGCCACTTCGTCAACTTTGTCCACTTCGTCAACTTCGTCCACGTCATCAACTTCATCAACTTCATCAACTTCCTCGACTTCCTCCACTTCCTCCACTTCCTCCACATCCTCCACTTCCTCCACTTCCTCCACTTCGTCAACTTCGTCCATTTCGTCAACTTCGTCCACTTCGTCAACTTCATCAACTTCATCAACTTCCTCCACTTTGTCCACTTTGTCAACTTCGTCAACTTCATCCACTTTCTCCACTTCGTCCACTTCCTCCACAGCCTGGGCTTCCTACGCTTCGTACACTTCCTCCACTTCCTCCACTTCGTCCACTTCGTCTACATCTTCAACTTCGTCCACTTCCTCCACTTCCTCCACTTACGCCACTTCGTCCACTTCCTCCACTGCCTCCACTTCGTCCACTTCCGCCACTTCCTCCACTTCCTCTACTTGCTCCACTTTGTACACTTCGTCCACTTCCTCCACTTCCTCCACTTCCTCCACTTCCTCCACTTCGTCAACTTCGTCCACTTCATCAGCTTCGTCAACTTCCTCCACTTCATCCACTTCCTCCACTTCCTCCACTTCCTCCACTTCGTCCACATCCTCCACTTCCTCCATTTCCTCCACATCCTCCATTTCGTCAAAATTCGTCAACTGCATCAACTTCCTCCACTTTGTCCACTTTGTCAACTTCGTCAACTTCATTCACTTCCTCCACTTCCTCCACTTCCTCCGCTTCCTCCGTTTCCTCCGCTACGTCCACTTCGCCACTTTCCCACTTTGCCACTTTGCCACTTCCTCCGTTTCCTCCTCTTCATCAACTTCGTCCGCATCCCTTCTTCCACTTCGGCCACTTCGTCAACTTTGTCCACTTCGTCAACTTCGTCCACGTCATCAACTTCATCAACTTCATCAACTTCCTCCACTTCCTCCACTTCCTCCACTTCCTCCACATCCTCCACTTCCTCCACTTCCTCCACTTCGTCAACTTCGTCCATTTCGTCAACTTCGTCTACTTCGTCAACTTCATCAACTTCATCAACTTCCTCCACTTTGTCCACTTTGTCAACTTCGTCAACTTCATCCACTTTCTCCACTTCGTCCACTTCCTCCACAGCCTGGGCTTCCTACGCTTCGTACACTTCCTCCACTTCCTCCACTTCGTCCACTTCGTCCACTTCGTCTACATCTTCAACTTCGTCCACTTCCTCCACTTCCTCCACTTACGCCACTTCGTCCACTTCCTCCACTGCCTCCACTTCGTCAACTTCCGTCACTTCGTCCACTTCCTCCACTTCCTCCACTTCCTCCACTTCCTCCACTTCCTCCACTTCCTCCACTTCCTCTACTTGCTCCACTTTGTACACTTCGTCCACTTCGTCCACTTCGTCCACTTCCTCCACTTCCTCCACTTCCTCCACTTCGTCAACTTCGTCCACTTCGTCAGCTTCGTCAACTTCCTCCACTTCATCCACTTCCTCCACTTCCTCCACTTCCTCCACTTCGTCCACATCCTCCACTTCCTCCATTTCCATCACATCCTCCATTTCGTCAAAATTCGTCAACTTCATCAACTTCCTCCACTTTGTCCACTTTGTCAACTTCGTCAACTTCATTCACTTCCTCCACTTCCTCCACTTCCTCCGCTTCCTCCGCTACGTCCACTTCGCCACTTTGCCACTTTGCCACTTTGCCACTTCCTCCGTTTCCTCCTCTTCATCAACTTCGTCCGCATCCCTTCTTCCACTTCGGCCACTTCGTCAACTTTGTCCACTTCGTCAACTTCGTCCACGTCATCAACTTCATCAACTTCATCAACTTCCTCCACTTCCTCCACTTCCTCCACTTCCTCCACATCCTCCACTTCCTCCACTTCCTCCACTTCGTCAACTTCGTCCATTTCGTCAACTTCGTCCACTTCGTCAACTTCATCAACTTCATGAACTTCCTCCACTTTGTCCACTTTGTCAACTTCGTCAACTTCATCCACTTTCTCCACTTCCTCCACTTCCTCCACAGCCTGGGCTTCCTACGCTTCGTACACTTCCTCCACTTCCTCCACTTCCTCCACTTCGTCCACTTCGTCTACATCTTCAACTTCGTCCACTTCCTCCACTTACGCCACTTCGTCCACTTCCTCCACTTCCTCCACTTCCTCCACTTCCTCCACTTCCTCTACTTCCTCCACTTTGTACACTTCGTCCACTTCCTCCACTTTGTCTACTTCGTCCACTTCGTCAACTTCGTCCACTTCGTCAGCTTCGCCCACTTCCTCCACTTCATCCAGTTCCTCCACTTCCTCCACTTCCTCCACTTCGTCCACATCGTCCACTTCCTCCACTTCCTCCACATCCTCCACTTCGTCCACTTCGTCAACTTCATCAACTTCCTCCACTTCGTCCACTTTGTCAACTTCGTCAACTTCCTCCACTTCATCCACTTCCTCCACTTCCTCCACTTCCTCCACTTCGTCCACATCGTCCAGTTCCTCCACTTCCTCCACATCCTCCACTTCGTCAACTTCGTCAACTTGATCAACTTCCTCCACTTCGTCCACTTTGTCAACTTCGTCAACTTCATCCACTTCCTCCACTTCCTCCGCTTCCTCCGCTACGTCCACTTCGCCACTTTGCCACTTCGCCACTTCGCCACTTCCTCCGTTTGCTCCACTTCATCAACTTCGTCCGCTTCCCTTCTTCCACTTCGTCAACATTCTCCACTTCGTCAACTTCATCCACTTCATCAACTTTGCCAACTTCCTCCACTTCGTCAACTTTGTCAATTTCGTCAACTTCCTCCACTTCCTCTACTTCCTCGGCTTCGTCCGCTTCGTCCACATCCTCCACTTCGTCCACTTCGTCAACTTCGTTCACTTCGTCAACTTCCTCCTGATGGAGACCAATTCCCAGCTGGAAACGTGTAGGAAGAGGTTCCAGACCAGAGAAAACCAGTAATGAAAATTGGTGCAGCGGATGGATAAAATGATGCAGTGTTTGATGTGTTTTAATGGAGGAAAGGTGTATGGGTGAAGCCTCACAGCTCAGAGGGCCTTCATACAGAGGAAGGAAGCTTGAGGAAAGGTGGAGAAGTAGTAATTCAAAGGTGACTTAAGAGCACAAAAGCTGGAAAACAATTTCTGCAGCATATTATTAAGCTCAAAAGTGAATCAATACAAGGAAAAGGCCCTCTTATTAATAGGTGAAGAGGAGCCTAATTTCTAATTCTAATTCCCTCCTAAATTCAAATGGTTCAGATTTATTTTGATCAAGCAAGGTCCATGCCTCTTTCCAGCTCATCAAGCAAGGTGTGTGCTTCCTTCCACATCAGCCCATTTCACGTGGAAAATGTTGGTGCATGCCGTAAGCACCTCTTTTTGGCTCTTTTGCTTGATCTATTGATTTATCTTCTTGGATGGCTCAATCATAGTCTCCAAGATTTATTAATTCCTACAAAACAAAGTATAAATGCTTTAGTTAAGAGAAGAAGGATTTTTATAAGTAACCTTCCATAGAAGCAAAATAGTATGTGGTCCTTCTTCCTCTTGAATCCTCTTTGCCATGGCTCTAGTAAGAGGTCCAATGTGCATCTTAGATGGTCTTCCATCAGACCCTCCCTCTTGAAAAAGATCTGTCCTCAGATCTGCTTCATCCTGTTGATCATCTCCTGTGAAAGGAATTAAATCGCAGATGTTAAAAGTAGGACTGACACCATAACTTTCAGGAAGGTCTAATATGTATGCATTATCATTTATCCTTTTGACCACCTTGAATGGACCATCTCCTCTTGGACTAAGTTTGGATTTCCTTTGAGAGGGAAATCTTTCCTTTCTCAATGAAGCCAAACTAGGTCTCCTTTTTCAAAAACTATTTTCTTTCTCCCTTTGTTGTTGTGTTCTGCATATTTTTGAGTTTGTTTTTCAATTTGGATTTTAACTTTCTCATGTAACTTCTTGATAAACTCCGCTTTAGAAGCACCTTCTTTATGAAGAAAAGAAGATGATTCTGGAAGAGGTAGTAAATCAAGAGGTGTGATAGGGTTAAAACCATAAACAACCTCAAAAGGAGAAAGATTAGTAGTCTTGTGGACTACTCTATTATAAGCAAATTCAATATGAGGTAGATGTTCATCCCAAGATTTGTTATTTCCTCTTAATATTACCCTTAATAATGTAGATAAAGATCTATTTACTACTTCAGTTTGCCCATCAGTTTGTGGGTGACATGTAGTAGAAAATAGAAGTTTAGTTCCAAGCTTTTCCCATAAAGTTTTCCAAAAATGGCTTAGAAACTTCACATCTCTATCAGACACTATAGTTTTGGGTAAGCCATGCAATCTCACTATCTCTTTAAAGAAGAGTCTAGAGATATAGCTAGCATCATCTACTTTGTGGCAGGGTATAAAATGAGCCATTTTACTAAAACGATCTACTACCACAAATATAGAATCATACCCCCTTTGAGTTCTTGGCAATCCTAAGACAAAGTCCATGCTTATGTCCTCCCAAGGGGTATTAGCTATAGGAAGAGGTGTATAAAGTCCGTGAGGCATAATTTTGGACTTAGCTTGTAAACAAGCTATACATTTAGAACAATGCCTTTGAACATCTATTCTCATGTGTGGCCAATAAAATTTACTTTTCAAAATGTTTAGAGTTTTATCAACTCCATGATGGCCCATGAGTCCTCCTCCATGACTTTCTTTTATAAGAAGTTTTCTAATGGATCCTTGGGGTATACAAAGTTTTCCTTTATTAAAAAGATACCCCTCAGAAAGATAGAATCCATCAAAAGGCTTCTTAAGACATGATGAATAAGTGGATGCAAATGTTTCATCATTTTCATATAACTCTTTTATGTCATCAAATCCTAATATTTGGGATCCTAGGGTTACTAATAATGCATGTCTTCTAGATAAAGCATCCGCAACAACATTAGTACTCCCCTTTTTGTGTTTGATGACATAGGGAAATTGCTCAAGATATTCCACCCACTTTGCATGTCTTTTGTTTAGCTTTGCTTGCCCTTTAATGTACTTGAGAGATTCATGGTCAGTGTGTATGATGAATTCTCTAGTTACCAAGTAATGCTCCCAAGTTTTCAAAGCTCTAATGAGGGCATACAACTCTTTGTCATAAGTAGGATAGTTTAAGGTAGGCCCCCTAAGTTTTTCACTAAAGTAAGCTACGGGATGTCCTCCTTGTATTAAAACAGCTCCTATTCCTACCCCAGATGCATCACATTCTAGTTCAAAGGCTTTGGAAAAATTAGGCAAAACTAGAATAGGTGCATGTGTTAACTTGTGTTTTAAAGTCTCAAAAGACAACTCTTGCTTATCACCCCAAATAAAAGGCATATCTTTCTTGACTAGCTCATTTAAAGGAGCAGCTATGGTGGAGAAGTCTTTTACAAATCTTCTATAAAAACTTGCTAACCCATTAAAACTTCTCACCTCTCCTACATTTTTAGGGGTTGGCCATTCTTGTATAGCCTTGATCTTCTCTGGATCAACATGTACTCCTTCTTTTCCCACTTTGAATCCAAGGAAAATCACACTTTCTTGACAAAAAGTACATTTGTCAAAGTTGGCAAAGAGATGATGTTCTCTAAGAAGAAGCAAGACTTTTCTGACATGGTTAAGATGTTCTTGAAGGCCTTGACTATAGACTAGGATATCATCAAAGTAGACCACTACAAATCTGCCTATGCATTCCCTAAGCACATGATTCATTAATCTCATGAATGTACTTGGAGCATTGGTCAAGCCAAAGGGCATGACTAACCATTCATACAAACCAAACTTGGTCTTGAAAGCAGTTTTCCATTCATCTCCTTCATGAATTCTTATCTGATGATATCCACTTTTAAGATCAATTTTGGTGAAGAGATTTGCTCCATGTAATTCATCCAACATGTCATCTAGCCTAGGAATGGGATGCCTATACTTGACAGTTATGTTGTTGATGGCCCTACAATCTGTACACATTCTCCAAGACCCATCCTTTTTAGGGACCAACAACACAGGCACAACACAGGGACTTAAACTCTTTTGGATCCACCCTTTGTTCAACAAGTCATTAACTTGTTTCTCTATTTCTTTTGTTTCCATAGGGTTGGTTCTATAGGCTGGCCTATTGGGTAGGCTTGCCCCAGGCACCAAATCTATTTGATGTTCTATTCCCCTCAAAGGTGGTAATCCACTTGGTACCTCTTTGGGAAATATATCATCAAATTCCTTTAAAAGTTTTTGCAACCCCTTTGGTAGAGAACCAAGTTCATGAGTGATTGAAACAAATGCCTCTTTGCAATAAAGAAGGAAATGAGGTTGTCCAAGAAAAAGATTTTTGGAAATATTCAAGGTTTGAGGTTGGACAACTTCATGGGCTGAGGCATGGGTTACCAAATTCTTTCTTTCTTAGTTTCTTTTTTCTTTTCTCCATCCAACTTTTTCCTAAGAATTATTTGATCCTCTCTCACTTGTGAAGGTGTAAGAGGACACAAAATAATTTTCTTTCCTTTGTGTTGAATGGTGATTTTGTTGGTGACTCCATCATGTAAAGCTTGTTTATCATATTGCCAAGGTCTTCCAAGTAATATGTGCCCAGCTTCCATTGGTACTATATCACAAACAATTTGATCTTCATATTTGCCAATGGAAATAGGTACACTGACTTGTTCTTTAACTACTATTCCATCATCCTCTTTGATCCATTGAAGTTTATAAGGTTTAGGATGAGGAGTAGTGGTTAAGCCAAGCTTTTCTACCATTCTAGAACTACAACAGTTGCAACAAGAGCCACTATCCACTATCATTGAACATGTCTTTTCTAAAACTTTGCATCTTGTGTGGAATAGGTTCTCTCTTTGTGACTGTTCTAATTCTACATGTTTACTTTCCAGGAGTCTCCTTACCATAAGTAAGTCACCATCACAAGGTAAAGCTTCTTCTTCTTCAGAAATGGATGTTTCAGACTCACTATATGAAGAACCCTCACTTTCACTCTCATGCTCAAGGATGTAAGTTGACCTTCTATTGCGGCACTCAGACGCATAGTGCCCTTTTTCCCCACATCTAAAACACTTAGTCTCCTTACTCTTATGATCTCTTGAAGGTTCTTTGACTTTTTCTTTTCCTCTCTCTCTCTCTCTTTCTTCATATCTTGGCTTGGTTTGACTACCCTCCCTCTTATACTCTTTCTTATGGTGAAAACTATGAGGGTAATCTTTCTTGGTGGAGCTTTTCCTCTTTAGTTGTTGCTCTACCCTCACACAAAGTTGGACTAACTCATTGAGATCATTGTAGGGTATAAGTTCAACCCTATCTCTTATGTCATAGTTGAGTCCACTTTGAAATCTAGCAATTGTTATCCTAGGTTCTTCTCTTATCCCAGCCCTCAACATGAGTAATTCCATTTTTTGTCTATATTCCTCAACACTCATGTTCCTTTGTTGGAGTTTATGGAGTTTATCCATTATCTCCCTATCATAGTAGGCTGGTACATGCCTCCTCCTCAAGGCAGTTCTTAACTCATTCCAATATCTAATGGGAGGTAAGTGTCTTAGCCTATAATCTTTGACCAAGGCTGTCCACCAAATTAAGGCATAGCCTTGAAAGCTTAGAGAAGCCATGGTGACTCTCTTTTCATCATCTATTTGGTGGCACTCAAACAATTGCTCAACTTTCATTTCCCACTCTAAATATTCTTCCACATCATCCTTTCCATGAAAAGAAGGTAGATCAATTTTGGGCTCTCTTGGATGTTGTTCTCTCACTCTATGATGTCTTCTAGGAGGCATTTGGTAGTGGTCATCATTGTGATGACTACTATTTTGCTCAAGCTCACTAGAAGATGATGATTCTTCTCTTCTCCTATGGGAAGTGATGAACCAATATTTTCCTCACTTCACTTAGTTTAAGGTGCTAGAATTAGTCGGGGAATTATGCTTAAACGTCCGGTATTTTCCTGTTTTTCCTAATTGTGCTTAATTTGATCGGAAATTCTTATTTTAACTAATTTGAATTATCTGAGCTTATTATTTTGCATTATTAATTATGGGAAAATTTTGGATAACTTTTTGGGACATTAGAAAGCTAAATGAGAAATGGAAATTGAGCCAATGCATCTTAGCCATTTTTATTTTCGCTGGCTGCCGCGTGAATGTTGTGTCAACTTGTGTGTCTTCGTTTGAGTTCAATTCTTATCCGTTTTCCATGCAATTTTTTTTCATAGTTTCGTCTGGATGTCTATTTTAACGCATAGTTTTTACTTTGTTCAAATTCGTTCTGTGCTGTTCCCAGTATTTATTTTACTCTCATATGTCAGTCCAGTAATTACTGTTTGAGTGATTTCTAATCTGTTGCATTGTTTGCTTGCTGTTTAGTAATTGTGGTGGCTGGAATTGATCATTGGACAGTGCTAAAACCTCCCAACACTCTTAAACAAGGAATCCAACAGCTTGGGAGGCACTCACGGCCTCCACATCTCATAATTGTGCTTTAAGAGGAAAAAGTGCAAGCTGCCACATTGGAGAATTTTTCTTTGGAAAATTAAATGTGTGAGTCCGTGAAGCTGGAAGGAATGAGGGGGCCACCACTCACATTATTTTACATTGGCTTAGTAAAGCTCACGGGAAGGAGGTAGCAGGCAGGAGAGGAAATTCATTCTTTTGGCTTAGGAAAAAGTGTAGCTGATTTAATTTGGAGAAGCTTAAAGGGGTGTGACGGCTGGAAGAAGTGAAGACGCTGATCCACTTTTCTTTTTGGAAGCACACGTTTATTCCAGCAGCACTTTTGGAGCATCCAGCACGTGAATGAAAGGGGCTTCATTTAGTGAAAAGAAAGAAACCACATGGGCCCATAGAAGACAACACGGAGAGGTGCACACACAGATTAAGAGGTGCACGGCCGGGACACGCTGGCAGCAGGCTGAAGTAAGCTTCATCACGGCCCAAAGGAGTCCAGCAAGCCTTCAATTCCAGATCCAGCAGCGAGAAGTGGAGTGGCTTTCATTCGGAGATGTTCTTCCAGCAGCAGCAACACGGCCCAAAGCACACAGCAGCAGCCTTGTGTCCAGCCGAGAAGCGTTCCAGTAGCTTGGGAGTCAGCACGTTGGGCTTCATTTTCCAGCAGCCTCCATGGCCCAGCAGCAAGAATGGGAGGTGCACAACACAGCAATAAACGGACACACTCTTTTGGGCTGGAGCTGCAGGACCACGGAGGATGCTTTTTGCTGTGAATGAGGTGACCTAGTAACTGAAAACGGAGGGGGGAGCACTGTTACATTAGATTATCTTTCACTGAAAAGAAAAAAAAAACACACGGACATTGGGAGATGGAAGGTTACGGCTGAATAGAGAGCTCCAAGCAGGAGATGGCACATTGAAGGCGCTAGTTTCGTTTTCAATTAAGAAGCACACGATGTTAGGGAAAAGCTCCACGTTAATTTAATTTTGCTGATTTACTCATTGCCCTTTTAAATTAGTTCATGCATTTTTTTTTACTTTGAAGTTTTCAGTCTATCAATGAATGTGCAACGTTGGTGTGCAAGGTGATTCATAAATGAAGTTTTGATTTTTATTCCAGCAACGAGAAATGAGTGCTTCTTTCTTTAGACAATAGCATCACGGTGATTGATTAAGTTTGAAAACTGCTTTCCATTTCGTCCAGCAGCTGCACATCCACGAGAACTACATGGTGATGATTCATGGAGAAAGGGGTCTCTCGGGTTTTTTTTTTTTTTCCAGCAGTAAGCACACAGTGATTTTAATTTGAGAAGTTCACACACTTTTTCTTGAAGTTTTATTCTAGTTGCATGGAGTTTCTTGTGCCTTTCACTTATTAGCATGTTGCATTTCTTTTTATTCCCGCTGCCATGATAATGTTTTCTAATTTATTTTCTTTGTACTTTTTCGTAGCACTTCATTTATTAGGTCTCATTTTCTTATTCCAATTCCTGCTGCTTGTGAAGTTGCTCTATGCATTAAATTGGTTAACGGAATCTTGCATTTAATTTCATTCCAAGCTGCAACGTGTTCTTCACTTTCTAGTTTAATCGTTGTAGTTAAATACAATACCATGTATTTCTTTATTATCTGCTGAATTTTAATTAGTTCGCACATCTCGTTGTACGACCGTTCGGTCTTCATGCTTTGCCGATTTATTTTAA
The DNA here is from genome assembly GCF_029865625.1 of Vigna umbellata. NCBI lineage: Eukaryota > Viridiplantae > Streptophyta > Magnoliopsida > Fabales > Fabaceae > Vigna > Vigna umbellata. Next base: position 16,311,254 of record NC_142170.1, on the reverse strand, counting down.
TGTTTTCAATTATGTTCGATCGTGTTTAATTCCTAGTTTTAATTTAGTTCTTTTGTAATCACAAAAACACTTTCAAACCCCCTCCACTACGTGTTTGATCTGAGACTGAACCAAAATTGGTCCTTGAGAGACGACCTAGGAGTCACTTCCTAGTACTATACTGCATTCTTTTATGCACAACTTTTGTTGGGAGGTGCGACCCTCACATCACCGTGGTATATATAGGATTGCATAGCATTTAGTCAACCTTTCTTTGGTTATAGGTCCATAACATTTGAAAAGAATTTGAAGAATTTCTAATTAGAAACTTAGGTAAAAGATAACTCTAAGGAAACTCTGGCTAAGGAAGAACTTGGTTTTTAAGCTTGTCCATTAGTGACTCACCTCTTCTTCCTGGGAGCTACTTAGATACATCTTTCACCTTTAGAATCTCTTTAAGAAATTTTTCACCAAAAACAAAGAAAAAATTGTGAAAATCTTTTCATTCATTCTTTGTCAAATATTTTGAAAACCTTGTAAAAACCTTTTTCATTTGACAAGAATGAGTCAATCAAGTGTGCAAGGTAGCATCAAACCCAATAGTGAGAGTTCTTTAAGGGAAGAATTTCAACAAAAATTTGAACAAAGGGATAGAGAGATTAGTGAGCTCAAAGACATGATTAGTCAACTTTTGAATAATCAAGACAAAAGAAAAGAGAGATCTTCCTGATGTGAGGGTCGCACCTCCCAACAAAAGTTGTGCATAAAATAATGCAGTATAGTACTAGGAAGTGACTCCTAGGTCGTCTCTCAAGGACCAATTTTGGTTCAGTCTCAGATCAAACACGTAGTGGGGGGGGTTTGAAAGTGTTTTTGTGATTACAAAAGAACTAAATTAAAACTAGGAATTAAACACGATTGAACATAATTGAAAACATTAAAATAAATCGGCAAAGCATGAAGACCGAACGGTCGTAAAACGAGATGTGCGAACTAATTAAAATTCAGCAGATAATAAAGAAATACATGGTATTGTATTTAACTACAACGATTAAACTAGAAAGTGAAGAACACGTTGCAGCTTGGAATGAAATTAAATGCAAGATTCCGTTAACCAATTTAATGCATAGAGCAACTTCACAAGCAGCAGGAATTGGAATAAGAAAATGAGACCTAATAAATGAAGTGCTACGAAAAAGTACAAAGAAAATAAATTAGAAAACATTATCATGGCAGCGGGAATAAAAAGAAATGCAACATGCTAATAAGTGAAAGGCACAAGAAACTCCATGCAACTAGAATAAAACTTCAAGAAAAAGTGTGTGAACTTCTCAAATTAAAATCACTGTGTGCTTACTGCTGGAAAAAAAAAAAAAAACCCGAGAGACCCCTTTCTCCATGAATCATCACCATGTAGTTCTCGTGGATGTGCAACTGCTGGACGAAATGGAAAGCAGTTTTCAAACTTAATCAATCACCGTGATGCTATTGTCTAAAGAAAGAAGCACTCATTTCTCGTTGCTGGAATAAAAATCAAAACTTCATTTATGAATCACCTTGCACACCAACGCTGCACATTCATTGATAGACTGAAAACTTCAAAGTAAAAAAAATGCATGAACTAATTTAAAAGGGCAATGAGTAAATCAGCAAAATTAAATTAACGTGGAGCTTTTCCCTAACATCGTGTGCTTCTTAATTGAAAACGAAACTAGCGCCTTCAATGTGCCATCTCCTGCTTGGAGCTCTCTATTCAGCCGTAACCTTCCATCTCCCAATGTCCGTGTGTTTTTTTTTCTTTTCAGTGAAAGATAATCTAATGTAACAGTGCTCCCCCCTCCGTTTTCAGTTACTAGGTCACCTCATTCACAGCAAAAAGCATCCTCCGTGGTCCTGCAGCTCCAGCCCAAAAGAGTGTGTCCGTTTATTGCTGTGTTGTGCACCTCCCATTCTTGCTGCTGGGCCATGGAGGCTGCTGGAAAATGAAGCCCAACGTGCTGACTCCCAAGCTACTGGAACGCTTCTCGGCTGGACACAAGGCTGCTGCTGTGTGCTTTGGGCCGTGTTGCTGCTGCTGGAAGAACATCTTCGAATGAAAGCCACTCCACTTCTCGCTGCTGGATCTGGAATTGAAGGCTTGCTGGACTCCTTTGGGTCGTGATGAAGCTTACTTCAGCCTGCTGCCAGCGTGTCCCGGCCGTGCACCTCTTAATCTGTGTGTGCACCTCTCCGTGTTGTCTTCTATGGGCCCATGTGGTTTCTTTCTTTTCACTAAATGAAGCCCCTTTCATTCACGTGCTGGATGCTCCAAAAGTGCTGCTGGAATAAACGTGTGCTTCCAAAAAGAAAAGTGGATCAGCGTCTTCACTTCTTCCAGCCGTCACACCCCTTTAAGCTTCTCCAAATTAAATCAGCTACACTTTTTCCTAAGCCAAAAGAATGAATTTCCTCTCCTGCCTGCTACCTCCTTCCCGTGAGCTTTACTAAGCCAATGTAAAATAATGTGAGTGGTGGCCCCCTCATTCCTTCCAGCTTCACGGACTCACACATTTAATTTTCCAAAGAAAAATTCTCCAATGTGGCAGCTTGCACTTTTTCCTCTTAAAGCACAATTATGAGATGTGGAGGCCGTGAGTGCCTCCCAAGCTGTTGGATTCCTTGTTTAAGAGTGTTGGGAGGTTTTAGCACTGTCCAATGATCAATTCCAGCCACCACAATTACTAAACAGCAAGCAAACAATGCAACAGATTAGAAATCACTCAAACAGTAATTACTGGACTGACATATGAGAGTAAAATAAATACTGGGAACAGCACAGAACGAATTTGAACAAAGTAAAAACTATACGTTAAAATAGACATCCAGACGAAACTATGAAAAAAAATTGCATGGAAAACGGATAAGAATTGAACTCAAACGAAGACACACAAGTTGACACAACATTCACGCGGCAGCCAGCGAAAATAAAAATGGCTAAGATGCATTGGCTCAATTTCCATTTCTCATTTAGCTTTCTAATGTCCCAAAAAGTTATCCAAAATTTTCCCATAATTAATAATGCAAAATAATAAGCTCAGATAATTCAAATTAGTTAAAATAAGAATTTCCGATCAAATTAAGCACAATTAGGAAAAACAGGAAAATACCGGACGTTTAAGCATAATTCCCCGACTAATTCTAGCACATTAAACTAAGTGAAGTGAGGAAAGTATTGGTTCATCAAAATAGACCACACTTAGTCTTTTGCACTCCTGGGCAAAATCAAGACGCAAATCAAGGAATAGTTCAGAGGACATCCAGGGAAGTGACACAATTCAGCAAACACAAAACAAAGATTAACAATGACAGAAACAGAATTACACAGTTCTCAAGGAATCTGGACCAAGAAAGGAAGTAGATAATATCCAACACAAAATCAAAGAAAGCAGATACTCATGAAATCATCCAAGCAATTCAAAACATGGCAAAATGATCAATCAGTTCAAGAGGTGAATCAAAAGTAACAAAACCTCACAGATGCACTATCAGTGTTTCTCTCAAGTGTATAAGGTGAAGAATTTCAACTCAATGCACTCAAGAAAGCAAACAACAACAGACTTGGCAAGCCTCTAATATCAAAACTCAAGCACATACGCATGTTCAAATCAAAAGGTCTTTTCATGGTTGTAATGGGGCAAAGGACAAGGGAAGATATATCTGGATAAGAAGCTACAAACCATAAGTAACAGAGGAGCAATGGGGAACAAGTGTAAACACATTCAAACACACCCACAACCTCTACTTTCATCCTCTTCTTGACTCCATTATTCACAATTATTCACAATTTTTTTTTCATTTTTTTACTGTTTTTCTGCTCTCTTTTTTTTCATCCTGTCTCTTTTCTTTTCTTCTCTTTTCAAAACAAAACTGTAAAAGACAAGATACACATATATTTACCAAAACAAAACAAGAAGAGGAACCAACTAGCCAACTCATCAGAAACCCCTAAGAGACCACACTTGTTCCCAAAACACTTCCAAAGCTCCAAAATTCCCTAAGGTTAAGGTAATCATGGTTTTTCACTTAGGGCTAGTGTATGAGCTTCAAAACAAAGAAATAGGGGAAAGTATAGGCTCAAAAGGGGTTATCAAAGGATCAAAACAAGGTAAGCTTATTTGGCTAGAGAGGCTCAAGAACAAAATTGCCTTTATCACTTCCAAACATGCATATCAATCAAGAATCATCAAAAAGAGTCAAGCCAAGGCATATGCGCAAGCAATCAAGAGACATATCACACACAAGAAAGAACATAAAGTGGCTCAAATCTCACACAGGGTAATTCTGTCACAATCAATTCAACTCTCAAAAATCATAACCATCTTCCCAAGCAAAGAAAAGCAAGGATTTCAAACAAATCAGAGTATCAATGAAGTGAAAGACACATCTACAACCTAAACAAAGTCCAGAAATCAAGAGAAACATGTAAAACTGTACACAAGACACGACAAAAATAACCTAGAAAAGAAAAAATTTAACCAAGAAAACAAAAACTAACAAAGACAAATAAAAATCTCCCCCAATAGACCACACTTAAACTACACAGTGTCCTCAATGTGTCACAATCAGCAGATCAAACAATCAGAACAGTCATCAGATATCGACAAAGTGCAATAAAAGTGAGGAAAAGGGGAGAAGAGAGAAAGAAAACTCCCCTGATCATGGTGGCAGTTGCCAATTTTGGACTTGCAGGGGGATGTCTTCCGCCATTGGATCCAGCCAGGAAGTTTTGAGGAAGAATTGCTTCATCCTCCAGATTTGATCTAGCAGGGAGATATCATCCACAGCTGGATCTAAGAAGCAAAGATTGTCGATGAGCAGGTTCAGCTGGTGCCTATTGATCTTGAAGCTTTTGTCAGTGTTAGCACCTTTATTTTCCACTGTGGGTGCATGTTGGTCAAATTCCTGTGTACCTCCTGCAACATGGTTAGTGCAATGTGGCTCCAAAGAAATGGCATGCAGAGGTATAACACCCAATCCCAATTTATCAGACTGAACCTCAGATACATCCTCAGAACATGAATCAATTTCAAAATCACAAGCAATATCAACTGCAGACTCAGATTCATGTTCAATGCATGGAGAATAAACATTCGGATGCGACAACAAAAATTGGTTCTCATCATGCATAGAGGGGAAATTAAAATCAGACTCAACAACAATATAATCATCAGTATACCTCTCAACCACATAATCATCAACATAATCAAATTGAGGTATGCTTACCTCCTCTTCCTTGAAGATTGCAAAAGTGTGGGAAGATGAAGGTGGTCTACCTGGTTCAGGGTTACTGCTTATTTCTGCCTGCTCCTCAAAATACTCATCACTCTCCTCAGGTGCAAGAGTAGGGACATAGTATGATGGGAAAGTAGATGGCACAATAGTAAGTTCATGACTCTTCTCCCCATCTTCTATGTTGATGCCACTATCATCATCATCTGGAATCTGAACAGTCTGAAATGGTAACTCTGAATCTTGAGACTGTTCCTCAGTGAGTTGAGTGGCCATCTGCCCTATCTGATCAGTCATACTTTGAATGGCAGCTCCTATTTCTTGCTGGAACTGCATGTTCTCTTGCCGAAACTGAAGGTTCTGCATGGTCATCTGCTCCAACAACTCCTTCAATGTAGGCTCAGAAGTAGAAGGTTGAGGAGCTATTTCGGCAGGAGCACTATACTGCTGACTCTCGTATTGCTGGACTGGTGGAGGCATAAAAGTACTCTGGAATGGTGGTTCTTGATATTGATGCTGTGGAGCATCATACCATCCCAAGGTAGGGTCATTCCATCCAAGACCGTTGCTGTAAGCATATTGCACAGGGGAAAATTTGCTCAAAAACTGATGCTCAAGATATCCCCAATCGGTAACGGATCTCAGAGGAAGAGAGTCTTTCCAATCCTTAGCTGCTCCTTGTAATGAATGCGGAAATGCGCTCAAGAAAATGTAATCAAGAGGGACATCTGGAGGCTTCATTGAAGAGCACATGATGTGGAGCTCCTCCAAATGTCTGTGTGGGCATTCTCCTGCAAAACCATGAAACTTAGGCAGCAAATGTATCAGTCCAGGGGTGAGATCGCAATGAAGATCATCCTCCTTAAGTGAAACCGGCTCACAAAGAGCACTCTCAGAAATTAGAGGATGAGTCATATTGTTCTCAACATAGAAATCAGCAGAATATGAATTACAATCAGAGTAACATGCAGAAGGAGAATCATAATCAGAGGCACTAGCAAAACAAGCAGTATTCACGAAATCAAAATAGGTAGACATGGAAAAAGAAGAATACTAAAAATCACGAAACAAATAAAACACAACACATTTATACATGCAACACGCACACATAAAACAGAACATCACATCACATCACAATACAAGACAAAACACAACACACACAAACACAACAAAAACCTAAGACCGAACCGTTGGTCCCCGGCAGCGGCGCCATTTTGATAAGAGGGTCGCACCTCCCACAAAAATTGTGCATAAAAGAATGCAGTATAGACTAGGCAGTGACTCCTAGGTCGTCTCTCAAGGACCAATTGTGGTTCAGGTAATAGGTCGAACACATTAGGGGGGGGTTTGAAAAGGTTTTCCAAAAATTAAAGAACTTAATAAAGACATAGATGCAAACAAACTAATTTAAGCTAGCATGGTTATTAAACTAGGACTATTAAAAGCCTTAGATAACATTCAAACATCAAACACTGTTACAAACTGATTAACAAACACAGTTAAAAATAATTAAATGCAACACTAACTCAAACACATAAACTCAACCTATTAATTAAATTAATTAAAAACCAAAGAAATCAACAAGCCTAATTTAATCCTAGCAAATTACTTGTCATAATGGCAATTAACAAATGAATTTAAAAGTCCAATTGGCCAAAGAAAGAACACATGGCCGTGAGTCATCATGCACCCAAGTCAAAGTTCAATTTCACCTTAAATAAGCCACAAAATGTGTTGACTTCTTCTCCCATGTGCACCATTTTTCAAGAAATTAAGCATGTGCCTTCCACACTCTCCAAGACCGTCCCCTCTCTCCTTCCATGCAGCAAAGAAATGATTTTATACACCAAAGCACACAATTTACGTGAACCACCAAGTGGAAATGCCAAAGAATGCTTCAAAGACCAATGTGCAAATGGAAGATACCATGGGTGCTCCTACCAATGTGCCAAGTAAGCTAAATCAAATGAAAACAAACTCTAAAAACCTCCATTTCTCATTGCAATTCACGGCTGGAACAAGCAAAGGCCAAATCTCAAAGTGGAAACATTCCTTGGGTCAAAACAAGCATCTTTTGTGTTGGTCCAAAAGTGGTAAAAATTAAATGAAGCAATTTCCTCTCTCCTACAAACTCCAAACGGTTTTTCTTCAAGAATTATGCATCCAAAAGCTTTCTTCCACTCTTCCATACAGAGAACAACTTCAAGAAACCAAAGTTAAAGTTTCAAATGAACACAAGAACAATAAACCCAAACTTCTACTCATCAACCCATCTTTAACACTACCATTTCTTCAAGTTTCTTTGCAAAAACGAAAATAATACTTAGACCATTAATTCCAGTTCTGTCCAGCCTCCATAACATCACCAAGATCTGATCCCAACCTTGTCTCAAGCATCAAAACCGAAAAATGCAAGAAAAGAGTTAAACCCACAACACCCACACATCATCTTAAGCTCTCTTCAACCTAAAACTACATAGAACTTCATTTTTATCATCCAACCATATAGAATGAGATAAAAACCGAGAGGAACAGCAGCAAAGGGAGAGGAAAACGAAATATAAAGTTACTCAAACCCAACATCCACCATGGAAATGCAAAGACAAGCTCCAAAACTCAAACTTCAAGCATCAAGAACAAGCAAATGGAAGTGGAAATGAATAGTTTTTCACCACCAATAAGCTAAGACAACCAAGAGTAAATTAAGAGAAGAAGAAAATCTGCATCTTGCTCATTGAAATGGCCAAAAACGAGACACCCAAGTCAAGCTCTCCATAAGAGTGTTCATACAAGAAACCCTAAGAGAGAAAAGCTCAAAAACATCAAAAAAATGAAGTGTGTAAGAGTCTTTTTGTGTGGTTGGCTAAGGCTCTCTAAAATGCCGAGAGTTTCTCCTCCAAATGGGGTCCACAATCAATTAAAAACCCTAATAAAAAAGGCACATGTCCTACAAATGGGTCTTTTTACAAAATTGCCCCTAAAAGGGTTCAAAACACCTAATTCTAATTAAGGGCTTCTAGAAAACGAAATTACAATTTTAATTAGAATCTAAATGACTAAATGTTGAGCCTTTGAGTGTATCACGCCATATCCCAATGCTCCAGATGATGTTTCCACAACTTTCCTGCAACCAGAAATGCACTTAATCAGCTTAGAAAACCCAAATTAGCACAATTACGAATTTCCGACCAAATTAAGCAGAATTCAGAAAACGGGGAAATAATAGACAATTAAACATAATTCCTTGGTTTATTTAAGTGCAATAAACTAAATATAATTCAAGAAATAACGACTCATCACACGGAGACTTAAAAACAAAAAGATTAAGCAAGAAATTAAAGAAAGCAATAAAGATGCAAGAATGTAAATGCTAGACGGCCCTAAGTGAAAGTGCAAGTGACACTTGGAGCCCCTTGACACACTTCCACACTAAGAAAACGAAATTGCACTATTACAATGTTTAAATGTGATCTTGGAATTGCTTCAAGAGCATTTTCCCAAGTCACTTAGCCAAGAAATGAAAATCAACTTTAAACAACAAAGGTTCCGTGATATGTGGTGTAAACAAACTTAAAAGAAGGCCTAAAACTAATGTAAGCTTCACTCTCTTGCTGCTGCAGATTGCTACTCCAAAACAGGTTGCACTTCAAGCTTTTCTGGTGTATTTTTAGCTGCTGGAACAGCAGAGTTGCAGCTGCTCACAAGCTCCCTTTTTGTTCCCACTTCAGCCCCCTTTTCACTTCCTAATATGGTGCCTCAATAGGGAAAGGTTTCTGCTTCTGGATGCCTCACAATAGTTACCACAGCACCTCAAGATTCCAGTCAAACACACCAAACAGAATTAGCAAACTGCACCAGAATTTCAAACCAGATTTTGTTTTGAATGTTTGACAATTTGGAAGCCAAGAATGGGAAATCAAATGGAAACAGGGATGGAATAACAGAAAGCACTCAAAAGGAACCTAATAATGGTACTAGAACAGATTAAGAAAGCAACAAAAACAGAAATAGCAGATCACAAACTCATCCAGACCAAACTGTTTGATATTTTACCAAAGTGTTTGTTAAAATGCCCCAATGAAAACCAGATTTGGGGTTTTGGGGTTTTTAACTGCCAAAAACTGGATTGCACGATTCAACAGGCTTTTTAACACTTGCTCTGACTTATTTTGATCATTTAATTTCAGTTTAAAGTAATGAACCAGCTCTTACTACAATCCAGAAATGAATTTGAACAAGAATGACCAAAACAGTTGCTGGAAAATGATTTCTGCACCAGAAAAAAATGGCTTGAAATGGTGGTTTTGAACCCAAAATTGATTGGAAGTGATTCAGCAGTTCAATTGATGCATCAAACAACTTTGTATCATCATTTTAAAGATGTTTAAACATTGAAACAGCTAGAAAACATATTGCAATGTGAATTCACTGGTGCACTTCCATTTTAAAGGAAATTTTAAGGTTTAAAAAGCAAATCTGCATATAGGCTAAAAAATGACCAAATGAACAGTGCAAACAACTTTGGAATGACAATTTAAACTTGCTCAAATGTTGTAAATGCACAGAAATAGCAAGACTCAACAATTCACCCTTGCTATATCCTATTTATGCAGCAAATTCCCACCAAAACAGCACCAGATTTAAGAACCTTGTGGATATAAGGTTGGACAGCACACACAATGACTCTAGAGAATGTTATTACACTGAACTAAGCTAGGATTAAAGTGCTTAGTATGAATAAACTCAAACTGGACAGCAAAGAATGGTAGCACGGTGAAAAGCTAGAACAGAAAAACAAAACAAACTGGACAGCAAAGGCTACTGGTTTTTAAGGCAACCAAGCTATGCTAGATGCATTTCCTTGCTTTTAATGGTCTGACACACCTTTAGCCACTTCCAATAACAGCAAACAAATTTTTACCAAGCAACAGAATCAAATAAAATCAGCTGAAACAGATTTCAAATTTTAAAACCAGATTTGAATTTCTTGAGCAGATTTGAAAACCAGAATTAGTTTCTAGTGCTTTTGCTTCCATCACCAAGGCTAGAACATGTTCTCATTGCCTTATTTGGTTGATTTAAAGCTTTTCCAGCACTCTAAACTCAAATAAACCAAAATGAAACCCAGCAGAACAGAAAACCAAAGTGAAACAGAATTAAAACTGCAAATATGGACTGCACAAGACTAAAACATAACTGGAATTGAAAATTAAAGCTGGAAGAGACATAAACAAGAATGATTCACCGTTTAAAATGAGTAACAAACATGTATGACTACTGGAAACACAAATAATGCACAGGAAACACGAAATTAATAACTGGAAAAAGCACAAAACAGAAACAAAAGTACTTAAAACAGAACTGGAAAGCTGGAACAGAGATCACAACAGAATGTAGAAATGGAGTGCAAAGATGGAGGAATAGCTTAGCTCTTGGTGCGTGGATGACCTAAGCTCTGATACCACTTGATGGAGACCAATTCCCAGCTGGAAACGTGTAGGAAGAGGTTCCAGACCAGAGAAAACCAGTAATGAAAATTGGTGCAGCGGATGGATGAAATGATGCAGTGTTTGATGTGTTTTAATGGAGGAAAGGTGTATGGGTGAAGCCTCACAGCTCAGAGGGCCTTCATACAGAGGAAGGAAGCTTGAGGAAAGGAGGAGAAGTAGTAATTCAAAGGTGACTTAAGAGCACAAAAGCTGGAAAACAATTTTTGCAGCATATTATTAAGCTCAAAAGTGAATCAATACAAGGAAAAGGCCCTCTTATTTATAGGTGAAGAGGAGCCTAATTTCTAATTCTAATTCCCTCCTAAATTCAAATGGTTCAGATTTATTTTGATCAAGCAAGGTCCATGCCTCTTTCCAGCTCATCAAGCAAGGTGTGTGCTTCCTTCCACATCAGCCCATTTCACGTGGAAAATGTTGGTGCATGCCGTAAGCACCTCTTTTTGGCTCTTTTGCTTGATCTATTGATTTATCTTCTTGGATGGCTCAATCATAGTCTCCAAGATTTATTAATTCCTACAAAACAAAGTATAAATGCTTTAGTTAAGAGAAGAAGGATTTTTATAAGTAACCTTCCATAGAAGCAAAATAGTATGTGGTCCTTCTTCCTCTTGAATCCTCTTTGCCATGGCTCTAGTAAGAGGTCTAATGTGCATCTTAGATGGTCTTCCATCACCTCCTCTTCCTCCACTTCCACGACTTCCTCCGCTTCGTCCACCTCGCCACTTCGCCATTTCCTCTACTTCCTCAACCTCCTCCACCTCCTCCACCCCCTCCACTTCCTCCACTTCCTCCACTTCCTCAACTTCGTCCACTTCGTCGACTTCCTCCACTTCCTGCACTTCCTCCACTTTGTCCACTTCGCCTACTTCGTCAACTTGGTCAACTTCGTCGACTTCGTCCACTTCCTGAACTTCATGCAATTCGTCAAGTTCCTCAATCTCGTTCACTTCGTCAACTTCGTCAACTTCCTCCACTTCGTCCACTTCCTCCACTTCCTTCACTTGCTCCACTTCGTCCAATTCTTCCTCCACTTCGTCCACTTCGTCCATTCGCACCACTTCCTCCACTCCGTCAACTTCGTCCACTTCGTCAACTTCCTCCAATTCGTCAACTTCGTCTACTTCGTCAACTTCATCAACTTCCTCCACTTCGTCCACTTCATCAACTTCGTGAGCTTCATCAACTTCCTCCACTTCCTCCACTTCCTTCGCTTCCTCCGCTACGTCCACTTCGCCACTTCGCCACTTCCTCCGTTTCCTCCACTTCATCAACTTCCTCCACTTCCCCTCTTCCACTTCGTCCACTTCGTCAACTTCGTCCACTTCGTCAACTTCGTCCACTTCGTCCACTTCGTCAACTTCGTCCACTTCATGAACTTCGCCAACGTCCTCCACTTCATCAACCTTGTCAATTTCGTCAACTTCCTCTACTTCCTCCACTTCCTCGGCTTCCTCCGCTTCGTCCACATCCTCCAATTCGTCCACTTCGTCCAATTTGTCCACTTCGTCAACTTCCTCCACTTCCTCCACTTCCACGACTTCCTCCGCTTCGTCTACCTCAGCACTTCGCCACTTCCTCCACTTCCTCAACCTCCTCCACCTCCTTCACCTCCTCCACTTCCTCAACTTCGTCCACTTCGTCCACTTTGTCGACTTCGTCCACTTCTCCCACTTCATTAACTTCGTCCTCTTCGTCAACTTCGTGAACTTCGTCCACTTCGTCCACTTTGTCAACTTCGTCAAATTCAACAACTTCCTCCACATCGTCAACTTCCTCAACTTTGTCAACTTTGTCAACTTTGTCAACTTCCTCCACTTCCTGGGCTTCCTACGCTTCGTCCACTTCGTCCACTTCCTCAACTTCGTCCCGTTCGTCTACTTCATCCAATTCGTCAACTTTGTCAACTTCGACCACTTCGTCCACTTCCTCCGCTTCCTCCGCTTCGTCCACTTCGTCCACTTCGCCACTTCGTCAACTTCCTCCACTTCCTCCACTTTGTCCACTTCATTCACTTCGTCAACTTCATCAATTTCGTCCCCTTCGTCCCCTTCATCCTCTTCCTCCACTTCCTCCACTTCGTCAACTTCATCAATTTCGTCCCCTTCGTCCCCTTCGTTCACTTCCTCCACTTCCTTCACTTCGTCAACTTCGTCAATTTTGTCCCCTTCGTCTCCTTCATCCACTTCCTCCACTTCCTCCACTTCCTCCACTTCGTCAACTTCGTCCACTTCGTCCACTTCGTCAACTTCCTCCACTTCCTCCACTTCCTCCACTTTGCCATTTCTGCCACTTCCTCCACTTCCTCCACTTCCTCCACTTCCTCCACTTCCTCCACTTTCTCCACTTCCTCCACTTCCTCCAGTTCCTCCACTTTGTCGACTTCGCCCACTTTTCCCACTTCGTCCACTTTGTCGACTTCGTCCACTTTGTCGACTTCGTCCACTTTGTCAACTTCGTCCACTTCGTCAACTTCCTCCACTTCCTCCAGTTGCTCCACTTCCTCCACTTTCTCCACTTTATCCACTTCGTCGAATTCGTCCACTTCCTCCACTTCCTTCACTTCGTCGAATTCGTCCACTTCCTCCACTTCCTTCACTTCGTCAACTTCGTCCACTTCGTCCCCTTCATCCACTTCGTCCGCTTCCCTTCATCCACTTCGTTCTCTCCCCTTCGTCCACTTCATCCACTTCATCCCCTTCGTCCACTTCCCTTCGTCCACTTCGTCCACTTCGTCAACTTCGTCCACTTCGCCAACTTCGTCAACTTTCTCCACTTCGTCAACTTTGTCAACTTCGTCAACTTCGTCCGCTTCCTTCGCTACGTCCACTTCGCCACTTCCTCCACTTCCTCGACCTCCTCCACCTCCTCCACTTCCTCCACTTCCTCCACTTCCTCCACTTCCTCCACTTCCTCCACTTCCTCCACTTCCTCCACTTCCTCTATGATGAACCAATATTTTCCTCACTTCACTTAGTTTAATGTGCTAGAATTAGTCGGGGAATTATGCTTAAACGTCCGGTATTTTCCTGTTTTTCCTAATTGTGCTTAATTTGATCGGAAATTCTTATTTTAACTAATTTGAATTATCTGAGCTTATTGTTTTGCATTATTAATTATGGGAAAATTTTGGATAACTTTTTGGGACATTAGAAAGCTAAATGAGAAATGGAAATTGAGCCAATGCATCTTAGCCATTTTTATTTTCGCTGGCTGCCGCGTGAATGTTGTGTCAACTTGTGTGTCTTCGTTTGAGTTCAATTCTTATCCGTTTTCCATGCAATTTTTTTTCATAGTTTCGTCTGGATGTCTATTTTAACATATAGTTTTTACTTTGTTCAAATTCATTCTGTGCTGTTCCCAGTATTTATTTTACTCTCATATGTCAGTCCAGTGATTACTGCTGTTTATGTCAACTTGTGTGTCTTCGTTTGAGTTCAATTCTTATCCGTTTTCCATGCAATTTTTTTTCATAGTTTCGTATGGATGTCTATTTTCACGTATAGTTTTTATTTTGTTTAAATTCGTTCTGTGCTGTTCCCAGTATTTTTTTTACTCCCCTATGTCAGTCCAATGCTTACTGTTTGAGTAATTTCTAATCTATTTGCATTTGCTTGCTGTTGGGCACTTGTGGTGGCTAGGAATTGATAATTGGACGGTGCTAAAACCTCCCAACACTCTTAATTGGTTGCAAGGAGGGCCAAATTGTTTTGAATTGAACAAAACTGCACATCCAGAAGATTGAAGAAATGAAGTGCAGCTGCCACCGAGTAAAGAAACTTCACTTTCATTTAATGAAGGGGTGCACCCAGCAAATTAAAGAGCACGTGGCTGGAAGGGGGGTGCACGAAGAAGCTTAGATAAATTAGGAGGTTCATCCAGCAACACCACACGGAAGACAACACGCTGTCCAGCAATTGGATTGAGAGGCACTTTCGGTCCAACAGCTTGGAGAAAGGTTTCCAACATCCAACCGAGAATGGAGGTGCAGCAGCCACTATATATAAGGAAGGGAACATTTAAGAGAGGGGGGGCTGGACGAGTGATTTTTTTCTTTGGTGCAGTCCAGCCGCCACCTTCATTATTGGCTTTTGCTTGAACATTTTGAGGAGATGGAAAGGAAGGAAGAAGAGGGGAGCTCTCGGTCACGACTGCTGGAAGGAAGTAGCCTTGCTTTTATTTGATTCTCCCTTTCTTTCTTTAGAGAATAATAGTAGAGTGATTAGATAGAGTAGCTGTCACGGTTTGGCATGGAGAAATGGTGTTGCTGCTGTCACGTGATTTAATTTGGATGATGATTCAACATTTTGGAGTTTTCTTTCTTTCTTTTAAGTTGTGCTGGACGGAAATGGATGAGAGAGGAGAGACATTGATTTATTTATGTGGAGATTGCAGCTGCCATGTGGAGAAGAATCCACTTTAGAGAGCAAAAGTGGATGGGTTGTTGGTGATTCACGTGAAAGAAGAAGAAGTGGCTCACTTGTTGCATTTCTTTTAATTCTTTGAGAATGAAGATTTGATGGGAGTAGGTAGTGAGAGTACATTGATTTATTGGAAGCACACAAGGTTCCAGTAGCCGCCACACTCATTTCTCTTTTTCTTGGATTTTGGCTTTGAACACTGTTTTCACGGGAATTTGAGCTTGGAAAGATGCATTTTATATTCTATATATTAATTTGCCGTCAGCATTGTTTTCTTTGCTTCATTTCCAACCGTGCATTTCATTTTTTTAGCAAATGTGGATGCTTTTATTTGAACTCCCGTGCATTTAAAACTTTATTCCCTCTGCTATGTGCAATTTATTTGTAAATGACGCTTTCCAACTTAGGTGTTTACTCATTTTACTGCCGCATTATGTGCATTTGAGGTTCTAGTTTAAGTGTCGCGTTTGAATTGTGTTTGGATATTTATCTGTTGTAGTGTTCAGTTGAATGTTTTCATGTACTTTAATGCTTTCAATTCTTGTTACGGTTTTATTTAATTTCCAGTCGTGTTTAATTTTATCCGCACAAAAACACCATTAAAACCCCCCACTACGTGTTTAGATTTGAGACTGAACCCAAATTGGTCCTTGAGAGACGACCTAGGAGTCACTTCCTAGTACTATACTGCATTCTTTTATGCACAACTTTTGTGGGAGGTGCGACCCTCTCATCAAAATGGCGCCGTTGCCGGGGACCAATGGTTCGGTCTTAGGTTTTTGTTGTGTCAGTGTGTGTTGTGTTTTGTCTTGTGTTGTGATGTGATGTTCTGTTTGGTGTGTGTGGTGCATGTATAAATGTGTTGTGTTTTATTTGTTTCGTAATTTTTAGTATTTTTCTTTTTCCATGTCTACCTATTTTGGTTATGTGAATAGTGCTTATTCTGCCAGTGCCTCTGATTATGATTCTCCTTCTGCATGTTACTTTGATTGTGATTCATATTCTGCTGATTTGTATGTTGAGAGCAATATGGCTCATCCTCCGACTTCTGAGAGTTCTCTTTGGGAACCAGTTCCACCTACTGAGGATGATGTTCATTGCGTTCTCAAGACTGGACTGATACATTTGCTGCCTAAGTTTCATGGTTTTGCAGGTGAATGCCCACACAGACATTTGGAGGAATTCCACAGCATTTGCTCTTCAATGAAGCCTCCACATGTACCGGTTGATCACATGTTCTTAAGGGCATTCCCACATTCATTACAAGAAGCAGCAAGGGATTGGCTGTATTGTCTTCCTCCAGGATCTATCACTTCTTGGGAAGATCTTAAGCATATGTTCTTGGATGAATTCTTCCCCACTCAGTATGGTTACAGCAACGATCCTGGATGGAATGACCCTAGTTTGGGATGGTATGATGCTCCACAACAATATCAGGAAGCACCATCTCAGAATGCTTGTATGCCTCTGCCAGTCCAGCAACAACAACAGCTGCAACTTTATGAGTCTGCCCAGATAGCTCCTCAACCTTCTACTTCTGAGCTTACATTGCAGGAGTTGTTGGAGCAGATGACCATGCAGAACCTTCAGTTTCAGCAAGAGAACAGAGCACACCTTCAATGTTTGAGCAATCAGATAGGGCAGATGACCACTCAACTCAATCAGGAACAGTCTCAAGATTTAGAGGAATCACCATTTCAGACTGTTCTAATTCCTGATGATGATAGTGGCATCAACATAGAAGATGGGGAGAAGAGTCATGAGCTTATTGTTGCGCCACCTACTTTCCCATCGCCCTATGGCCCCACTCTTGCACCTGAGGAGACTGCTGAAGATCTTGAGGACCAGGCAGGTATAAGCAGTAATTTTGAATCAGGTAGACAATTTTCATCTTCCACCACTTTTCCAATCTTTAGGGAAGTGGAGGAAAACATACCTAATTTTGACTATGTTGTCGATGATTATGCTGTTGATAGGTATGTTGGTGATTGTATTGTTGATGAGTCTGTTTTTAATTCTTCCTCTCTGCATGATGAGAATCAATTTTTGATATCAAATTCGTATGTTTATTCTCCATGCACTAAACATGAATCTGAATTTGTGGTTGATATTGGTTCTGAATTTGAAATTGATTCATGTTCTGAGAGTTTATCTGTTGTTCAGCCTGTTACACTGGGATTGGGTGTTATACCCCTGTGTGTCATTTCTTTGGAGCCACATTGCACTAACCATGTTGCAGGAGGTACACATGAATTTGACCAACATGCACCCACAGTGGAAAATAAAGGTGCTAACACTGACAAAAGCTTCAAGATCAATAGGCACCAACTGAACCTGCTCATCAATAATCTTTGCTTCTTAGATCCAGCTGTGGATGATATCTCCCTGCTAGATCAAATATGGAGGATGAAGCAATTCTTCCTCAAAACTTCCTTGTTGGATCCATTGGTGGAAGACATCTCCCTACAAGTCCAAAATTGGCAACTGCCACCATGATCAGGGGAGTTTTCTTTCTCTCTTCTCCCCCTTTCCCTACTTTTATTGCACTTGTCCATGATCTGTTGACTGTTATGATTTCTGATCTTATGCTTATGACACATTGAGGACACTGTGTAGTTTAAGTGTGGTCTATTGGGGGAGATTTTTAATTTTCTTCGTTAGTTTTTGTTTTCTTGGTTAAATTTTTTCTTTTCTAGGTCATTTTTGTCGTGTCTTGTGTACAGTTTTACATGTTTCTCTTCATTTCTGGACTGTGTTAAAGTTGTAGACTCGTCTTTCACTTCACTTGATTGATACTTATTGGTTTGAAATCCCTTGCTTTTCTTTGCTTGGGAAGATGATTATGATGTTTGAGAGGTTGAATTGATTGTAACAATTATCCTGTGAGATTTGAGCCACTTGATGTTTTTTCTTGTGTGTGATATGTCTCTTGATTGCTTGCGCATATGTCTTGGCTTGACTTTTTTTTTTTGATGATTCTTGATGGATGTGCATGTTTGGAGATGATAAAGGCATTTTTTGTTCTTGAGCCTCTCTAGCCAAATAAGCTTACCTTGTTCTAATCCTTTGATAACCCCTTTTGAGCCTATACTTTCCTCATTTCTTTGTTTTGAAGCTCATACACTAGCCCTAAGTGAAAAACCATGATTACCTTAACCTTAGGGAATTTTGGAGCTTTGGAAGTGTTTTGGGAACAAGTGTGGTCGTCTTGGGGATTCATATGAATTGGCTAGTTGGTTCCTCTTCTTGTTTTGTTTTTGGAAATATGATTTGTATCTTGTCTCTTATAGTTGTGTCCTAAACGGAGAGAAAAGAAAAGAGACGGGATGAAAAAAAAATATGAAAAAAAATGAAGAAAAAAAATGTGCGAATAATGGAGTCAAGAAGAGGATTGAATTAGAGGTTTTGGGTGTGATTTGATTGTGTTTACACTTGTTCCCCATTGCTCCTCTATTTCTTTTGGTTTGTAGCTTCTCATCCACATTTATCCTCCCTTGTCCTTGGCCCCATTACATCCATAAAAGGCCTTTTGATTTGAACATGCATATGTTTTGAGTGTTGATATTAGAGGCTTGCCAAGTCTATTGTTGCTTGCTTTCTTGAGTGCATTGAGTTGAAATTCTTTACCTTATACACTTGAGAGAAACACTAATTGTGTGCATCTGTGAGGTTTTGTTACTTTTGATTCACCTCTTGAGCTGATTAATCATTTTGCCATGTCTTGAATTGCTTGGATGATTATATGAGTATCTGCTTTCTCTGATTCATTCTGTGTTGGAATTGTCTACTTCTTTTCTCTGTCCAGATTTCTTGAGGACTGTGTAAATTCTGTTTGTTTCCTTGCGAGTCTTTGTTTTCTGTGTCCTAAGTTGTGTCATACCCTTAATGTCCTTTGAACTATTCCCTGATCTGCGTCTTGATTTTGCCCAGGAGTGCAAAAGACTAAGTGTGGTCTATTTTGATGAACCAATATTTTCCTCACTTCACTTAGTTTAATGTGCTAGAATTAGTCGGGGAATTATGCTTAAACGTCCGGTATTTTCCTGTTTTTCCTAATTGTGCTTAATTTGATCGGAAATTCTTATTTTAACTAATTTGAATTATCTGAGCTTATTGTTTTGCATTATTAATTATGGGAAAATTTTGGATAACTTTTTGGGACATTAGAAAGCTAAATGAGAAATGGAAATTGAGCCAATGCATCTTAGCCATTTTTATTTTCGCTGGCTGCCGCGTGAATGTTGTGTCAACTTGTGTGTCTTCGTTTGAGTTCAATTCTTATCCGTTTTCCATGCAATTTTTTTTCATAGTTTCGTCTGGATGTCTATTTTAACATATAGTTTTTACTTTGTTCAAATTCATTCTGTGCTGTTCCCAGTATTTATTTTACTCTCATATGTCAGTCCAGTGATTACTGCTGTTTATGTCAACTTGTGTGTCTTCGTTTGAGTTCAATTCTTATCCGTTTTCCATGCAATTTTTTTTCATAGTTTCGTATGGATGTCTATTTTCACGTATAGTTTTTATTTTGTTTAAATTCGTTCTGTGCTGTTCCCAGTATTTTTTTTACTCCCCTATGTCAGTCCAATGCTTACTGTTTGAGTAATTTCTAATCTATTTGCATTTGCTTGCTGTTGGGCACTTGTGGTGGCTAGGAATTGATAATTGGACGGTGCTAAAACCTCCCAACACTCTTAATTGGTTGCAAGGAGGGCCAAATTGTTTTGAGTTGAACAAAACTGCACATCCAGAAGATTGAAGAAATGAAGTGCAGCTGCCACCGAGTAAAGAAACTTCACTTTCATTTAATGAAGGGGTGCACCCAGCAAATTAAAGAGCACGTGGCTGGAAGGGGGGTGCACGAAGAAGCTTAGATAAATTAGGAGGTTCATCCAGCAACACCACACGGAAGACAACACGCTGTCCAGCAATTGGATTGAGAGGCACTTTCGGTCCAACAGCTTGGAGAAAGGTTTCCAACATCCAACCGAGAATGGAGGTGCAGCAGCCACTATATATAAGGAAGGGAACATTTAAGAGAGGGGGGGCTGGACGAGTGATTTTTTTCTTTGGTGCAGTCCAGCCGCCACCTTCATTATTGGCTTTTGCTTGAACATTTTGAGGAGATGGAAAGGAAGGAAGAAGAGGGGAGCTCTCGGTCACGACTGCTGGAAGGAAGTAGCCTTGCTTTTATTTGATTCTCCCTTTCTTTCTTTAGAGAATAATAGTAGAGTGATTAGATAGAGTAGCTGTCACGGTTTGGCATGGAGAAATGGTGTTGCTGCTGTCACGTGATTTAATTTGGATGATGATTCAACATTTTGGAGTTTTCTTTCTTTCTTTTAAGTTGTGCTGGACGGAAATGGATGAGAGAGGAGAGACATTGATTTATTTATGTGGAGATTGCAGCTGCCATGTGGAGAAGAATCCACTTTAGAGAGCAAAAGTGGATGGGTTGTTGGTGATTCACGTGAAAGAAGAAGAAGTGGCTCACTTGTTGCATTTCTTTTAATTCTTTGAGAATGAAGATTTGATGGGAGTAGGTAGTGAGAGTACATTGATTTATTGGAAGCACACAAGGTTCCAGTAGCCGCCACACTCATTTCTCTTTTTCTTGGATTTTGGCTTTGAACACTGTTTTCACGGGAATTTGAGCTTGGAAAGATGCATTTTATATTCTATATATTAATTTGCCGTCAGCATTGTTTTCTTTGCTTCATTTCCAACCGTGCATTTCATTTTTTTAGCAAATGTGGATGCTTTTATTTGAACTCCCGTGCATTTAAAACTTTATTCCCTCTGCTATGTGCAATTTATTTGTAAATGACGCTTTCCAACTTAGGTGTTTACTCATTTTACTGCCGCATTATGTGCATTTGAGGTTCTAGTTTAAGTGTCGCGTTTGAATTGTGTTTGGATATTTATCTGTTGCAGTGTTCAGTTGAATGTTTTCATGTACTTTAATGCTTTCAATTCTTGTTACGGTTTTATTTAATTTCCAGTCGTGTTTAATTTTATCCGCACAAAAACACCATTAAAACCCCCCACTACGTGTTTAGATTTGAGACTGAACCCAAATTGGTCCTTGAGAGACGACCTAGGAGTCACTTCCTAGTACTATACTGCATTCTTTTATGCACAACTTTTGTGGGAGGTGCGACCCTCTCATCACTCTACTTGCTCCACTTCTTCCACTTCCTCCACTTCTACGTCCACTTCGTCCACTTCGTCAACTTCGGCCACATCGTCCACTTCGTTCACTTCGTCAACTTCGTTCACTTAGTCAACTTCGTCCACTTCGTCCACTTCCTCCGCTTCCTCCACTTCCTCCACTACCTCCACTTCGTCCACTTCGTCAACCGCGTCAACTTCCTCCACTTCCTCCACTTCTTCCACTTCGTCCACATCCTCCACTTCCTCCACTTCCTCCTCCTCGTCAACTTCGTCAACTTCCTCCACTTCCTCCACTTCGTCCACATCCTCCATTTCCTCAACTTCGTCCCCTTCCTCTACTTCCTCCACTTCCCTCACTTCGTCCACTTTGTCACCTTCATCCACTTCGTCCACTTCCTTAACTTCCTCCAATTCGTCCACTTCATCAACTTCCTCCACTTCCTCCCCTTCCTCCACTTTGCCATTTCTGCCACTTCCTCCGCTTCCTCCACTTCCTCACTTCCTCCACTTCCTCCACTTTCTCCACTTCCTCCACTTCCTCCACTTTGTCGACTTCGTCCACTTCGACCACTTTGTCGACTTCGTCCACTTCGTCCACTTCTTCCGCTTCGTCCACTTTGTCAACTTCATCAACTTCCTTCAGTTGCTCCACTTCCTCCATTTCATCCACTTCGTCGAATTCGTCCACTTCCTCCACTTCCTCCACTTCGTCGAATTCGTCAACTACCTCCACTTCCTCCACTTCCTCCACTTCGTCAACTTCCTCCCCTTCGTCCCCTTCATCCACGTCGTGCCCTTCGTCCACTTCGTCCGCTTTGTCCCCTTCGTCCACTTCGTCCACTTCGTCCACTTCGTCCACTTCATCAACTTCGTCCACTTCGTCCACTTCGCCAACTTCGTCAACGTTCTCCACTTCGTCAACTTCGTCCACTTCCTCCGCTTCCTCCGCTACGTCCACTGTTAGCAAAAATCAAAGATGAAGTTTTGATGATGAACAAATTTGCACAAGTCAAGATCCATAAAGGCAAATTGAAGATCTCTGTATTTTATAAAGCTTTTATAATAATTAAAGTTGATGTAATAGTGCTCAAATATGTATTAGGGTTGATTCTTTTAATTTATATTTGATTTATTTAGTTAATCGATTATTCCTGAGAATAATCAATTAACACTAGTCGTTGGGGGTTTCAGATTTGAAAAACTAGCCGTTGGGGGTTTCAGATTTGAAAAACTAGCCGTTGTACTCATTATTAATCGATTAATATTTATGTTAATCGATTAAATGCGTTAATGGCCCGTTTTCGAAGATTGGAAGGGTATTAGGCTGAGTCTATAAAATGGCTCACTCTTTATCTCAAAAATAACTCTTCCCTTGTGCAAAAGATCTCTGAACTCTTTGAGAACTCTGTGAGATTGTTGAAGCTAAGGAAACTCTTGTCTGCAAAGTCCTGAAGTGCTACTGCGGTGACAGAGGAATAGCTTGTTCATGCTTGGTGTGTCCGAGGAAGTGCGTGGAAGAGAATCATCCTTCGTGAAGCATTCGAAGGAGGTGGTCATCCTTTGTGAAGATTCAAAGGAAGTGTAAGTTCGTCTCTTGTGGTTTCAAGAGAGGTGGTATCATCCTTTGTGAAGATTCAAAGGAAGTGTAAGTTCATCTCTTGTGTTTCAAGAGAGGTGGTATTTCTAAACTCTTACAAATTGTTTTTCTTTGTGACTAATATTTGTAAGTGTTTTGTGTTAGTGAAAAAGGTTTATCTTGTTTGAGTTAAGCGACTGGACGTAGGATCCTAGTGATCTGAACCAGGATAAAATCACCTGTGTAATTTTTCTCTTTCCCTTACTCTGTCATTTATATTTAATCATTCGCCCAGTAAGAAAAATTAAGAGAAAAATAATAAAAGGCACAATAAAAGTATATAACCAATTCACCCCCCCTCTTGGTTTGTTCCACGCTAATAATTCCGTTGCAGCGATTCTAACAATTGGCATCAGAGCTTGCTTTGATAGTCATTCAAATGGCAGGATCACATCAAACCTTTGCAGAGGGTGCATCAATCAATAGACCCCCACTATTCACAGGTGAGAACTATGCATTCTGGAAGGTAAGAATGCAAATATTTATTGAATCTATTGATTGTGAAATTTGGGATGTTATTGCATCTGGTTCTTCTGTTCCTACTAACAATATACAGGAAACAAAGCCCCGTGGTCAATGGACCATTGAAGAAAAGAAAAGAATTCAGAATGATGTAAAAGCTCGGAATATTATTGCATCAGCATTGACTGTTGATGAGTTCTACAGGGTTTCTGTCTGCAAAACTGCTCAAGAAATGTGGGACGTGCTCAGAGTGACACATGAAGGAACGGATGACGTAAAGAGGGCAAGAAAGAACTCCCTAATTCAAGAGTATGAAATGTTCCGGATGAAGCAAGGAGAAACAATTTCCGACGTTCAAAAACGCTTCACCAACATTGTCAATCATCTCATTGGACTAGGTAAGTCATTTGATACTGATGAATTAAACATTAAAATCTTGAAGTCTTTAGACAGGTCGTGGCAACCTAAGGTGACTGCAATCTCGGAGTCACAGAACCTCAACACCATGACTATGGCGGCACTCTTTGGAAAGTTGAGGGAACATGAACTAGATCTTGGAAGACTTGATGAAGAAGAAGCAAAAGCCAAAAACAACAAGAAGAGTTTGGCATTAAAGTCGGAGGTTGAAAGAAGCAAAGGTAAATCGGAAGATGAAGACTCAGACGAAGAAGAAAATTTGAGACTCATGATAAAAAGGCTCAACAGGTTCATGAAATCAAAAGAGAAAGGAAGATTAAAATTCGAAAAGAAAGAAAATCAAGGATCTTCCTCACACTATAAATGTTATGGTTGCGGAGAAAGGGGGCACCTAAAAGCAGACTGCCCAAATCAAAAGAAGAGTGAAGACAAAAAGGAGAAAAGATTCTTCAAGAAAAAGAAGGCCTACATTGCATGGGAAGATGACAACGAAACAATTTCCGATTTGAGCGAATCTGATGAAGAAGCAAACATTTGTCTAGTGGTGAACGACGACGTTGGAAGCCAAGTAAGTACATCTAGCGATTCTGATAATTATAGTCAAATTAGTGAAGATGAATTGCATGAAACTTATGCTGCTTTAATAGTAGAATCTGAAAAATTAGATAAAGCTCATAAGAAATTGAAAAAGGATTTCAAAAATTTAAAATTAAATTTTGAAAATATTTCTGAAGAAAATAAAAATTTGAAATCAGACTTTGAAAATATTCTTGAAGAAAATAAAAATTTAAAATTAAATTTTGAAAATATTTTTGAAGAAAATAAAGATTTGAAAAATAAAGTTTTATTTTTTGAAAAGGGTAAATTTACTAGTAGTGATGAATGTGCTTCTTGTGAAAATTTTAAGAAACTACTAGAACACACAACCTTAGGAGAATGTAGTAAAAATAACGAAAATAAGGTTGTTAAAAATAAGTGTGTTCCTAAAATTAAAAATAAACATAATAATAGAACCTGTAGAACATGGGTAGAAAAAGGAACAACTTATAGGAACACAAACTTTGTATCATGCTTTTATTGTATGAAAAAGGGTCATACTTCAAATAAATGTAAAATTAAGCATTACGGTGTTCCAAGTGGTAGATATGTTTGGGTTGTAAAATGATTTCTTTTTTCTAAATCTAACCCAAAGGACCCATACAAGTAGTTGGGTACCTATTGTTTAATATTTAAAATTTCTTTAAAACAAAATTTAAGAAAATTTTATTCCAAGGCCGATGAAACTATTTTTTTTATATCTTCTAATATACAAAGCATATATAGTTTTCAATCGGAAAACATTTGAAATAGAAGAATGTGTGCATGTTGTCTTTGATGAAATTGTAGACCTTGAGGCCAAACTTCTTGAGTCAGTTGAATTAGATGCAGGCAATGATGAAGATTTGTAGAAGACAACAAATGAAGCGAAGAATGATGACAATCCTCAAGATGAGGATCTAAACAAAATGTGGAAACAACCTAGAGGATTATCATTACGAAATTGGAGGCATATCTAACGGGGTAAACATTAGAAGAGATTTAAGAATCTTTAGAAATATCTTAGGATTGAATTTTTAAATGCGTTCCAGTTTTGCAATTTTGAAAATCTAGCCATATTTTTGTATGCTTTAAAAATCCTATCTTATATAGTTCAATGTATGTTTAAACAATGTTTTATAAGTTCTTCATCCTAAAATTATTTGCTTTAATTATCCTATTGTGTATGTTTGAATGAATCTTTAAATTTGAAATATTTTTAGCTCATATGCATACATGCTTTTATTAAGGGGGAGTATTATCTTAGGGGGAGAACATCAAACACACCTTTTTAATTATGATCAAAAAGGGGGAGAAAAAGTTTAAAGCTTATTTGCTTATTTGTGTTTATTCACTAATGCACTTTTTCTTCCATAAGTTGTGTTTTATCCAGATTATTACTAAAAGCTTTAAATCAAAGTAGTTTTTGATCATCATCAAAAAGGGGGAGAATGTTAGCAAAAATCAAAGATGAAGTTTTGATGATGAACAAATTTGCACAAGTCAAGATCCATAAAGACAAATTGAAGATCTCTGTATTTTATAAAGCTTTTATAATAATTAAAGTTGATGTAATAGTGCTCAAATATGTATTAGGGTTGATTCTTGTAATTTATATTTGATTTATTTAGTTAATCGATTATTCCTGAGAATAATCAATTAACACTAGCCGTTGGGGGTTTCAGATTTGAAAAACTAGCCGTTGAGGGTTTCAGATTTGAAAAACTAGCCGTTGTACTCATTATTAATCGATTAATATTTATGTTAATCGATTAAATGCGTTAATGGCCCGTTTTCGAAGAATGGAAGGGTATTAGGCTGAGTCTATAAAATGGCTCACTCTTTATCTCAAAAATAACTCTTCCCTTGTGCAAAAGATCCCTGAACTCTTTTGAGAACTCTGTGAGATTGTTGAAGCTAAGGAAACTCTTGTCTGCAAAGTCCTGAAGTGCTACTACGGTGACAGAGGAATAGCTTGTTCATGCTTGGTGTGTCCGAGGAAGTGCGTGGAAGAGAATCATCCTTCGTGAAGCATTCGAAGGAGGTGGTCATCCTTTGTGAAGATTCAAAGGAAGTGTAAGTTCGTCTCTTGTGGTTTCAAGAGAGGTGGTATCATCCTTTGTGAAGATTCAAAGGAAGTGTAAGTTCATCTCTTGTGGTTTCAAGAGAGGTGGTATTTGTAAACTCTTACAAATTGTTTTTCTTTGTGACTAATATTTGTAAGTGTTTTGTGTTAGTGAAAAAGGTTTATCTTGTTTGAGATAAGCGACTGGAGGTAGGATCCTAGTGATCTGAACTAGGATAAAATCACTTGTGTAATTTTTCTCTTTCCCTTACTCTCTCATTTATATTTAATCATTCGCCCAGTAAGAAAAATTAAGAGAAAAATAATAAAAGGCACAATAAAAGTATATAACCAATTCACCCCCCCTCTTTGTTTGTTCCACGCTAATAATTCCGTTGCAGTGATTCTAACTCGCCACTTCCTTAATCTCCTCCACCTCCTCCACTTCCTCCACTTCCTCCACTTCCTCTACTTGCTCTACTTCTTCCACTTCCTCCACTTCTTCGTCCGCTTCGTTGACTTCCTCCACTTCCTCCATTTCCTCCACTTCGTCCACTTCGTCAACTTCGTCCGCTTCATTCCCTTCGTCCCCTTCGTCCACTTCCTCTACTTCCTCGACTTCGTCCACTTCGTGAACTTCGGCCACATCGTCAACTTCGTTCACTTCGTCAACTTCGTTCACTTAGTCAACTTCGTCCACTTCGTCTGCTTCCTCCACTTCCTCCACTACCTTCAGTTCGTCCACTTCGTCAACTTCCTCCACTTCCTCCACTTCTTCCACTTCGTCCACATCCTCCACTTCCTCCACTTCCTCCACTTCGTCAACTTCCTCCACTTCCTCCACATCCTCCCCTTCCTCTACTTCCTTCACTTCGCTCACTTCGTTCACTTCGTCACCTTCATCCACTTCGTCCTCTTCCTTAACTTCCTCCAGTCCGTCCAATTCATCCACTTCGTCCCCTTTGTCCCCTTCGCCCCCTTCGTCCACTTCCTCCACTTCGTCATCTAAGTCCACTTCGTCAACTTCTTCAACTTCGTTCACTTCGTCCCCTTCGTCCACTTCGTCCCCTTCGTCCACTTCGTCCACATCCTCCACTTCCTCCACTTCGTCCACTTCGTCCACTTCGTCCATCCGCACCACTTCGTCAACTTCGTCCACTTTGTAAACTTCCTCCAATTCGTCAACTTCGTCTACTTCGTCAACTTCATCAACTTCCTCCACTTCGTCCACTTTGTCAACTTCGTCAACTTCATCCACTTCCTCCTCTTCCTCCACTTCCTCCGCTTCCTCCGCTACCTCCACTTGGCCACTTCGCCACTTCCTCCGTTTCCTCCACTTCATCAACTTCGTCCACTTCCCCTCTTCCACTTCGTCCACTTCGTCAACTTCGTCCACTTCGTCAACTTCGTCCACTTCGTCAACTTCGTCCAATTCGTCAACTTCGCGAACTTCCTCCACTTCGTCAACTTGGTCAATTTCGTCAACTTCCTCTACTTGCTCCACTTCCTCGGCTTCCTCCGCTTCGTTGACATCCTCAAATTCGTCCACTTCCTCCACTTCCTCCACTTCCACGACTTCCTCCGCTTCGTCCACCAAGGCACTTCGCCACTTCCTCCCCTTCCTCAACCTCCTCCACCTCCTCCACTTCCTCAACTTCGTCCACTTCGTCCACTTTGTCGACTTCGCCCACTATGTCGACATCGTCCACTTCCTCCACTTCCTCCACTTCATTAACTTCGTCCACTTCGTCCACTTTGTCAACTTCGTCCAATTTGTCAACTTCCTCCACTTCGTCAACTTCCTCAACTTCGTCAACTTTGTCAACTTCGTCAACTTCCTCCACTTCCTGGGTTTGCTACACTTCGTCCACTTCGTCCACTTCCTCAACTTCGTCCCCTTCGTCAACTTCATCCAATTCGTCAACTTTGTCAACTCCGTCCACTTCGTCCACTTCCTTCGCTTCCTCCGCTTCGTCCACCTCGTCCACTTCGCCACTTCCTCAACTTCCTCCACATCCTCCACTTCCTCCACTTCCTCCACTTCCTCAAATTCGTCCACTTCATCAAATTCATCAACTTCCTCCACTTCCTCCACTTCGTCCACATCCTCCACTTCCTCCACTTCCTCCACTTCCTCCACTTCCTCCACATCCTCCACTTCGTCAACTTCGTCCATTTCGTCAACTTCGTCAACTTCATCAACTACCTCCACTTTGTCCACTTTCTCCACTTTGTCAACTTCGTCAACTTCATCCACTTCCTCCATTTCCAATACTTCCTCCACTTCCTCCCCTTCCTCCGCTACGGCCACTTCGTCAACTTCGTCCACTTCGTCCCCTTCGTCCACTTCCCTTCGTCCACTTCGTCCACTTCGTCCACTTCATCAATTTCGTCCACTTCGTCAACTTCCTCCACTTCCTCCACTTCGTCCACTTCGCCAACTTCGTCAATTTCGTCCCCTTCGTCCCCTTCGTCCACTTCCTGCACTTCCTCGACTTCGTCAACTTCGTCAATTTCCTCCCCTTCGTCCCCTTCGTCCACTTCCTGCACTTCCTCCATTTCGTCCACTTCGTCAATTTCGTCCACTTCGTCAACCTCCTCCACTTCCTCCACTTCCTCCCCCTCCTCCCCTTCCTCCACTTTGTCATTTCTGCCACTTCCTCCACTTCGTCCACTTTGTCGACTTCGTCCGCTTCGTCCACTTTGTCGACTTCTTCCACTTCGTCCACTTCGTCAACTTCCTCCACTTCCTCCAGTTGCTCCACTTCCTGCACTTGCTCCACTTCATCCACTTCGCCGAATTCGGCCACTTCCTCCACTTCCTCCACTTCGTCGAATTCCTCCACTTCCTCCACTTTCTCCACTTCGGCAACTTCGTCCACTTCGCAAACTTCGTCAACTTTCTCTACTTCGTCAACTTTGTCAACTTCGTCAACTTCGTCCACTTCCTCCGCTTCCTCCACTACGTCCACTTCGCCACTTCCTCCACTTCCTCCACCTTCCTCCACCCCCTCCACTTCCTCCACTTCCTCCACTTCCTCTACTTGCTCCACTTCTTCCACTTCCTGCACTTCTTCGTCCACTTCGTCAACTTCGTCCCCTTCCTCCACTTCCTCTACTTCCTCGACTTCTTCCACTTCGTCAACTTCGGCCACATCGTCAACTTCGTTCACTTAGTCAACTTCGTCCACTTCCTCCACTTTGTCCACCTCGTCCACTTCTCCACTTCTCCACATCCTCCACTTCGTCCACTTCGTCCACATCCTCCACTTCCTCCACTTCCTCCACTACCTCCACTTCGTCCACTTCGTCAACTTCCTCCACTTCCTCCACTTCTTCCACTTCGTCCACATCCTCCACTTCCTCCACTTCCTCCACTTCGTGAACTTTGTCAACTTCCTCCACTTCCTCCACTTCGTCCCCTTCCTCTACTTCCTCCACTTCTCTCACTTCGTCCACTTCGTCACCTTCATCCACTTTGTCCACTTCCTTAACTTCCTCCGATTCGTCCGCTTCGTCAACTTCTTCCACTTCCTCCACTTCCTCCCCTTCCTCCACTTTGTCATTTCTGCCACTTCCTCCTCTTCCTCCTCTTCCTCCACTTCCTCCACTTTCTCCACTTCCACCACTTCCTCCACTTTATCGACTTCGTCCACTTTGTCGACTTCGTCCGCTTCGTTCACTTTGTCGACTCCGTCCACTTCGTCAACTTCCTCCACTTCCTCCAGTTGCTCCACTTCCTCCACTTCCTCCACTTCATCCACTTCGTCAACTTCGTCCACTTTGTCGACTTCGTCCGCTTCGTTCACTTTGTCGACTTCGTCCACTTCGTCAACTTCCTCCACTTCCTCCAGTTGCTCCACTTCCTCCACTTCCTCTACTTCCTCTACTTCCTCAACTTCGTCAAATTCGTCCACTTCCTCCGCTTTGTCAGCTTCTTTGTCCACTTCGTCCACTTCGTCAACTTCGTCCACTTCGCCAACTTCGTCAACTTTCTCCACTACGTCAACTTTGTCAACTTCGTCCACTTCCTCCGCTTCCTCCGCTACGTCCACTTCGCCACTTCCTCCACTTCCTCCACCTCTTCCACCTCCTCCACTTCCTCCACCTCCTCCACTTCCTTCACTTCATGTACTTGCTCCACTTCTTCCACTTCCTCCACTTCTTCCTCCACTTTTTCGTCCACTTCCTCCACTTCGTCCACTTTGTCAACTTCGTGCCCTTCGTCCACTTCCTCTACTTCCCTAACTTCTTCCACTTCGTCAACTTCGGCCACAGCGTCAACTTCGTTCACTTCGTCAATTTCGTTCACTTAGTCAACTTCGTCCACTTCCTCCGCTTCCTCCACTTCCTCCACTACCTTCACTTTGTCAACTTCCTCCACTTCCTCCACTTCTTCCACTCGTCCACATCCTCCACTTCCTCCACTTCCTCCACTTCGTCAACTTCCTCCACTTCCTCCACTTCCTCCACTTCCTCCACTTTGCCATTTCTGCCACTTCCTCCACTTCGTCCACTTTGTCGACTTCGTCCACTTCGTGCACTTCGTCAACTTCCTCCACTTCCTCTAGTTGCTCCAATTCCTCCACTTCATCCACTTCGTCGAATTCGTCGACTTCCTCCACTTCGTCCACTTCGTCGAATTCGTCCACTTCCTCCACTTCCTCCACTTCGGCAACTTCGTCCACTTCGCAAACTTCGTGAACTTTCTCTACTTCGTCAACTTTGTCAACTTCGTCAACTTCGTCCACTTCTTCCGCTTCCTCCGCCACGTCCACTTCGCCACTTCCTCCACTTCCTCCACCTCCTCCACCCCCTCCACTTCCTCCACTTCCTCCACTTCCTCTACTTGCTCCACTTCTTCCACTTCCTCCACTTCTTCGTCCACTTCGTCAACTTCGTCCCCTTCCTCCACTTCCTCTACATCCTCGACTTCTTCCACTTCGTAAACTTCGGCCACATCATTAACTTCGTTCACTTCGTCAAATTCGTTCACTTAGTCAACTTCGTCCACTTCCTCCACTTCCTCCACTTTGTCCACCTCGTCCACTTCGCCACTTCTCCACATCCTCCACTTCCTCCACTTCCTCCACTTCTTCCACTTCGTCCACTTCCTCCACTTCCTCCACTTCCTCCACTACCTCCACTTCGTCCACTTCGTCAACTTCCTCCACTTCCTCCACTTCTTCAACTTCGTCCACATCCTCCACTTCCTCCACTTCGTGAACTTTGTCAACTTCCTCCACTTTGTCAGCTTCTTCGTCCACTTCGTCCACTTCGTCAACTTCCTCCACTTCCTCCACTTCTTCAACTTCGTCCACATCCTCCACTTCCTCCACTTCCTCCACTTCGTGAACTTTGTCAACTTCCTCCACTTTGTCAGCTTCTTCGTCCACTTCGTCCACTTCGTCAACTTCGTCCACTTCGCCAACTTCGTCAACTTTCTCCACTTCGCAACTTTGTCAACTTCGTCCACTTCCTCCGCTTCCTCCGCTACGTCCACTTCGCCACTTCCTCCACTTCCTCCACCTCCTCCACCTCCTCCACTTCCTCCACGTCCTCCACTTCCTTCACTTCGTGTACTTGCTCCACTTCTTCCATTTCCTCCACTTCTTCGTCCACTTCGTCCACTTCCTCCACTTCGTCCACTTTGTCAACTTTGTCCCTTTCGTCCACTTCCTCTACTTCCCTGACTTCTTCCACTTCGTCAACTTCGGCCACATCGTCAACTTCGTTCACTTCGTCAATTTCGTTCACTTAGTCAACTTCGTCCACTTCGTCCACTTCCTCCGCTTCCTCCACTTCCTCCACTACCTCCACTTCGTCCACTTCGTCAACTTCCTCCACTTCCTCCACTTCTTCCACTTCGTCCACATCCTCCACTTCCTCCACTTTGTCAACTTCCTCCACTTCCTCCACTTCCTCCACTTCCTCCACTTCCTCCACTTCCTCCACTTTATCGACTTCGTCCACTTCGTCCACTTTGTCGACTTCGTCCACTTCGTCCACTTTGTCGACTTCGTCCACTTCGTCAACTTCCTCCACTTCCTCTAGTTGCTCCACTTCCTCCACTTCCTCCAATTCATCCACTTCGTCAAATTTGTCCACTTCCTCCACTTCCTCCACTTCCTCAACTTCTTGAAATTCGTCCACTTCCTCCAATTCCTCCACTTCGTCAGCTTCTTCGTCCACTTCGTCCACTTCGTCAACTACGTCTACTTCGCCAACTTCGTCAACTTTCTCTACTTCGTCAACTTTGTCAACTTCGTCAAATTCGTCCCCTTTGTCGACTTCGTCCACTTCTTCAACTTCCTCCACTTCCTCTAGTTGCTCCACTTCCTCCACTTCCTCCACTTCATCCACTTCGTCCACTTCGTCCACTTCGTCCACTTCGTCCACTTCGTCCACTTCGTCCACTTCCTCTACTTCGTCCACTTCGTCCACTTCGTCCGCTTCGTCAACTTCGTCAATTTCATCCACTTCCTCTACTTCCTCCACTTTGTCCACTTCGTCAACTTCCTCCGCTTCCTCCACTTCCTCCGCTTCCTCCACTTTGCCTCTTCTGCCACTTCGTCCTCTTCCTCCACTTCCTCCACTTTCTCCACTTCGTCCACGTCGTCAACTTCATCCACTTCGTCCACTACTTCCACTGCGTCCACTTCGACAACATGGTCGACTTGGTCAAGTTCGTCAACTTCGTCCACTTCCCCCACTTCCTCCACTTCCTCCACTTCCTCCACTTCGTCAACATCGTCCACTTCGTCCACATCCTCCACTTCCTACACTTCCTCGACTTCCTCTACTACCTTCACTCTGTCCATTTCGTCCACTTCGTCCACTTTGTCAACTTTATCAATTTCGTAAACTTCCTCTACTTCCTCCACTTCCTCGGCTTCCTCCGCTTCCTCCACATCGTCCAATTCGACCACTTCGTCAACTTCCTCGACTTCCTCCACCTCCACGACTTCCTCCGCTTCGTCCACCTCGGCACTTCGCCACTTCCTCAACCTCCTCCACCTCCTCCACCTCCTCCACTTCCTCAACTTCGTCCACTTCGTCCACTTATTCGACTTCGTCCACTTCGTGCACTTTGTCGACTTCGTCCACTTCCTCCACTTCTTCCACTTCATTAACTTCGTCAACTTCGTCCATTTCGTCCACTTTGTCAACTTCGTCCAATTTTTCAACTTCCTCCACTTCGTCAACTTCCTCAACTTCGTCAACTTCCTCCACTTCCTGGGTTTCCTACGCTTCGTCCACTTCCTCCACTTCGTCCACTTCCTCAACTTCATCCCCTTCGTCAACTTCATCCAATTCGTCAACTTTTTCAACTTCGTCCACTTCCTTCGCTTCCTCCGCTTCGTCGACTTCGTCCACTTCGTCCACTTCTTCCACTTCCTCAACTTGGTCCACTTCATCAAATTCATCAACTTCGTCCACTTCCTCCACTTCCTCCACTTCCTCCACATCCTCCACTTCCTCCACTTCCTCCACATCCTCCACTTCGTCAACTTCGTCCATTTCGTCAACTTCGTCAACTTCATCAACTTCCTCCACTTTGTCCACTTTGTCAACTTCATCATCCACTTCGTCCATTTCCAATACCTCCTCCACTTGCTCCGCTTCCTCCGCTACGGCCACTTCGTCAACTTCGTCCACTTCGTCGCCTTCGTCCACTTCCCTACGTCCACTTCGTCCACTTTGTCAACTTCGTCCACTTCGTCAACTTCCTCCACTTCCTCAACTTCGTCAATTTCGTCCCCTTCGTCCCCTTCGTCCACTTCCTCCACTTCCTCCACTTCGTCAATTTCGTCCCCTTCATCCCCTTCGTCCACTTCCTCCACTTCCTCCACTTCGTCAACTTCGTCCACTTCGTCAACTTCCTCCACTTCCTCCACTTCCTCCCCCTCCTCCCCTTCCTCCACTTTGCCATTTCTGCCACTTCCTCCTCTTCCTCCACTTCCTCCACTTCCTCCACTTTCTCCACTTCCTCCACTTCCTCCACTTTGTCGACTTCGTCCACTTCGTCCACTTTGTCGACTTCGTCCACTTCGTCAACTTCCTCCATTTCCTCCAGTTGCTCCACTTCCTCCACTTCCTCCACTTCATCCACTTCGCCGAATTCGTCTACTTCTTCCACTTCCTCCACTTCGTCCACTTCGCCAACTTCGTCAATTTCGTCCCCTTCGTCCCCTTCGTCCACTTCCTCCACTTCCTCCACTTCGTAAACTTCGTCAATTTCCTCCCCTTCGTCCCCTTCGTCCACTTCCTCCACTTCCTCCATTTCGTCCACTTCGTCAACTTCGTCCACTTCATCCACTTCGTCCACTTCGTCAACCTCCTCCACTTCCTCCACTTCCTCCCCCTCCTCCCCTTCCTCCACTTTGCCATTTCTGCCACTTTCTCCACTTCGTCCACTTTTTCGACTTCGTCCACTTTGTCGACTTCGTCCACTTCGTCAACTTCCTCCACTTCCTCTAGTTGCCCCACTTCCTCTAGTTGCCCCACTTCCTCCACTTCATCCACTTCGTCGAATTCGTACACTTCCTCCACTTCGTCCACTTCGTCGAATTCGTCCACTTCCTCCACTTCCTCCACTTCGGCAACTTCGTCCACTTCGTCCACTTCGTCCGCTTCGCAAACTTCGTCAACTTTTTCTACTTCGTCAACTTTGTCAACTTCGTCAACTTCGTCCACTTATTCCGCTTCCTCCGCTACGTCCACTTTGCCACTTCCTCCACTTCCTCCACCTCCTCCACCCCCTCCATTAACTCCACTTCCTCCACTTCCACTTCTTCCACTTCCTCCACTTCTTCGTCCACTTCGTCAACTTCGTCCCCTTCCTCCACTTCCTCTACTTCCTCGACTTCTTCCACTTCGTCAACTTCGGCCACATCGTTAACTTCGTTCACTTCGTCAACTTCGTTCACTTAGTCAACTTCGTCCACTTCCTCCACTTAGTCCACCTCGTCCACTTCGCCACTTCTCCACATCCTTCACTTCGTCCACTTCCTCCACTTCTTCCACTTCGTCCACTTCGTCCACTTCCTCCACTTCCTCCACTACCTCCACTTCGTCCACTTCGTCAACTTCCTCCACTTCCTCCACTTCTCCAACTTCGTCCACATCCTCCACTTCCTCCACTTCCTCCACTTCGTGAACTTTGTCAACTTCCTCCACTTCCTCCACTTCCTCCACTTCCTCTACTTCATCCACTTCGCTCACTTCATCCACTTCGTCACCTTCATCCACTTCGTCCACTTCCTTAACTTCCCCCAATTCGTCCGCTTCGTCAACTTCCTCCACTTCCTCCCCTTCCTCCACTTTGACATTTCTGCCACTTCCTCCTCTTCCTCCTCTTCCTCCACTTCCTCCACTTTCTCCACTTCCTCCACTTCCTCCACTTTATCGACTTCGTCAACTTCGTCAACTTTGTCGACTTCGTCCGCTTCGTTCACTTTGTCGACTTCGTCCACTTCGTCAACATCCTCCACTTCCTCTAGTTGCTCCACTTCCTCCACTTCATCCACTTCGTTAACTTCGTCCACTTTGTCGACTTCGTCCGCTTCGTTCACTTTGTCGACTTCGTCCACTTCGTCAACTTCCTCCACTTCCTCCAGTTGCTCCACTTCCTCCACTTCCTCTACTTCCTCTACTTCCTCAACTTCGTCAAATTCGTCCACTTCCTCCACTTTGTTAGCTTCTTCGTCCACTTCGTCCACTTCGTCAACTTCGTCCACTTCGCCAACTTCGTCAACTTTCTCCACTTCGCAACTTTGTCAACTTCGTCCACTTCCTCCGCTACGTCCACTTCGCCACTTCCTCCACTTCCTCCAGGTCCTCCACTTCCTTCACTTCCTATACTTGCTCCACTTCTTCCACTTACTCCACTTCTTCGTCCACTTCGTCCACTTCCTCCACTTCGTCCACTTTGTCAACTTCGTCCCTTTCGTCCACTTCCTCTACTTCCCTGACTTCTTCCACTTCGTCAACTTCGGCCACATCGTCAACTTCGTTCACTTCGTCAATTTCGTTCACTTAGTCAACTTCGTCCACTTCCTCCGCTTCCTCCACTTCGTCCACTACCTCCACTTCGTCCACTTCGTGAACTTCCTCCACTTCCTCCACTTCTTCCACTTCGTCCACATCCTCCACTTCCTCCACTTCCTCCACTTCGTCAACTTCCTCCACTTCCTCCACTTCCTCCATTTCCTCCCCTTCCTCCACTTTGCCATTTCTGCCATTTCCTCCTCTTCCTCCACTTCCTCCACTTCCTCCACTTTATCGACTTCGTCCACTTTGTCGACTTCGTCCACTTTGTCGACTTCGTCCACTTCGTCAACTTCCTCCACTTCCTCCAATTCATCCACTTTGTCAAATTTGTCCACTTCCTCCACTTCCTCAACTTCGTCAAATTCGTCCACTTCCTCCAATTCCTCCACTTCGTCAGCTTCTTCGTCCACTTCGTCCACTTCGTCAACTACGTCTACTTCGCCAACTTCGTCAACTTTCTCCACTTCGTCAACTTTGTCAACTTCGTCAAATTCGTCCCCTTTGTCGACTTCCTCCTCTTTGCCACTTTGTCGACTTCGTCCATTTCTTCAACTTCCTCCACTTCCTCCAGTTGCTCCACTTCCTCCACTTCCTCCACTTCATCCACGTCGTCCACTTCCTCCACTTCCTCTACTTCGTCCACTTCGTCCACTTCGTCCGCTTCGTCAACTTCGTCAATTTCGTCCACTTCCTCTACTTCCTCCACTTTGTCCACTTCGTCAACTTCCTCCGCTTCCTCCACTTCCTCCGCTTCCTCCACTTTGCCTCTTCTGCCACTTCCTCCTCTTCCTCCACTTCTTCCACTTCCTCCACTTCATCCACGTCGTCAACTTCATCCACTTCGTCTACTTCGTCCACATCTTCCACTGCGTCCACTTCGACAACATGGTCGACTTGGTCAAGTTCGTCAACTTCCTCCACTTCCCCCACTTCCTCCACTTCCTCCACTTCCTCCACTTCGTCAACTTCGTCCACTTCGTCCACATCCTCCACTTCCTACACTTCCTCGACTTCCTCTACTACCTTCACTCTTTCCATTTCGTCTACTTCGTCCACTTTGTCAACTTTATCAATTTCGTAAACTTCCTCTACTTGCTCCACTTCCTCGGCTTCCTCCGCTTCGTCCACATCGTCCAATTCGTCCACTTGGTCAACTTCCTCCACTTCCTCCCCTTCCACGACTTCCTCCGCTTCCTCCACCTCGGCACTTCGCCACTTCCTCCACTTCCTCAACCTCCTCCACCTCCTCCACCTCCTCCACTTCCTCAACTTCGTCCACTTATTCGACTTCGTCCACTTCGTCCACTTTGTCGACTTCGTCGACTTCCTCCACTTCTTCCACTTCATTAACTTCGTCAACTTCGTCCATTTCGTCCACTTTGTCAACTTCGTCCAATTTTTCAACTTCCTCCACTTCGTCAACTTCCTCAACTTCGTTAACTTCCTCCACTTCCTGGGTTTCCTACGCTTCGTCCACTTCCTCCTGATGAGTCATTATTTCTTGAATTATATTTAGTTTATTGCACTTAAATAAACCAGGGAATTGTGTTTAATTGTTTGTTATTTCCCCGTTTTTCCGAATTCTGCTCAATTTGGTCGGAAATTTGTAATTGTGCTAATTTGGGTTTTCTGAGCTGATTAAGTGCATTTTTGAAGTGCAGGAAAATTTCGGAAATAGATTTTGGGACATCAGGAAGAATGCCGAATAAATTCAAGACTCTCCAGACAAACATTTTTGAATTAATTAAATTGTAATTCAGTAGTCTAGAATTTTTGAATCAACTCTTATATTTTGGGTCAATTTTTGGTAAACTAGATTAGATCCAAAAATTAGAAGTTAGTGATTTGGACCTAGGGTTTTTGTTTTTGTATGTGTGGACCCTACCCTAAAGAGGGACACACGGCCTTAACAAATAAGCCTAGCCGCCACACATTTTTCCCAGACACTCTCGGTCTCTCGTTTTTAGGGACTTTGGTTTTGAACGTTGAAAAAGAATGAAAATACTGGGAGTGCATTCATGCGGCTTTCTCTAGAAATGGATTGAGCACTATTTTGTATTCTTGATTCCAAGCTGTCACGGTGATTGAAGGTGCTGGAAAGGTGATGGAAAGAGGAGCTGGAGAAGATTGAAGGAGCTGAAAGCAGGGAGCTGCACAGGTTGGCACGGAGAGGAGATAAAGGTGTTGATTTGAGAAAGCACGCACATGGGGCAGTAGAGAAACGGAAAGTGGAGCTGGAAGCATTGCTTGAAGCATGAGGTGTCACGGCCTCCAATCAAGAAAGCGTTGGTGTGCATAGAAGAAGAAACACGGTGACTGATTGTGGAAGTTTGGAGCGGTGATGTGTTGTCCCAGCTGCAACCGAGAGAGAGAATGGTGTGCACGGAATGAGCTGGAACACAAATTGGAATGGTGTGTCACGGCTTGTGCACGCTGTTTGCTGGAGGAGGTGGAGGGGAATTAATTTTTCCTTAGAAAGCGCAAACAGCACCATGCAGATTTTTTTTTTCTTTCATTTGGTGAGCATGATGTCCAGCTGCTGCCACGTCCTGGGAAATGAGAGCTAGGGTCCCTTATTTTGCTCTTCACGCATGAACAAGTTGCATTTTATGTTTTATATATTAATTTTGCATTTAAAATTTTTCTAGTTTACATTATGCCTTTTACTGTTGATGCCCTTTCTTTTCCTTTTAGTAGTGTTGATGCGTTCCAATGCTATTTCGTTTCTTTTCGTTTATGTTGTTTAATACAATGAGCATTTCATTTTTACCTTTACCATTGCATCCTAATTGGTCCAAACAATTAAGCATTAATGTTTTATTCCAGTGTTTTCCTTATGTTTTCAATTGTGTTTGGTTGCATTTAATTTCCAATTTTAGTTTAGTTCGTTTTGAATCACAAAAACACTTTCAATCACCCCCCCCCCCCCACTACGTGTTTGACCTAAGACTGAACCCACATTTGGTCCTTGAGAGACGACCTAGGAGTCACTTCCTAGTCTATACTGCATTCTTTTATGCACAACTTTTGTTGGGAGGTGCGACCCTCTCATCAAAATGGCGCCGTTGCCGGGGACCAATGGTTCGGTCTTAGGTCTTTTTGTTGTGTTTGTGTGTGTTGTGTTTTGTCTTGTGTTGTGATGTGATGTGATGTGATGTGATGTGATGTTTTGTTTTGTGTGTGCGTGTTGCATGTATAAATGTGTTGTGTTTTATTTGTTTCGTAATTTGTAGTATTTTTCTTTTTCCATGTCTACCTATTTTGATTTTGTGAATACTGCTTATTTTGCTAGTGCCTCTGATTATGATTCTTCTTCTGCATGTTACTCTGATTGTAATTCATATTCTGCTGACTTCTATGTTGAGAACAATATGACTCATCCTCTAATTCCTGAGAGTGCTCTTGGTGAGCCGGTTTCACTTAAGGAGGATGATCTTCATTGCGATCTCACCCCTGGACTGATACATTTGCTGCCTAAGTTTCATGGTTTTGCAGGAGAATGCCCACACAGACATTTGGAGGAGCTCCACATCATGTGCTCTTCAATGAAGCCTCCAGATGTCCCTCTTGATTACATTTTCTTGAGCGCATTTCCGCATTCATTACAAGGAGCAGCTAAGGATTGGCAAGACTCTCTTCCTCTGAGATCCGTTACTGATAACAGTTGAAAAACTGTTATTTTCATGCTTAAAAGTGATACTAAAAGCAACCTTTAGACTTAGAAACTAGCTTGAAATCATGCATTTTGTTTATATTTTCAGAAATAAGAGAGCTGGACAGGTTTATGCTTGATTTGAGTGTTTTTGTGCAGGTTTTGAGGTGAATTTGGTGAAAGAAGTGAAGAATGAGAGAGAGGACATTAGAAAAGACAAGAAAGAGTGCAAAAAGAGAAGTCGAAGGCACCGCTCAGCGGCAAACTACCGCTGAGCGGCACTCACGAGGTGGCGTTGGAACCGCTGAGGGGCAAATGGCCGCTGAGGGGAAGAAAGAAGACGCGTAACCACCGCTGAGCGGTAAATGGCGCTGAGCGGCACTTTTTGGGCTTGGGCTTTTGTAATCTTTTGTAACTCTAGATTAGTATATAAGGGCTTGCACGTCCTTTAGTTAGTATCTTTGGCAGAAACGAGGCAAACACTCTCTCTTTCACCCCTTTGAAGGAGGATCTTGGATGCTCAGGCTACCTCTTCCACTTTATTGGGTTTATTCTTTCATACTTTCATTGTTATTCATCTAGGTTCACCATGAATATGGTGAACTAAACCTTGTATGTTTGTTGGGGAATCAATGTAATCTCTTGAAGCTCTCATATATGGATTTGTTGAATACATCTTTGAATTAAGACATATGCTTTCTTTTCATCATTAGTTAGGGTTTTTCCTCTTTGCTCAATGCTTGCATTGTTTAACTCATTCTAATGCATGATTATTGGTTTTGTTGATACGGACACGTACGGGGAAATCTAGATCCGGGGAATTTCTCCCAATATTTTACTGACAATATTATATTGGTTGCCTTAAGCTCCTGCGGTAATGAACTAATCATTAGGAATGCTAGGAATTGTATGAACTATTTGATTAGGGAGAAGCCATCTAGAATGGTACATTAGTGAGTGGCATTAACAATGATGATTTGAATGATGAATTCCTAAAATATATGAGAGTGGATGAGATGAAATTGACCCCCAACAACATATTCATTCATATATTCCATTGAAAGTGTTTATCTTTTGTCTTTGCCATTGATCAAAATTCATGCATACATGTTTATTTTCTGTCTTGCATTTTAAACCCAAATATTTCGTTTGTAAGTCTTAGTTAATCAAGAAACCACATAACTAAACTAGGCCGTGAGTCCTTTGGGAAGAACGATACTTGGTCTTACCAAGTTTTATTACTTGAACGATTCGGTCATACTTGCCGATTGTGAAACAAGTTTGTGACATCATATTTTGGTGCTTACAAATTTGTCCATCAAGTTTTTGGCGCCGTTGCCGGGGATTCGTGGTTTAACTGGTTAATTTGTGTGATTATTGATTACCTTTGACTTTAATTTTGAATTTCTGTTTTTATTTTTTCTGTTTTTATTAGATTTTATTTTTTTTAGATTTGATTTTTATCTTTTTGATTAGATTTTATTTTTATCTTTTTAGATTAGATTTTATTTTATTTTCGAATTTTTATTTTATTTTTCTGTTTTCTGTTTTTCTGTTTTCTGTTTTTTATTTTTAGGTTAGATTTTATTAGATTTTATTTTTATCTTTTTAGATTAGATTTTATTTTTATTCTATCTTTTAGGTTAGGTTAGATTTTATTTTATTTTATCTTTTAGATTAGATTTTATTTTTTTTTTTAGATTAGGTTTTATTATATTTTATTTCATTCTATCTTCTAAATCTTTTATCTTTTTATATCTTTTCAATCTTTATTTTCTTCTATATCTTTTTGTGCTAACAAATCTTTTCTAGGGTTTTGTTTTCTTGTGCATGCAGAAGGCAATTCGAACTAGAAGTAAGAAAACAACAGAACCACTACTTGAAGGACTAGACGAGAGTAGAAGGAGGAGAAGAATCAGAACGTCCAGAGAACTTTTCCCTTCTCCTGAAACTCTCCTACAATCATCACCACAAGGTTCTGTTCACAGCACAGGGAGTATGGAGAACAATAATAATGCTAGAAGAACTCTTGCAGATTACACTAATCTTGCTGGACCTCAGCACTTCAATAGCATAGCTCGACCTAGAGTCAATGCAGCCAACATGGAGGTCAAACCAGCATTAATTCAACTGGTAAAGAGTAATCAATTTACTGGGTTATCACATGAAAGCCCATATGAGCACCTTACAACATTTAATGAGATCTGCAACACGGTCAAGATCAATGGGGTGCCAGACGAAGCTATCAAACTTAGCTTGTTTCCTTTCTCATTGGGAGGCAATGCTAAGCTTTGGTTGAACTCTTTTCCAGAAGAAAGTTTCACAGAATGGGAAGCAGTGGTTGCAAAGTTTTTGAATAAATACTTCCCACAATCTAAAGTGACTAAGGGAAAGCAAGAGATATCTTCATTCAAGCAGGGCATGGAAGAATCACTTGGACATGCATGGGATAGGTATAAAAGCTTGTTACGTAAAACTCCCACGCATGGCTTTGAAGATCAAGAAGTAGTCCTAACTTTCCTTGGAGGGCTTGGTTCACAAACCAAGATGATGCTGGATGCCTCAGCTGGAGGCAATATCAAATGGAAAACTCCAGAGGAAGCAACTGAAATTATTGAAAATATGGCTACAAGTGATAATGAGCTTCACAATGAAAGAGGCGCCCCTATGCAACAGAAAGGGGTTCTTCAATTACAAACCCATGATGCTCTGCTAGCACAGAATAAGATTCTAACTCAACAGCTGGAAACTCTGACCAAAACTCTTGCTTCACTACCTAAAGAGTTAAAATCTGCTGCACAGGTACAAACCCAGTTGTGCGAATTGTGTGGAGGTGATCACATCAATGGCCAGTGTGCTTTTCCAGTAGAGGCTTTGGAGGATGTTAACTTCATGGCTAATCAGTTTCCATACCGTCAAGGGAATTATAATCAGGGTTGGAAACCACATCCAAGCATTGGCCAAGGACAAGCTGGGCAGGCTAATCAGTTTAATAAGCAGCAGCAGCAACCAACTTTGTGGCAACAATTATCTATGCTTAATGACAGATCAACAAAGTTGGAAGAAACTCTTCAGCAATTCATCCAGAAAACTGAATCTTCTCAAAAGAGCACTGAAGCTGCTATAAAGAATCTGGAGATTCAGATGGGTCAGATCACCAAGCAATTGGAAGAAAGACCCAACAGAAACTTTGGGGCTAATACTGAGGTTAACCCCAGAGAAGAGTGCAAAGTGGTCAAGAGTGTAAATGAAGAGATCATTGAGTTGGAAGAAGATGAAACAGAAGAGAGCAGAGAAGAAGAAAGAAAGGACACTTTTCCTTTTCTAACAAATCAGGAGAAACCAATGAATTTCACAGATTTATTCAAAATGGTTGATAATGAAGCTCCTTGGGAACAAATTCTACAGAAAATAGCAGTTTACACCAAATCAGATGAAGGAACCTCTACAAAAAGAAGACGTAAAGAGGATGAGGAAGAAAAGTGTATAACTGTTAAGAAAGAATCATTCCCACCAAAAGCAGCAGATCCAGGCAGTTTTTCTATTCCTTGCATTATAGGGAAGAAAAAGGTAAAGAAAGCTCTCCTTGATTTAGGCTCAAGTGTTAACTTGATGCCTTATTCTCTATTGGAGCAAATTGGCCATGTTGAAATAAAACCTGTAAAGGTTAATCTTGTAATGGCTGATGGATCTTCAAAGGAGCCATGTGGGATTGCAGAAGACATTGTAGTTTGTGTTGGCAAACTTCAGTTCTTGGCAGACTTTGTGGTGATGAAGATGGAAACTGAGAGAATACCTTTCATACTTGGAAGGCCGTTTATGAAAACGGCTAGGGCTATCATTGATGTGAATGAAGGTATAGTGGTTCTCCAAGACAGAGAGGAGAAAGTGGTGGTGGATGTGTTCAAAGATGAGATACAAGCAAAGGAGGAAGAAGCCAGTTATAAAGCTGCATTTCGAGATGCACCCATAACTAGAGGTAAAAATAAAAATCTTAAGGTTTCTGATAACCATTGTTTGTATTTTCAGGCACCCAAGGTAGAAGAGATTGGAAAAGGAGAAGAAGTTCCTAGAGACTGGAAAAAATTAAGACTCCAACTTGGCACACCTGTAAGACTCAAGAACAAGTTGTGGGTTATTAAAGGCTTTAAAGAGAAGGAGATGATAGAGATAGAGTCTCCATATTCTAGAGAATCTAAGACAGTCCAAAGGAAGCAGTTGAAAGGTTGGTGGAAGGACTACGTCAACTATAAAGAAGATGGAACGTGAGCTTTAACAGGGTCAAGCTAGTGACGTTAAAGAAGCGCTTGCTGGGAGGCAACCCAGTGGATTTACAAACTTTTGATTGGGTTTTGTAATTTATAATTTGTGAATATTATTCTGGATATTATTTTGTTTGATCTAGCATCTACTGAAGGATGCTAGGTGGTTAAGTATCTACTGAAGGATACTAAGTTTGTAACACCTACTGATGGGTGTTGGTGGATTTTGGGTCAGGCTCGTGACGTTAAACAAGCGCTACCTGGGAGGCAACCCAGTTGATTTATTGTTTTTGTTTGTTTATTTTTAGTTAGGATTTGCATAAGCATTTTTAACATTGAATTGCAGGGAACCTATGAGAGACATGTA
Source organism: Vigna umbellata (assembly GCF_029865625.1). Classification (NCBI taxonomy): domain Eukaryota; kingdom Viridiplantae; phylum Streptophyta; class Magnoliopsida; order Fabales; family Fabaceae; genus Vigna; species Vigna umbellata. The sequence continues at coordinate 16,266,415 of NC_142170.1, read as the reverse complement.
GGGAAGGCACGTAGGTCAAGAAAAGAAGGAGGGGAGCACTTCACGAAAGTGCCGCTGAGCGGCAATTACCGCTGAGCGGTACTATCGCAGAGGGGCTTAAGTTCCCCTTAGCGGGACCCGAGCCCATTAGGGTATTTTTATACCCCAAGCTGCGTTTTAGGGTTTATTTTCAGACTTCTCTCTGCACAAACACTTCCACACACCTTCTCCTAGGTTTTCCACATCTTTTCACTCTTCCCTCTTAAGAAAATCTCTCTTCTATTCACTTTTTCACTAGTGTGCCATCAAAGTTTGGGGTTGGAAGAGAGCATTCTAGTTTGAAGGCATTCTCATTGCATCTAGTATCTCCACCCAAGTAAGTAAAATGCATTTTGTTCATTCTAGGGTTCTTGAATTTGAATGTGATTGTCAAAGCATGAATATTTAGGGGTTTTGATTTCTATGCATGATTTGATGATATATTTGATGTTTGAACCGATTAAACTGCTTGATTATGAACTGGAAAACTGAAAATTGCATTTGGGTGGAGTTAGGACTGTTTTAAAAAGAGATTTGCAAAAATCTGCAGATCACCGCTGAGCGGCATTTACCGCTGAGCGGCACTCTGTCAGATTTGTTTTTTCTGGTTTGTGCATGTTTGGATGTGGCACTGGTGGCGCTGAGGGGAAATTCTGGCCCTCAGCGGTGGTTTAGCTTCGAAAGGAGTTGTGTTCTGAGTTTACTAATGATTAACATCATGTTCTGTGGTTTTGGATTTGTGTTTGAATGCAGGAATGGCATCCTCTTCAGGAAAGAGATTGAAAACCATGGCAACCAAGAGAAAGGAAAAGGAACCAGAGCAGCCCCATAATGGCAGGTTCCTCTCTAGGAAACATGAGAAGCACTTTAGGGTGGTTCAGGACAGGAGACTTCTAATGGAGAGAAAGGTTGGAATGATACCTAACTTTGCTCCTCAATTTGGAGAGCAAGTGTTAGGGAATGATTGGGGGAAGCTAGCCACTTATCCATCACCTGCCAACATAGCTGTGGTGAAAGAATTCTACACCAATGCAAAGAAGATTGGTGATTATCCAGCTGAGAATTATTTGGGCTATGTTAGAGGCCATGCTATCAGGTATGATCCTGACTCCATAAATAACTTTCTGGATACTGTGTGGGCTGGTGAGCAATGCCAGTTTGCTCTTAGCATGGAGGAAGGTGCTGATTATGAGGATGTGGAGAGAGTATTGTGTATACCTGGAGGACACTTCCAAAGGAATAGATCTGGCTCAGTGGTTAACATTAGGAGGACAGATTTGACTCCTCTTGCAAAGTATTGGATGGCGTTTTCTCATGCCAACATTCAGCCATGTTCACATGTGTCAGATATTACTCTCAGCAGGGCACTATTCATCTACTGTGTTATCAGAAACTTGAATGTTAATATTGGGCAGGTGATAGCTGATGAGATTAGTGTGTGTGCTAACACCTCAAACAACAAAGCACCACTGGGACATCCTTCTTTGATCACTCACCTTTGCAAGCTAGCTGGGGTGGATACTTCTGTTCCACCATTTGAGAGGCCAAGAAAAGCTATAGATGAGGCCTATTACAGACAGTACTGTGGAGGTGAGGAGGCAGCCCAGCCAGTTCCACCACGCCAGGCTCGTAGAGAGAGAAGGCCAGCACAGGGCAGGACTTCTGCTGATACTCATGAGGCAGAACCATTCCAGATGAGGGACATGTATATGTCTCTTATAGGTGCTCAGTTGCAGTCCATCCACAGAGGGCAGGTGGCCACGGCTGAGATGATAGTGGGGATGTATGATACCCCTCCAGCACACAGGTGGACTATGGATGAATTCCATAATGTGGTAGCTTGGCCAGAAGAACCAGTATATGGAGGAGCTGGAGCAGCTGAAGCTTCAGCCAGAGATATGGAGGAAGATGAAGCTGAGGAGGAGGATGCAGTTGATGAAGATGATGATGAAGAGGAAGAGGAAGATACAGAGAGCTCGGACTGATGAGGAGCAGAGATAGCATTTACTGATGAATGCTATCATATGATTATGCTTTTATGGTTTAAGTTTTCTGAACTTATTTGTTTTTGTTTTTAGATTAGGGTTTGATGTACTCTATTGAACACCTGGTTTGTTATGATGGTTTGCTATTAACTGTGATTGTGTGATAAGTAATGCTTGATGATGCTTATTGATTGATTGATGTTGAGATGATGTGCACATTAAAATGCTTATACAGGTGATTCACAAGCTTTGTGAACAAATGCATAATATCATGATTGTGATTGTGAAATTAAGCAGGATGTGCATGTCAAATGTGAATGAGCTTATATGTGAGGTTTTGAGCTCCAGAGTTGTTATTGTTGAATGCTATTACTTTGAAAGCATGAATGACTTTGCCCAGGTTTTCTATGATTGAATCAATTGCTTGTTTTGCATCATATGATCAAAGGCCGTGTTTTTGAAACCTTTTTTATTGGCCAAATTCATAAAGTTAGCCTTCTAAAAGAGAACACGTTGTGTTCTATCCTTTGAACCCTTAGCCTTAAAAACATACACTGAACACCCTTGATTGAAAATCTTTACCTTGAGTTAAGTAGAAGATCTTGTGTGGTATTGTTAAATGTTCAAGTTTGGGGTTATTGGGGAAACATGAAAAAGGAAAAAGCATTGAGCTAAGAGCTAAAAAGTAAGAATATGCAAAGAAAAGAAAAGAAAAAGAAGCAAAACTCAATGCAAATGCAAAAGCAAAGGCAAAAGAAAGTTGGGAATGAATAAGAAGATTGTGTTGTTATGACTCTCTTAACTCAAGGATTTTGTGATCCAGAAAAACCAATTTTCTTGTTAGCCCAGCCACATTATAAGCCATTGAAAAGTCCTTGTGATGATGCATGCTTGTGAATGTATTTGATTGTGGTTAAATGAAAGGCAAAGTTGATTCATGTGACATTGTGATAGTGGAGTGAATGAGTGAAACACTTTACCTCTTATACACTTGTGTGTTGAGTGAAACACTTTACCTAGTGAGGAAATATTCCATAAGCACATGAACATCCATGCTTGATTGATTGATCATTCATGAAAAATAGCATTTGTTGGAATTTAAATGACTTTGTGAACACTAAAGCATGTGCACATCTTGATTGAACTCTTGGTCTTAAGTTTGAGTGAAGTTATTACTTATCTTGAAAAGAGGATTTTGAATGAGTGAACCATCATATGAATTGGTTGGAGATGGAGTTACATTTTATTTGCTTGAGGACAAGCAAAGTTCTAAGTTTGGGGTTGTGATAACAGTTGAAAAACTGTTATTTTCATGCTTAAAAGTGATACTAAAAGCAACCTTTAGACTTAGAAACTAGCTTGAAATCATGCATTTTGTTTATATTTTCAGAAATAAGAGAGCTGGACAGGTTTATGCTTGATTTGAGTGTTTTTGTGCAGGTTTTGAGGTGAATTTGGTGAAAGAAGTGAAGAATGAGAGAGAGGACATTAGAAAAGACAAGAAAGAGTGCAAAAAGAGAAGTCGAAGGCACCGCTCAGCGGCAAACTACCGCTGAGCAGCACTCACGAGGTGGCGTTGGAACCGCTGAGGGGCAAATGGCCGCTGAGGGGAAGAAAGAAGACGCGTAACCACCGCTGAGCGGTAAATGGCGCTGAGCGGCACTTTTTGGGCTTGGGCTTTTGTAATCTTTTGTAACTCTAGATTAGTATATAAGGGCTTGCACGTCCTTTAGTTAGTATCTTTGGCAGAAACGAGGCAAACACTCTCTCTTTCACCCCTTTGAAGGAGGATCTTGGATGCTCAGGCTACCTCTTCCACTTTATTGGGTTTATTCTTTCATACTTTCATTGTTATTCATCTAGGTTCACCATGAATATGGTGAACTAAACCTTGTATGTTTGTTGGGGAATCAATGTAATCTCTTGAAGCTCTCATATATGGATTTGTTGAATACATCTTTGAATTAAGACATATGCTTTCTTTTCATCATTAGTTAGGGTTTTTCCTCTTTGCTCAATGCTTGCATTGTTTAACTCATTCTAATGCATGATTATTGGTTTTGTTGATACGGACACGTACGGGGAAATCTAGATCCGGGGAATTTCTCCCAATATTTTACTGACAATATTATATTGGTTGCCTTAAGCTCCTGCGGTAATGAACTAATCATTAGGAATGCTAGGAATTGTATGAACTATTTGATTAGGGAGAAGCCATCTAGAATGGTACATTAGTGAGTGGCATTAACAATGATGATTTGAATGATGAATTCCTAAAATATATGAGAGTGGATGAGATGAAATTGACCCCCAACAACATATTCATTCATATATTCCATTGAAAGTGTTTATCTTTTGTCTTTGCCATTGATCAAAATTCATGCATACATGTTTATTTTCTGTCTTGCATTTTAAACCCAAATATTTCGTTTGTAAGTCTTAGTTAATCAAGAAACCACATAACTAAACTAGGCCGTGAGTCCTTTGGGAAGAACGATACTTGGTCTTACCAAGTTTTATTACTTGAACGATTCGGTCATACTTGCCGATTGTGAAACAAGTTTGTGACATCATATTTTGGTGCTTACAAATTTGTCCATCAGTTACCGATTGGGGATATCTTGAGCACCAGTTTCTGAGCAAATTTTCCCCTGTGCAATATGCTTATAGCAACGGTCTTGGATGGAATGACCCTACCTTGGGATGGTATGATGCTCCACAGCATCAATATCAAGAACCACCATTCCAGAGTACTTTCATGCCTCCACCAGTCCAGCAATACGAGAGTCAGCAGTATAGTGCTCCTGCCGAAATAGCTCCTCAGCCTTCTACTTCTGAGCCTACATTGCAGGAGTTGTTGGAGCAGATGACCATGCAGAACTTTCAGTTTAGGCAAGAGAACATGCAGTTCCAGCAAGAAATAGGAGCTGTCATTCAGAGTATGACTGATCAGATAGGGCAGATGGCCACTCAACTCACTGAGGAACAGTCTCAAGATTCAGAGTTACCATTTCAGACTGTTCAGATTCCAGATGATGATGATAGTGGCATCAACATAGAAGATGGGGAGAAGAGTCATGAACTTACTATTGTGCCATCTACTTTCCCATCATCCTATGTCCCTACTCTTGCACCTGAGGAGAGTGATGAGTATTTTGAGGAGCAGGCAGAAATAAGCAGTAACCCTGAACCAGGTAGACCACCTTCATCTTCCCACACTTTAGCAATCTTCAAGGAAGAGGAGGTAAACATACCTCAATTTGATTATGTTGATGATTATGTTGTTGAGGATTATGTTGATGATTGTATTGTTGTTGAGTCTGATTTTAATTTTCCCTCTATGCATGATGAGAACCAATTTTTGCTGTCGCATCCGAATGTTTATTCTCCATGCATTGAACATGAATCTGAGTCTGTAGTTGATATTGCTTGTGATTTTGAAATTGATTCATGTTCTGAGGATGTATCTGAGGTTCAGCCTGTTACACTAGGATTGGGTGTTATACCTCTGCATGTCATTTCTTTGGAGCCACATTGCACTAACCATGTTGCAGGAGGTACACATGAATTTGACCAACATGCACCCACAGTGGAAAATAAAGGTGCTAACACTGACAAAAGCTTCAAGATCAATAGGCACCAGCTGAACCTGCTCATCAACAATCCTTTCTTCTTAGATCCAGCTGTGGATGATATTTCCCTGCTTGATCAAATCTGGAGGATGAAGCAATTCTTCCTCAAAACTTCCTGGCTGGATCCAATGGTGGAAGACATCTCCCTGAAAGTCCAAAATTGGCAACTGCCACCATGACCAGGGGAGTTTTCTTTCTCTCTTCTCCCCTTTTCCCTACTTTTATTGCACTTGTCCATGATCTGTTGACTGTTTTGATTTCTGATCTTATGCTTATGACACATTGAGGACACTGTGTGGTTTAAGTGTGGTCTATTGGGGGAGATTTTTATTTTCCTTTGTTAGTTTTTGTTTTCTTGGTTAAATTTTTTCTTTGCTAGGTTATTTTTGTCGTTTCTTGTGTACAGTTTTACATGTTTCTCTTGATTTCTGGACTTTGATTAGGTTGTAGATGTGTCTTTCACTTCATTGATACTCTGATTTGTTTGAAATCCTTGCTTTTCTCTGCTTGGGAAGATGATTATGATGTTTGAGAGGTTGATTTGATTGTGACATAAATTACCCTGTGTGAGATTTGAGCCACTTTATGTTCTTTCTTGTGTGTGATATGTCTCTTGACTGCTTGCACATATGCCTTGGCTTGACTCTTGTTGATAATTCTTGATTGATATGCATGTTTGGAAGTGATAAAGGCAGTTTTGTTCTTGAGCCTCTCTAGCCAAATAAGCTTACCTTGTTCTAATCTTTTGATAACCCCCTTGAGCCTATACTTTTCCCCTGTTCTTTGTTTTCAAGCTCATTAATCACCCTTAAGTGAAAAACCATGATAACCTTAACCTTAGGGAATTTTGGAGCTTTGGAAGTGTTTTGGGAACAAGTGTGGTCTCCTTGGGGATTCTGATGAGTTGGCTAGTTGGTTCCTCTTCTTGTTTTGTTTTGGTAAATATATGTGTATCTTGTCTTTTACAGTTTTGTTTTGAAAAGAGAGAAAAGAAAAGAGACAAGATGAAAAAAAAGAAGAGCAGAAAAATAGTGAAAAAAAAAATGTGAATAATGGAGTCAAGAAGAGGATGGAATTAGAGGTTGTGGGTGTGTTTGAATGTGTTTACACTTGTTCCCCATTGCTCCTCTGTTCCTTATGGTTTGTAGCTTCTTATCGAGATATATCCTCCCTTGTCCTTGGCCCCATTACAACCATGAAAAGACCTTTTGATTTGAACATGCGTATGTGCTTAAGTGTTGATATTAGAGGCTTGCCAAGTCTGTTTGTGATTGCTTTCTTGAGTGCATTGAGTGAAATTGATTTACCTTAAACACTTGAGAGAAACACTGATTGTGTGCATCTGTGAGGCTCTGTTGCTTTTGATTCACCTCTTGAACTGATTGATTATTTTGTCATGCTTGGAAGTGCTTGGATAGTTTCATGAGTATCTGCTTTCTTTGATTGATTCTGTGTTGGATATTGTCTACTTCCTTTCTTGGTCCAGATTCCTGGAGAACTGTGTAATTCTGTTTCTGTTCCTGTTTTGGAGTCTTTGTGGTTTGTCTGTCGAGTCTGTGTCACCTCCCTGATGTTTGAGTAGTTCCCTGGTTTTCGTCTTGGTTTTGCCCAGGAGTGCAAAAGACTAAGTGTGGTCTATTTTGATGAGTCATTATTTCTTGAATTATATTTAGTTTATTGCACTTAAATAAACCAGGGAATTGTGTTTAATTGTTTGTTATTTCCCCGTTTTCCGAATTCTGCTCAATTTGGTCGGAAATTTGTAATTGTGCTAATTTGGGTTTTCTGAGCTGATTAAGTGCATTTTTGAAGTGCAGGAAAATTTCGGAAATAGATTTTGGGACATCAGGAAGAATGCCGAATAAATTCAAGACTCTCCAGACAAACATTTTTGAATTAATTAAATTGTAATTCAGTAGTCTAGAATTTTTGAATCAACTCTTATATTTTGGGTCAATTTTTGGTAAACTAGATTAGATCCAAAAATTAGAAGTTAGTGATTTGGACCTAGGGTTTTTGTTTTTGTATGTGTGGACCCTACCCTAAAGAGGGACACACGGCCTTAACAAATAAGCCTAGCCGCCACACATTTTTCCCAGACACTCTCGGTCTCTCGTTTTTAGGGACTTTGGTTTTGAACGTTGAAAAAGAATGAAAATACTGGGAGTGCATTCATGCGGCTTTCTCTAGAAATGGATTGAGCACTATTTTGTATTCTTGATTCCAAGCTGTCACAGTGATTGAAGGTGCTGGAAAGGTGATGGAAAGAGGAGCTGGAGAAGATTGAAGGAGCTGAAAGCAGGGAGCTGCACAGGTTGGCACGGAGAGGAGATAAAGGTGTTGATTTGAGAAAGCACGCACATGGGGCAGTAGAGAAACGGAAAGTGGAGCTGGAAGCATTGCTTGAAGCATGAGGTGTCACGGCCTCCAATCAAGAAAGCGTTGGTGTGCATAGAAGAAGAAACACGGTGACTGATTGTGGAAGTTTGGAGCGGTGATGTGTTGTCCCAGCTGCAACCGAGAGAGAGAATGGTGTGCACGGAATGAGCTGGAACACAAATTGGAATGGTGTGTCACGGCTTGTGCACGCTGTTTGCTGGAGGAGGTGGAGGGGAATTAATTTTTCCTTAGAAAGCGCAAACAGCACCATGCAGATTTTTTTTTTCTTTCATTTGGTGAGCATGATGTCCAGCTGCTGCCACGTCCTGGGAAATGAGAGCTAGGGTCCCTTATTTTGCTCTTCACGCATGAACAAGTTGCATTTTATGTTTTATATATTAATTTTGCATTTAAAATTTTTCTAGTTTACATTATGCCTTTTACTGTTGATGCCCTTTCTTTTCCTTTTAGTAGTGTTGATGCGTTCCAATGCTATTTCGTTTCTTTTCGTTTATGTTGTTTAATACAATGAGCATTTCATTTTTACCTTTACCATTGCATCCTAATTGGTCCAAACAATTAAGCATTAATGTTTTATTCCAGTGTTTTCCTTATGTTTTCAATTGTGTTTGGTTGCATTTAATTTCCAATTTTAGTTTAGTTCGTTTTGAATCACAAAAACACTTTCAATCACCCCCCCCACTACGTGTTTGACCTAAGACTGAACCCACATTTGGTCCTTGAGAGACGACCTAGGAGTCACTTCCTAGTCTATACTGCATTCTTTTATGCACAACTTTTGTTGGGAGGTGCGACCCTCTCATCACCTCCACTTCGTCCACTTCCTCAACTTCGTCCCCTTCGTCAACTTCATCCAATTCGTCAACTTTTTCAACTTCGTCCACTTCGTCCACTTCCTTCGCTTCCTCCGCTTCGTCGACTTCGTCCACTTCCTCCACTTCCTCCACTTCCTCAACTTCGTCCACTTCATCAAATTCATCAACTTCCTCCACTTCCTCCACGTCCTCCACTTCCTCCACATCCTCCACTTCCTCCACTTCCTCCACATCCTCCACTTCGTCAACTTCGTCCATTTCGTCAACTTCGTCAACTTCATCAACTTCCTCCACTTTGTCCACTTTGTCAACTTCATCCACTTCCTCGATTTCCAATACTTCCTCCACTTGCTCCGCTTCCTCCGCTACGGCCACTTCGTCAACTTCGTCCACTTCGTCGCCTTCGTCCACTTCCCTACGTCCACTTCGTCCACTTATTCAACTTCGTCCACTTCGTCAACTTCCTCCACTTCCTCAACTTCCTCCACTTCGTCAACTTCGTCAATTTCGTCCCCTTCGTCCACTTCCTGCACTTCCTCCACTTCGTCAACTTCGTCAATTTCGTCCCCTTCATCCCCTTCGTCCACTTCCTCCACTTCCTCCACTTCGTCCACTTCGTCAACTTCCTCCACTTCCTCCACTTCCTCCCCCTCCTCCCCTTCCTCCACTTTGCCATTTCTGCCACTTCCTCCTCTTCCTCCACTTCCTCCACTTTGTCCACTTCCTCCACTTCCTCCACTTTGTCGACTTCGTCCACTTCGTCCACTTCGTCAACTTCCTCCATTTCCTCCAGTTGCTCCACTTCCTCCAGTTCATCCACTTCGTCGAATTCGTCCACTTCCTCCACCCCCTCCACTTCGTCAACTTCGTCCACTTCGTCCAGTTCGTCCACTTCGTCAACTTCGTCCACTTCGCCAACTTCGTCAACTTTCTCCACTTCGTCAACTTTGTCAACTTCGTCCACTTCCTCCGCTTCCTCCGCTACGTCCACTTCGTCACTTCCTCCACTTCCTCCACCTCCTCCACCTCCTCCACTTCCTCCACTTCCTCCACTTCCTCTACTTGCTCCACTTCTTCCACTTCCTCCACTTCTTCGTCCACTTCGTCCACTTCGTCAACTTAGTCCCCTTCCTCCACTTCATCTACTTCCTCGACTTCTTCCACTTCGTCAACTTCGGCCACATCGTCAACTTCGTTCACTTCCTCAATTTCGTTCATTTAGTCAACTTCGTCCACTTACTCCGCTTCCTCTACTTCCTCCACTACCTCCACTTCGTCTACTTCGTCAACTTTGTCAACTTCGTCAACTTCCTCCACTTCCTCCACTTCGTCCACATCCTCCACTTCCTCCACTTCCTCCACTTAGTCAACTTTGTCAACTTCCTCCACTTCGTCCACATCCTTCACTTCCTCCACTTCCTCCACTTCGTCCCCTTCCTCTACTTCCTCCACTTCGCTCACTTCGTCCACTTCCTTAACTTCCTCCAATTCGTCCACTTCGTCAACTTCCTCCACTTCCTCCACTTCCTCCCCTTCCTCCACTTTGCCATTTCTGCCACTTCCTCCTCTTCCTCCACTTCCTCCACTTCGTCCACTTTCTCCACTTCCTCCACTTCCTCCACTTTATCGACTTCGTCCACTTTGTCCACTTCGTCCACTTTGTCAACTTCCTCCACTTCATCCACTTCGTCGAATTCGTCCACTTTCTCCACTTCTTCCACTTCCTCCACTTCGTCAAATTCGTCCACTTCCTCCACTTCCTCCACTTCGTCAACTTCTTCGTCCACTTCGTCAACTTCGTCCAATTCCTCCGCTTCCTCCGCTACGTCCACTTCGCCACTTCCTCCACTTCCTCCACCTCCTCCACCTCCTCCACTTCCTCCACTTCCTCCACTTGCTCAACTTCCTGTACTTGCTCCACTTCTTCCACTTCCTCCACTTTTTCGTCCACTTCCTCCACTTCGTCCACTTTGTCAACTTCGTCCCCTTCGTCCACTTCCTCCACTTCCTCGACTTCTTCCACTTCGTCAACTTCGGCCACATCGTCAACTTTGTTCACTTCGTCAATTTCGTTCACTTAGTCAACTTCGTCAACTTCGTCCACTTCCTCCGCTTCCTCCACTTCCTCCACTACCTCCACTTCGTCCACTTCGTCCTCTTCCTTAACTTCCTCCAGTTCGTCCAATTCGTCCACTTCGTCCCCTTCGTCCCCTTCGTCCCCTTTGTCCCCTTCGCCCCCTTCGTCCACGTCCTCCACTTCGTCATCTAAGTCAACTTCGTCAACTTCGTTCACTTCGTCACCTTCGTCCACTTCGTCCACATCCTCCACTTCCTCCACTTCGTTCACTTCGTCAACTTTGTCCATCCGCACCACTTCCTCCACTTCGTCAACTTCGTCCACTTTGTAAACTTCCTCCAATTCGTCAACTTTGTCTACTTCGTCAACTTCATCAACTTCCTCCACTTCGTCCACTTCGTCCACTTCCTCCACTTCCTGCACTTCCTCCGCTACCTCCACTTTGTCGACTTCCCCCACTATCTCGACATCGTCCACTTCCTCCACTTCCTCTACTTCATTAACTTCGTCCACTTCGTCAACTTCGTCTACTTCGTCCACTTCGTCCACTTTGTAAACTTCGTCCAATTCGTCAACTTCCTCCACTTCGTCAACTTCCTCAACTTCGTCAACTTTGTCAACTTCGTCAACTTCCTCCACTTCCTGGGTTTCCTACACTTCGTCCACTACCTCCACTTCGTCCACTACCTCCACTTCGTCCACTTCCTCAACTTCTTCCCCTTCGTCAACTTCATCCAATTCGTCAACTTTGTCAACTTCGTCCACTTCCTTCGCTTCCTCTGCTTCGTCCACCTCGTCCACTTCGCCACTTCCTCAACTTCCTCCACTTCCTCCACTTCCTCAACTTCCTCCACTTCCTCCACTTCCTCAACTTCGTCCACTTCATCAAATTCACCAACAACTTCCTCCACTTCCTCCACATCCTCCACATCCTCCACTTCCTCCACTTCCTCCACATCCTCCACTTCGTCAACTTCGTCCATTTCGTCAACTTCGTCAACTTCATCAACTTCCTCCACTTTCTCCACTTTCTCCACTTTGTCAACTTCGCCAACTTCATCCACTTCCTCCATTTCCAATACTTCCTCCACTTCCTCCGCTTCCTCCGCTACGGCCACTTCGTCAACTTCGTCCACTTCGTCCCCTTCGTCAACTTCCCTTCGTCCACTTCGTCCACTTTATCAACTTCGTCCACTTCGTCAACTTCCTCCACTTCCTCCACTTCGTCCACTTCGCCAACTTCGTCAATTTCGTCCCCTTCGTCCACTTCCTCCACTTCCTCCACTTCGTCAACTTCGTCAATTTCCTCCCCTTCGTCCCCTTCGTCCACTTCCTGCACTTCCTCCATTTCGTCCACTTCGTCAACTTCGTCCACTTCGTCCACTTCCTCCCCCTCCTCCAATTCCTCCACTTCCTCCCCCTCCTCCCCTTCCTCCACTTTGCCATTTTTGCCACTTCCTCCACTTCGTCCACTTTGTCGACTTTGTCCACTTTGTCTACTTCGTCCACTTTTTCAACTTCCTCCACTTCCTCCACTTCATCCACTTCGTCGAGTTCGTCCACTTTCTCCACTTCCTCCACTTCCTCCACTTCGTCAAATTCGTCCACTTCCTCCACTTCCTCCACTTCGTCAACTTCTTCGTCCACTTCGTCAATTTCGTCAAATTCCTCCGCTTCCTCCGCTACGTCCACTTCACCACTTCCTCCACTTCCTCCACCTCCTCCACCTCCTCCACTTCCTCCACTTCCTCCACTTGCTCCACTTCCTGTACTTGCTCCACTTCTTCCACTTCCTCCACTTTTTCGTCCACTTCCTCCACTTCGTCCACTTTGTCAACTTCGTCCCCTTCGTCCACGTCCTCTACTTCCTCGACTTCTTCCACTTCGTCAACTTCGGCCACATCGTGAACTTTGTTCACATCGTCAATTTCGTTCACTTAGTCAACTTCGTCAACTTCGTCCACTTCGTCCACTTCCTCCGCTTCCTCCACTTCCTCCACTACCTCCACTTCGTCCACTTCGTCAACTTCCTCCACTTCCTCCACTTCCTCCACTTCTTCCACTTCCTCTACTTCCTCCGCTTCCTCCACTTCCTCCACTTCCTCCACTTCGTCCACATCCTCCACATCCTCCACTTCCTCCACTTCTTCCCCTTCCTCTACTTCCTCCACTTCGCTCACTTCGTCCACTTCGTCACCTTCATGCACTTCGTCCACTTCCTTAACTTCCTCCAGTTCGTCCAATTCGTCCACTTCGTCCCCTTCGTCCCCTTTGTCCCCTTCGCCCCCTTCGTCCACTTCCTCCACTTCGTCATCTAAGTCCACTTCGTCAACTAAGTCAACTTCGTCCCCTTCGTCCACTTCGTCAATTTGTAAACTTCGTCCACGTCGTCAACTTCGTCAACTTCATCAACTTCGTCAACTTCCTCCACTTCATCCACTTCCTCCACTTCGTCCACTTTGTCGACTTCGTCCACTTTGTCGACTTCGTCCTCTTCGTCCACTTTGTCGACTTCGTCCACTTCGTCCACTTCGTCAACTTCCTCCACTTCCTCCAGTTGCTCCACTTCGTCCACTTCCTCCACTTCATCCATTTCGTCCACTTCCTCCACTTCCTCCACTTCCTCCACTTCGTTCGCTTCGTCAACTTCGTCAATTTTGTCCACTTCCTCTACTTCCTCCACTTCGTCCACTTCGTCAACTTTCTTCGCTTCCTCCACTTCCTCCGTTTCCTCCACTTTGCCTCTTCTGCCACTTCCTCCTCTTCCTCCACTTCCTCCATTTCCTCCACTTCCTCTACTTTCTCCACTTCGTCCACGTCGTCAACTTCATCCACTTCATCCACTTCGTCAACTTCTTCCACTGCGTCCACTTCGACAACATGGTCGACTTGGTCAAGTTCGTCAACTTCGTCCACTTCCTCCACTTCCCCCACTTCCTCCACTTCCTCCACTTCCTCCACTTCGTCAACTTCGTCCACATCCTCCACTTCCTACACTTCCTCGACTTCCTCTACTACCTTCACTTTGTCCATTTCGTCCACTTCGTCCACTTCCTCCACTTCCTCTGCTTCCTCCGCTTCCTCCACTTCGTCCACTTCGCCACTTCCGCAACTTCCTCGACTTCCTCCACTTCCTCCACTTCGTCCACTTCCTCCACTTGCTTTACTTCGTCCACTTCCTCCACTTTGTCAACTTCGTCCACTTCGTCCATTTCCTCAACTTCCTCCACTTCGTCCACTCTCTCCACTTCGTCCAATTCGTCAACTTCCTCCACTTCCTCCACTTCCTTCCCTAACTCCACTTCTTCCTCCACTTCGTCCACTTCCTCTACTTTGTCAAATCGTCCACTTCCTCTACTTTGTCAAATCGTCCACGTCGTCTACTTCGTCGACTTCGTTAACTTAATCCATTTCGTCCCCTTCATCCACTTCGTCCCCTTCGTCCACTTCGTCCACTTCGTCAACTTCCTCAACTTCGTCAACTTTGTGAACTTCGTCAACTTCGTCCACTTCCTCTGCTTCCTCCGCTACGTCCACTTCGTCAACTTCGCCACTTCGTGCACTTCCTCCGCTTCCTCTAGTCCTTCACTTCGTCAACTTTGTCCACTTTTCCCCTTCCTCCACTTCTGCTTCTTCTTCCACCTCGTCCACTTCGTCCACCTCGCTCGCTTCATCCGTTTCGTCCACTTCGTCAACTTCCTCACTTCCTCCACTTCCTCCACTTCCTCAGATTCGTCCACTTCCTTCACTTCGTCCACTTCTTCTTCTTCTTCCACTTCGTCCACCTCGTCAACGTCGTCCGCTTCGTCCACTTTGTCAACTTGCTCACTTCCTCCACTTCCTCCACTTCCTCCACTTCCTCCACTTCCTCCGCTTCCTCCACTTCCTTCACTTCATCAACTTCGTCCACTTCGCCACTTCGTCCACTTCTTCTTCTTCTTCCACTTCGTCCACTTCGTCCACCTCGACCACTTCGTCCACTTCGTCAACTTCGTCGTCTTCCTCCGCTTCCTCAACTTCCGCCACTTCCTTCACTTCGTCAACTTCCTCCACTTCGCCACTTCCTCCACTTCGTCCACTTCATCTTCTTCTTGTTGCACTTCGTTCACCTCCTCCGCTTCATCCACTTCGCCCACTTCGCCCACTTCGTCAACTTCCTCATTTCCTCCACTTCCACCACTTTCTCCACTTCCTCCACATCCTCCACTTCCTCCACTTCGTCCACTTCCTTCACTTCCTCCAATTCCTCCACTTCCTCCACTTCCTCCACTTCCTCCAATTCGTCAACTTCCTCAACTTCGTCCACTTTGTCCACTTCCTCCACTTCCTCCACTTCATCCACTTGTTCCACTTACTCCACTTCTTCCACTTCGTCCACTTCGTCCACTTCCTCCACTTCATCCACTTCTTCCACTTCGTCCACTTCGTCAACTTCCTCCACTTCCTCCCTCCACTTCCTCCGCTTCCTCAAGTTTGTCCACTTCGTCCACTTCCTACCCTTCCTCCACTTCCTCCACTTCCTCCACTTCATCCACTTCTTCCACTTCGTCCACTTCGTGAACTTTTTCAACTTCGTCCACTTCCTCCATGATGCGGGCTGTCGCGACCTGTCAAATTTGATATGCATTAAAGAATGCAGTACAGTGCTTGGAAGTGACTCCTAGGTCATCTCTCAAGGACCAAATGTGGTTCGTGGCTTAGGTTAAAGACGAAGTGGGGGGGGGGTTGGATGTGTTTTGTGAATGCAATTAAACTAAATTGAAATCGGAAATTAAACAAAACTGAATATAACTGAAAGCATTAAAGTGCATGAAAACATTAAAGTAAACAATGCAATGGGTAAATATCCAAACACAATTAAAGCTATCAAAATATAAACAATTAGATGCACACGACTGGAATAAAACTTCAATTAAAAGAGTAATGCTTAACTAATAAATTAATTAAACATTGCAACAGTTTGGAAAACGCACAGCAGGAAAATGAAATGCAACATTCATCATGGAAACGGTATTAAAAACGTTTGATAACTAAATCTTGATTACAAGATTATTACGCAAAGTCATTGACTTGAGCGTCGGAGTGTGTTTTGCAGGCACCCTCCCCTGCGGCTTGGACAAGGAGAAGAGAGAAGACAACACAACTGGACATCGGAGCAGACAACTTTGAATGTTTTGGATTAGGGTTCTAAATCTTGACGAAACACAAATATTTCTTCTATCAAAATTATCACCAAACAAGTACACCTACCCCCATCTAATTACCTCTTCATTCTCAAAGTAATAAAGGAAATGCATTGTTGTTGTTGCCAACGTCCCATCACCTAGACCTTATTCTCCCAAGATATCTCCTTTCTCCAAAATTTTCGTCCATCACTTCTAAGGATAGAAATCCACGTGACACCTCACCTAACGTGCTACTACCATTTCTCTTGCTGTTGTCCGTTCAAATGTGCTTCCAGCAATATGAATCAACTCCACCTCTGGGATCTGTGCCTCTCCATTAATCTCCGTAAATCAGCTGTATGAAAGTGCTTCTATTATCCCACTCCACATTAGCCATCAGCGTGTTGCTGTCTTGCTTCTAAAATAACTTTAAATGTGTGCCTCCCATACAAGCCGTGTCACCAAACTTCCACACGTCTCTTCCAGCACAGCGTGTAACGCTTCCCAAATTAAATCATCATTTCTCCAAACTAAGAAAAATGAATGTGCATTGTGTGTGGCAGAATAAAACAAAGGGAACATTCAAAGCCAACAAAACCGTGACAGCGTTTCTTCTTTTTTTTTTAACTTGAAGATGAAATCAACCATCACACACACTATGAATCTTCGTTTTCATACTCCAAGAAAAAGAGAAATGTGTTCTTCATTCATTATCCCAACGTTCCCAAAAACCCAGAGTCAAAGAAAAATATATTCCCCCATTACAAGAACCTCCAAAACAAATAAAACAAGAGAGTAAAATGGCAAAATGCAAGTCGCGGCTAACCTAGGCCGTGTTCTATCCTTTTAATAAGGGTGGGGTCCACACAATAAAACCCTAACTAAAAAGGCACATGTCCTACAAATGGGTCTTCTTTTTTTTTTTACAAAATTGCCCCTAAAAGGGTCCAAAACACCTAATTCTAATTAAGGGCTTCTAAAAAACGAAATTACAACTTTAATTAGAATCTAAATGACTAAATGTTGAGCCTTTGAGTGTGTCACGCCATGTCCCAATGCTCCAGATGATGTTTCCACAACTTCCCTGCAACCAGAAATGCACTTAATCAAGTCAGAAAACCCAAATTAGCACAATTACGAATTTCTGACCAAATTAAGCATAATTCGAAAAACGGGGAAATAACAGACAATTAAACACAATTCCCTGGTTTATTTAAGTGCAATAAACTAAATATAGTTCAAGAAATAACGACTCATCAAAATAGACCACACTTAGTCTTTTGCACTCCTGGGCAAAACCAAGACGAAAACTAGGGAACTACTCAAACATTAGGGAGGTGACATAGACTCGACAGACAGACAACAAAGACTCGAAAATTGAAACACAATTGCACAATTCTCTCAAAATCTGGACAGTAAAAGGTATAGGCAGAATCCCTCACAGAGTCAATGAAAGCAAATACTCAAAGAATCATCCAAACAATTCAGTACAAGGAAAACAGTCAATCAGTTCAAGAGATGAATCAAAAGCAACAGAGCCTCACAGATGCACACAATCAGTGTTTCTCTCAAGTGTTTAAGGTAAATCAATGTCACTCAATGCACTCAAGAAAGCAAACACAAATAGACTTGGCAAGCCTCTAATATCAACACTCAAGCACATACGCATGTTCAAATCAAAAGGTCTTTTCATGGTTGTAATGGGGCCAAGGACAAGGGAGGATATATCTGGATAAGAAGCTACAAACCATAAGGAACAGAGGAGCAATGGGGAACAAGTGTAAACACATTCAAACACACCCACAACCTCTAATTTCATCCTCTTCTTGACTTCATTATTCACAATTATTCACAATTTTTTTTCACTGTTTTTCTGCTCTCTTTTTTTTCTTCATCCTATCTCTTTTCTTTACTTTATTAAGCACAAAATTTCAAGAGACAAGATACACCACATATTTACAAAAACACGATAAGAAGAGGACTCACTAGCCAATTCATCCGAAACTCCCAGGAGACAACACTTATTCCCAAAACAATTCCAAAGCTCCAAAATTCCCTAAGGCTAAGGTAATAACGGTTTTTCACTTAGGGCTGGTGTATGAGCTTCAAAACAAAGAAATGGGGAAAAGCATAGGCTCAAAAGGGTTATCAATGGATCAAAACAGGGTAGGCTCATCTGGCTCTAGAGAGGCTCAAGAACATAATTGCCTTTATCACTTTCAAACATGCATATCAATCAAGAATTATCAAGAAGAGTCAAGCCAAGGCATATGTGCAAGCAATCAAGAGACATATCACACACAAGAAAGACATAAAGTGGCTCAAATCTCACCTAAGGTACTGCTGTCACAATTAATTCACTCTCAAACATCATAATCATCTTCCAAGTAGAGAAAAAAAAGGATTTCCAAACAATCAGAGTATCAATGAAGTGAAAGACATATCTACAACCTAAACAAAGTCCAAAAATTAAGAGAAACAGGCAAAACTGTACACAAGACACAACAAAAAAAAAACTACCTAGAAAACAAGACCTAAACAAAGAAAAACCTCCCCTAATAGACCACACTTAAACTACACAATGTCCTCAGTGTGTCACGATCATTAGATTAACAATCAGAACAGTCAAAAGATATAGACAAGTGCAATAAAAGTGAGGAGGGAAGGAGAAAAGAAAACTCCCCTAATTCATGGTGGACGTTTCCAAGCTTGATTGAGTAGAGAAGTCTCTTTCACAACTGCATCTACCAAAGCGGGATTATTGATGAACGGGTTCAGCCTGTTCCCTTTGTCCTTGAATCTTTTGCCTGTGCAGGCGCCTTTCAATTCAACTTTGGGCGCTTGGTGATAAAATTTATGCGTATCTCCTGCAATCAGGTTAGTGCATTCCAAGTCCACAGAATTTAAATCCAAGGGTACAACAGTCAATTCCAATGTATGCGGCTGGACCTCAAGTATACTTTCAGAGCATGAATGATGTTTAACTTTAGACTCAAAATCAACAACAATCTCAAATTCATGTTTAGTGCATGGAAAAGAGGCATTCACATGTGATGCAAAAGGTAGTTCTTGTCATGCAAAGAGTGAGAAGTAGAAACATGTTCATCAACAGTGTAATCAAGTAGCTCAGCACGAAACACAGACTGGTCCTCAGATGGATGTTTCATGGCATCAAGGATATTAAAATGAACAGCAA
This sequence comes from Vigna umbellata, assembly GCF_029865625.1. Lineage (NCBI taxonomy): Eukaryota > Viridiplantae > Streptophyta > Magnoliopsida > Fabales > Fabaceae > Vigna > Vigna umbellata. The sequence goes on along the minus strand of NC_142170.1, from coordinate 16,247,127 downwards.
TGTCGCCAAACTCCATTGACAAGGTACCAGCATAAACATCAATTTTAGTTCATGCAGTTTTTAAAAATGGTCTCCCTAAGATAATTGGGGCAGACCCACGGGAAAATCCTTCCTCCATTTCAAGAATGTAAAAATCAGCAGGAAAAATCAGTTCCCCAACCCTAACTAAAACATCCTCTATGTAACCAGTAGGATGGGCAACACTCTTATTTGCTAACTGTATTACCGTACCCGTTGGTAGCAAAGTTCCAAGAGAAAGAGATTTAAAGATTGACATAGGCATGACATTTATGGAAGCACCCAAATCAAGCATGGCATTCTCAAATTTGTTATTTCCAATAATGCACGGAATGCAGAACGTACCTGGGTCTTCGCATTTTTCAGGAATCTGAGGTACAGCTTTACCTATCAGTGCACATACATTTCTGCCCATGCTCACTCTTTAATTTCCCTTTATCTTCCTTTTATTGGCATACCTGGGAATTTAGCATACTTGGGAATCTGCTTTATGGCATCGAGCAAAGGTATGTTCACCTCTACTTTCCTGAAGGTCTCTAATATCTCCTTATCCACTTCTTCCATATTTTTGCTTTGAATTACTTTAGGAGGAAATGGAAGAGGGATAGGTCGGTGTTGTATATCAGGAGATGCACTGATGGTGGTGGTGGTAGAAGAAGACGGTCCACCTGTAGAAGAAGAAGAACCACCAGAAGAGGAAGAAGGTCCACCTGCCTGAAATGTCCTAGTAGGACCTGCCTGGTCTTCCTTTCTCTGAGAGGTGGCAGGTTTAGGTGCAGGTGGTGGAATAGTGGGCACAAAAATTTGCTTTCCTGACCTGAGGGTGATGGCACTGATCTTTTCATTTCTAGGATTTGGCACAGTCTGAGAAGGCAATCTGTCCGAATTTTGCGACTGTACTTGAGTTAGCCGTGTGGCCATCTGTTCCATCTGATTAGTCAAGCTCTAAATGGAAGCTTTTGTCTCCTGGATTGAGGCCCTTGTTTCCTGCTGAAATTGCATGTTTTGAATAGTCATCTGCTTCACCAACTCCTCGAAGGTAAGCTTAGAAGAGGAAGTGGAAGGTTGGGAAGTTAGCTGGGTAGGAATCTCTTGATGTTGCCTTTGAAATCTCTGAACAGGAGGAGGCACATATCTGTGAGGACCTGCAGCATTCTGGAAATGAGGTGGTTGCTGCTGTTGTTGTTGCTGCTGATGATGTGGAGCATTGTTCCATCTGAGATTAGGGTGATCCCTCCACCCTGGGTTATACCTATTGTTGGACAAGTCATGGTTGTGCTGTTGTTGGGGTTGATGTTGATGTTGCTGCCTGTTGTTGTAAATATTCGTAGCATAAGCCTAAGGTGCATCAGAGGCAGCAGGGTGCTACAAAGAAGGACATGCATCTGTATAGTGGTCACTAGAAGGACAAATAGCACATAGTCATGCAACAGATGCAGATGGAGCTGTAGATCTCTGGTTGGTAGTCAACTGTGTCACCAACTTCTCAAGAGAGTCAATCTTGCCTTCCAACTTGCTTTCAACAATTGATAAAGACTGGGCAACAACATCATGTACGCCCCTCACCACAATGGCATCAATCCTGGTGCTAAACTGCTGGGACTTGGAGGCCATCTTCTCAATCAATTGCCTAGCCTCAGCAGGTGTGGTGTCTCCTAGAGCTCCACCACTGGCAGCATCAATCATACCCCGATCCATGTTGTTCAAACCCTCATAGAAATACTGGATAAGGAGGTGTTCAGGTATCTGATGGTGGGGACAGCTAGCACAAAGTGTCTTGAATCTCTCCCAATACTCATACAAGCTCTCTCCACCAAGTTGCCTAATCCCAGTTATGTCTTTTCTGATACCTGTGGTCCGAGTTGCTGCGAAAAATTTCTCCAAGAACAGCCTCTTCAAATCATCCCAGCTAGTGACGGATCTAGACGCCAAACCATACAACCAATCCTTAGCAACACTTTCCAATGAATGAGGGAATGCCTTCAAGAAGATGTGTTCTTCAGGAACATCATGCGGTTTCATAGTGGAACAGACAATGTGGAATTCCTTCAAATGCTTATGTGGACTTTCACCTGCAAGACCATGAAACTTGGGCAACAAATGGATCAGTCCAGTCTTGAGAACAAATGGAACGTCCTCATCAGAATATTGGATGCACAAGCTTTCAATATCGAAATCAGGTGCAGCCATCTCCCTAAAAGTCCTCTCACGAGGTGGAGGTTGTGCCATATTGTTTTCAGTGTGAAAAACAACAGAATCAGAATCAAAATCAAGTGCAGATGCAACAGATGCAGTAGATGCAGTATGCACAAAGTACTCAGCAGTAGGATGCACAGTTGATAACAGTTGAAAAACTGTTATTTTCATGCTTAAAGTTGATACTAAAAGCAACCTTTAGACTTAGAAACTAGCTTGAAATCATGCCTTTTGTTTATATTTTCAGAAATAAGAGAGCTGGACAGGTTTATGCTTGATTTAAGTGTTCTTGTGCAGGTTTTGGGGTGAATTTGGTGAAAGAAGTGAAGAATAAGAGAGAGGACATTAGAAAAGACAAGAAAGAGTGCAAAAAGGAGAAGTCGAAGGCACCGCTCAGCGGCAAACTACCGCTGAGCGGCACTCAAAGAGGTGGCGTTGGAACCGCTGAGGGGCAAATGGCCGCTGAGGGGAAGAAAGAAGACGCGTAACCACCGCTGAGCGGTAAATGGCGCTGAGCGGCACTTTTTGGGCTTGGGCTTTTGTAATCTTTTGTAACTCTAGATTAGTATATAAGGGCTTGCACGTCCTTTAGTTAGAGATCTTTGGCAGAAACGAGGCAAACACTCTCTCTTTCACCCCTTTGAAGGAGGATCTTGGATGCTCAGGCTACCTCTTCACCTTTATTGGGTTTATTCTTTCATACTTTCATTGTAATTCATCTAGGTTCACCATGAATATGGTGAACTAAACCTTGTATGTTTGTTGGGGAATCAAAGTAATCTCTTGAAGCTCTCATATATGGATTTGTTGAGTACATCTTTGAATTAAGACATATGCTTTCTTTCATCATTAGTTAGGGTTTTTCCTCTTTGCTCAATGCTTGCATTGTTTAACTCATTCTAATGCATGATTATTGGTTTTGTTGATACGGACACGTACGGGGAAATCTAGATCCGGGGAATTTCTCCCAATATTATACTGACAATATTATATTGGTTGCCTTTAAGCTCCTGCACTCATGAACTAATCATTAGGAATGCTAGGAATTGTATGAACTATTTGATTAGGGAGAAGCCATCTAGAATGGTACATTAGAGAGTGGCATTAACAATGATGATTTGAATGTTGAATTCCTAAAATATATGAGAGTGGATGAGATGAAATTGACCCCCAACAACATATTCATTCATATATTTCCTTGAAAGTGTTTATCTTTTGTCTTTGTCATTGATCAATTCATGCATACATATTTAATTTTCGTCTTTGCATATTAAACTTCAATTATTGTGTTCTTAAGTCTTAGCTAATCAACAAATCACATAACTAAACTAGGTCGTGAGTCCTTTGGGAGAACGATACTTGGTCTTACCAAGTTTATTACTTGAAACGATTCGGTCATACTTGCCGATTGTGAAACAAGTTTGTAACATCATATTTTGGTGCTTACAAATTTGTCCATCAAGTTTTTGGCGCCGTTGCCGGGGATTCGTGGTTTAACTGGTTAATTTGTGTGATTATTGATTATCTTTGACTTTAATTTTGAATTTCTGTTTTTATTTTTTCAATTCTACCAAAGTAATCTCAACCAATGGTGGGAACCTCACTCAAGCATGGATCAAAGCCAATTTTGGCAAGCTGCTGGACAATTTGAGAACCAACCACAACAACAATGGCAGCAACAACCCTTTCTATCAGGAAGTTTGGATAGGTTGGAGGACACCCTTCAACGATTTTTGAAAAATTCCGACTCTACTCAGAAAAGCATTGAAGAATCATGTAAAAGAATGGAGATGCAACTTCGTCACATTAGTCAGATATTAAATGATGATGTTAATACTGATGTTAACCTTAAGGAGGAAGGGCAAGTCATTATCACTGAAAGTGACAAGATTCTTGATGAGGAAAAATTAGAGGGAGATGAGGAAAGGGTAGAGAGAAAAGAGAAAGAAGAGTTGAGTGAGAAAGATAAAGATGAAGAAAAAGAAAAAGAATTGGTTGAGAGAAAAGAGAGAAAGAAAATTTGTGTGAAGATAAAGAAGTTGAGGAGAAAAAGAGAAAGGAAGAAAAAAATAAAAGAAGAGAAAAAGAGAAAATTTAGGGAGAGAAAAAGGAAGAAAAAGAAGATGAGAGGAAAGAAGAAGAAATCACATGAAAAATCACATCCTCATCTAAAGAAGAATCATAGGAAGGAAAAGAAATTTAAGTGCTTTATGGAAATCTTCAAGAAATTGGAGATTAAAGTTCCTATGATTGAGACATTGCAACAGGTTCCTGGTTTGATCAAATTTCTGAAGAAGTTCAGTAGAAAGAAGAAAAAGAAGAAGGAACATGAGCTTTACTGGGTCAAGCTAATGACGTTAAAAGAGCGCTTGCTGGGAGGCAACCCAGTGGATTTAAAAACTTTTGATTTGGTTTTGTAACTTTTAAATTGTGGACATTATTCTGTAAATATTTTTGTTGGATCCAGCATCTACTGAAGGATGCTAGGTGGTTAAGCATCTACTAAAGGATGCTAGGTTTGTAACACCTACTGATGGGTGTTGGTGAGAAAATTTTGCACCTACTGATGGGTGCTGGTAAGTTGGAAACACCTACTGATGGGTGCTGGTGGAATTTGGGTCAGGCTCGTGACGTTAAACAAGCGCTACCTGGGAGGCAACCCAGTTGATTGATTGTTTTTGTTTGTTTATTTTAGTTAGGGTTTGCATAAGCATTTTTAACATTGAATTGCAGGGAACCTATGAGGGGTATGCTAGGAAGGCACGTAGGTCAAGAAAAGAAGGAGAAGGGCACATCAAGAAAGTGCCGCTGAGCGGCAATTACCGCTGAGCGGTACTATCGCAGATGGGCTTAAGTTCCCCTTAGCGGAACCCGAGCCCATTGGGGTAATTTTAAACCCTAAGCTGCGCGTTTTTACATTCTTTCAAGCTCTTCTCTGCACTAAGACTCCCACATATCTCCTCTTAGGTTTCCCACATCTTTTTACTCTTCCCTCTTTAGAAAATTTCTCTTCCACTCACTTTTACACTAGTGTGCTATCAAAGTTTGGGGTTGGAAGAGAGCATTCTAGTTTGGAAGCATTCTCATATCATCTAGCATCTCCACCCAAGTAAGTAAAATGCATTTTGTTCATTCTAGGGTTCTTGAAATTGACTGTGATTGTCAAAGCATGAATATTTAGGGGTTTTGATTTCTATGCATGATTTGATGATATATTTGATGTTTGAACCGATTAAACTGCTTGATTATGAACTGGAAAACTGAAAATTGCATTTGGGTGGAGTTAGGACAGTTTAAAAATGAGATTTGCAAAAATCTGCAGATCACCGCTGAGCGGCATTTACCGCTGAGCGGCACTCTGCCAGATTTGCTTTTTCTGGTTTGTTGCGTGTTTGAATGTGGCACTGGTGGCGCTGAGGGGAAATTCTGGCCCTCAGCGGTGGTTTAGCTTCAAAAGGAGTTTTGTTTTGTGTTTACTAATGATTAACATCATGTTCTGTGGTTTTGGATTTATGATTGAATGCAGGAATGACATCCTCTTCAGGAAAGAGATTGAAAACCATGGCAACCAAGAGAAAGGAAAAGGAACCAGAGCAGCCCCATAATGGCAGGTTCCTCTCTAGGAAACATGAGAAGCACTTTAGGGTGGTTCAGGACAGGAGACTTCTAATGGAGAGAAAGGTTGGAATGATACCTAACTTTGCTCCTCAATTTGGAGAGCAAGTGTTAGGGAATGATTGGGGAAAGCTAGCCACTTATCCATCACCTGCCAACATAGCTGTGGTGAAAGAATTCTACACCAATGCAAAGAAGATTGGTGATTATCCAGCTGAGAATTATTTGGGCTATGTTAGAGGCAATGCTATCAGGTATGATCCTGACTCTATCAATAACTTTCTGGATACTGTGTGGGCTGGTGAGCAATGCCAGTTTGCTCTTAGCATGGAGGAAGGTGCTGACTTTGAGGATGTTGAGAGAGTATTGTGCATACCTGGAGGACACTTCCAAAGGAATAGATCTGGCTCAGTGGTTAATATTAGGAGGACAGATTTGACTCCTCTTGCAAAGTATTGGATGGCATTTTCTCATGCCAACATTCAGCCATGTTCACATGTGTCAGATATTACTCTCAGCAGGGCACTCTTCATCTACTGTGCTATCAGAAACTTGAATGTTAATATTGGGCAGGTGATAGCTGATGAGATTAGTGTGTGTGCTAACACCTCAAACAACAAAGCACCACTGGGACATCCTTCTTTGATCACTCACCTTTGCAAGCTAGCTGGGGTGGACACTTCTGTTCCACCATTTGAGAGGCCAAGAAAAGTTATAGATGAGGCCTATTACAGACAGTACTGTGGAGGTGAGGAGGCAGCCCAGCCAGTGCCACCACGCCAGGCTCGTAGAGAGAGAAGGCCAGCACAGAGCAGGACTTCTGCTGATACTCATGAGGCAGAACCATTCCAGATGAGGGACATGTATATGTCTCTTATAGGTGCTCAGTTGCAGTCCATCCACAGAGGGCAGGTGGCCACGGCTGAGATGATAGTGGGGATGTATGATACCCCTCCAGCACACAGGTGGACTATGGATGAATTCCATAATGTGGTAGCTTGGCCAGAAGAACCATGGCATGGAGGAGCTGAAGCAGCTGAAGCTTCAGCCCGAGACATGGATGAAGATGAAGCTGAGGAGGAGGATGCATTTGATGAAGATGATGATGAAGAGGAAGAGGAAGATACAGAGAGCTCGGACTGATGAGGAGCTGAGATAGCATTTACTGATGAATGCTATCATATGATTATGCTTTTGTGGTTTAAGTTTTCTGAACTTATTTGTTTTTGTTTTTAGATTAGGGTATGATGTACTCTATTGAACACCTGGTTCCTTATGATGGTTTGCTATTAACTGTGATTGTGTGATAAGTAATGCTTGATGATGCTTATTGATTGATTGATGTTGAGATGATGTGCACATTAAAATGCTTATACAGGTGATTCACAAGCTTTGTGAACAAATGCATAATATCATGATTGTGATTGTGAAATTAAGCAGGATGTGCATGTCAAATGTGAATGAGCTTATATGTGAGGTTTTGAGCTCCAGAGTTATTATTGTTGAATGCTATTACTTTGAAAGCATGAATGATTTTGCCTAGGTTTTCTATGATTGAATCAATTGCTTGTTTTGCATCATATGATCAAAGGCCGTGTTTTGAAACCCTTTTTATTGGCCAAATTCATAAAGTTAGCCTTCTAAAAGAGAACACGTTGTGTTCTATCCTTTGAACCTTTAGCCTTAAATATACACTGAACACCCTTGATTGAAAATCTTTACCTTGAGTTAAGTAGAAGATCTTGTGTGGTATTGTTAAATGTTCAAGTTTGGGGTTATTGGGGAAACATGAAAAAGGAAAAAGCATTGAGCTAAGAGCTAAAAAGTAAGAATATGCAAAGAAAAGAAAAGAAAAAGAAGCAAAGCTCAATGCAAATGCAAAAGCAAAGGCAAAAGAAAGTTGGGAATGAATAAGAAGATTGTGTTGTTATGATTCTCTTAACTCAAGGATTTTGTGATCCAGAAAAACCAATTTTCTTGTTAGCCCAGCCACATTATAAGCCATTGAAAAGTCCTTGTGATGATGCATGCTTGTGAATGTATTTGATTGTGGTTAAATGAAAGGCAAAGTTGATTCATGTGACATTGTGATAGTGGAGTGAATGAGTGAAACACTTTACCTCTTATACACTTGTGTGTTGAGTGAAACACTTTACCTAGTGAGGAAAGATTCCATAAGCACATGAACATCCATGCTTAATTGATTGATCATTCATGAAAAATAGCATTTGTTGGAACTTAAATGACTTTGTGAACACTAAAGCATGTGCACATCTTGAATTAACTCTTGGTCATAAGTTTGAGTGAAGTTATTACTTATCTTGAAAAGAGGATTTTGAATGAGTGAACCATCATATGAATTGGTTGGAGATGGAGTTACATTTTGTTTGCTTGAGGACAAGCAAAGTTCTAAGTTTGGGGTTGTGATAACAGTTGAAAAACTGTTATTTTCATGCTTAAAGTTGATACTAAAAGCAACCTTTAGACTTAGAAACTAGCTTGAAATCATGCCTTTTGTTTATATTTTCAGAAATAAGAGAGCTGGACAGGTTTATGCTTGATTTAAGTGTTCTTGTGCAGGTTTTGGGGTGAATTTGGTGAAAGAAGTGAAGAATAAGAGAGAGGACATTAGAAAAGACAAGAAAGAGTGCAAAAAGGAGAAGTCGAAGGCACCGCTCAGCGGCAAACTACCGCTGAGCGGCACTCAAAGAGGTGGCGTTGGAACCGCTGAGGGGCAAATGGCCGCTGAGGGGAAGAAAGAAGACGCGTAACCACCGCTGAGCGGTAAATGGCGCTGAGCGGCACTTTTTGGGCTTGGGCTTTTGTAATCTTTTGTAACTCTAGATTAGTATATAAGGGCTTGCACGTCCTTTAGTTAGAGATCTTTGGCAGAAACGAGGCAAACACTCTCTCTTTCACCCCTTTGAAGGAGGATCTTGGATGCTCAGGCTACCTCTTCACCTTTATTGGGTTTATTCTTTCATACTTTCATTGTAATTCATCTAGGTTCACCATGAATATGGTGAACTAAACCTTGTATGTTTGTTGGGGAATCAAAGTAATCTCTTGAAGCTCTCATATATGGATTTGTTGAGTACATCTTTGAATTAAGACATATGCTTTCTTTCATCATTAGTTAGGGTTTTTCCTCTTTGCTCAATGCTTGCATTGTTTAACTCATTCTAATGCATGATTATTGGTTTTGTTGATACGGACACGTACGGGGAAATCTAGATCCGGGGAATTTCTCCCAATATTATACTGACAATATTATATTGGTTGCCTTTAAGCTCCTGCACTCATGAACTAATCATTAGGAATGCTAGGAATTGTATGAACTATTTGATTAGGGAGAAGCCATCTAGAATGGTACATTAGAGAGTGGCATTAACAATGATGATTTGAATGTTGAATTCCTAAAATATATGAGAGTGGATGAGATGAAATTGACCCCCAACAACATATTCATTCATATATTTCCTTGAAAGTGTTTATCTTTTGTCTTTGTCATTGATCAATTCATGCATACATATTTAATTTTCGTCTTTGCATATTAAACTTCAATTATTGTGTTCTTAAGTCTTAGCTAATCAACAAATCACATAACTAAACTAGGCCGTGAGTCCTTTGGGAGAACGATACTTGGTCTTACCAAGTTTATTACTTGAAACGATTCGGTCATACTTGCCGATTGTGAAACAAGTTTGTAACATCATATTTTGGTGCTTACAAATTTGTCCATCAACAGTATCTAATGGAACAGACTCAAAAAGAGACTCTAAAGACAAATTTCTAGAATGTCTAGCTAACCTATGAAAAGTCCTATTAATCTCCGGATCAAAGGGTGGTATAGGCCCAGGATTACCACTAGTCATACACTAAGTCACAACACCCTAAAATCATGAAACGATAGCACAAAAAAAAATTCAAACACACAAAACAACCTAAGCAAACAAAACAGGCACAAATACTCAAACATACAAGACAAAACATATACAAACACTCAAACAACACATTAACACAACAAAAGACCTAAAATCGAACCGTTGGTCCCCGGTAGCGGCGCCAAAATTTGATGCGGGCTGTCGCGGCCCGTCAAATTTGATATGCATTAAAGAATGCAGTACAGTGCTAGGAAGTGACTCCTAGGTCGTCTCTCAAGGACCAAATATGGTTCGTGGCTTAGGTCAAACACGAAGTGGGGGGGGGGGGTTTGGATGTGTTTTGTGAATGCAATTAAACTAAATTGAAACCGGAAAGTAAACAAAACCGAATATAACTGAAAGCATTAAAGTGCATGCAAACATTAAAGTAAACAATGCAATGGGTAAATATCCAAACGCAATTAAAGCTATCAAAATATAAACAATCAAATGCACACGGCTGGAATAAAACTTCAATTAAAAGAGTAATGCTTAACTAATAAATTAATTAAACATTGCAGCAGTTTGGAAAACGCACAGCAGGAAAATGAAATGCAACATTCATCACGGAAACGGTGTTAAAAACGTTTGAAAAGTGAAAATAAAATGACTTAGTAAGCTCCTTCCAAGCTGAATGCATTCCAACATATAATATCAAACATTCTCAGTGCAAGTGTGAATAAAGAAAGACAAAAACCATTTTTACCTCCAACTACGTGCGCGCCATCCAATAATCAATCAACTTGCTTTGTACAAGAAATGAAATGAACTTCATCACCGTGAAGTTGCTCCCTTATGCTCCAAAGCAATTGAATAAAATTCCTTTTCTCAAAGCCTACCACCGTACACCAATGCCCTCAATAGTCAATCACCATCACCTCCAATGCACATGTTCCTCGCTGCATCCATTTCTCCAAAGCAAATTGTTACTATGGGATCATAGCCGACCGAACGGTAAGGGTGCAGAAGAGTCGTCCGACCGGTGATTTCTCTCAGGTCAATAAACCGACCGGTTAAATCAGCCCAACCGATGATACGTCTCAGGTCAATGAACTGATTGGTTAAATCAGCCTGACCGATGATACCTCTCAGGTCAATGAACCGATTGGTTAAATCAGCCCGACCGATGATACTCTCAGGTCTATAAACCGATCGGTTAAATCAGCCGTTAAGGTAATTAATAGTAATAACTGTCGGGGAGGTAATGAAAATAATTGACATTTATTGACAATTAATATTGTCATTCATTGGTGGTTAATGAGTCAGACCTAACGGTAAGCTCATTATAATTTATAAATATTTGTCTGGTAAGGAGGACAGGTAACTTGAACTTGAACTAAAAACTTAGAGCTCTGATAACTAAATCTTGATTACAAGATTATTACGCAAAGTCACAGAATTGAGCGTCGGAGTGTCTTTTGCAGGCACCCTCCCCCGCGGCTTGGACAAGGAGAAGAGAGAAGACAACACAACTGGACATCAGAGCAGAAAACTTTGAATGTTTTGGATTAGGGTTCTAAATCCTGACGAAACACAAATATTTCTTCTCTCAAAATTATCACCAAACAAGTACACCTACCCCCATCTAATCACCTCTTCATTCTCAAAGTAATAAAGGAAATGCATTGTTGCTGCTGCCAACGTCCCATCACCTAGACCTTATTCTCCCAAGATATCTCCTTTCTCCAAAATTTCTGTGCTTCACTTCCAAGGATAGAAATCCACGTGACACCTCACACTTCACCTAACGTGCTACTACAATTTCTCTTGCTGTTGTCCGTTCAAACGTGCTTCCAGCAATATGAATCAACTCCACCTTTGGGATCCGTGCCTCTCCATTAATCTCCGTAAATCAGCTGTATGAAAGTGCTTCTATTCTCCCACTCCACATTAGCCATCAACGTGTTGCTGTCTTGCTTCTAAAATAACTTTAAATGTGTGCCTTCCACACAAGCTGTGTCACCAAACTTCCACACGTCTCTTCCAGCACAGCGTGTAACGCTTCCCAAATTAAATCATCATTTCTCCAAACTAAGAAAAATGAATGTACATTGTGTGTGGCAGAATAAAACAAAGGGAACATTCAAAGCCAACAAAACTGTGACAGCGTTTCTTCTTTTTTTTTAACTTGAAGATGAAATCAACCATCACACACACTATGAATCACCGTTTTTATACTCCAAGAAAAAGAGAAATGTGTTCTTCATTCATTATCCCAACGTTCCCAAAAACCCAGAGTCAAAGAAAAATATATTCCCCCATTACAAGAACCTCCAAAACAAATAAAACAAGAGAGTAAAATGACTAAATGCAAGTGACGGCTAACTAGGCCGTGTGCTATCCTTTTAATAAGGGTGGGGTCCACACAATAAAACCCTAACTAAAAAGGCACATGTCCTACTGATGAGTCAATATTTTATTCACTTCACTTAGTTTATTGTACCGAATTTAATCGGGGAATTGTGCTTAATTGTCCGGTATTTTCCCGTTTTTGATAATTGTGCTTAATTTGACCAAAAATTCTTATTTTAATTAATTTGAATTATTTGAGCTAATTATTTGCATTATTAATTATAGGGAAATTGTTGGATAATATTTGGGACATTTAGAGGCTAAATCTGAGGAGGTGTGGATTTAAATTATGGGAGTGCACCTGGAGATGGGCTTGGTTGGAGAAGCTAAGAAGTGGTGCTTGAAGAAAAAGAGGCTCACGGCCTGCACCCAACAGGAGCACGAGCGTCCAGCAGATGGCACGCACGACCTGATTTGGCTTCTCGCTGAGGACGTGCGTCCGCACACATCCAGGACGAGCGTCTGCACACATCCAGGACGAGCGTCCGCACAAATCCAGGACGAGCGTCCGCACAAATCCAGGACGAGCGTCCGCACAAATCCAGGACGAGCGTCCAACAAATCCAGGACGAGCGTCCAACAAAGATGAAGCGCGCGTCCGCACACATCCAGGACGAGCGTCTGCACACATCCAGGACGAGCGTCCGCACAAATCCAGGACGAGCGTCCGCACAAATCCAGGACGAGCGTCCAACAAATCCAGGACGAGCGTCCAACAAAGATGAAGCGCACGTCCGCACACATCCAGCACGCACGTCCAGCACGTCCAGACACTTCCAGAACGAACGTCCAGCAGAGTGGAAGACAACGCACGTCCAGCACACTCCGCACGCGTCCAACAATGTAGGGGGTGCATCCAGCACTGATCCAGAAACGTGAGCGTCCATGGCAGCTTTCTTAGGTGGTGCGTGAAGAAAAATGAAAGCACAGCAGCGTCCATGCTTTCACGCACACGGTCCAGAAATTCTAGCGGACTCATCATCCATCAGCAACATCCACGGCCTGGTGACAGCAAGCAAATATGGGGGTGCATCCAGCAGCTGACGTGTCCAAAGTGAATAGGGCATGCTATATTAAATGAAAAAATGAGAGGGCTGGGTGTGGAGCGTCAGCCGCCACCCTTTCTTTTCTGCATTTCAACAAAAGTGGGGATCTTTCACTTAGAAAAATTACAGTAACAGAGATGGAGGGTTACGGCTAGAGGATTCTATCATTCTGCTCTTGGTTTTTAGAAAACGTTGTTTTTGAATTGCATTTAAATGCTTAGTTTACTTGTTGCATTTTTATTTTACTCCAGCACATTTGTCATTGAGCTTTGTCACTACTGCACGGTGCTTTCTGCCACTTTATATACATCTTTATTTTGGAAAAAGTTGCATTTTGTTTTCACGGAATGAAGAAGAGGTGCAGCGGTGATTTTGATTCCGGCAGCGATTTCATTTGTTTTTTTTTTAATCATGGTTTTCCAGCAGCTTAGGTGCGCACATGGGATGGGGGCGCTGATTCATTTTCATGGAGAAACGAAATGGTGTTGTCATGGCCTGGTGACGTCCTAGACTGCCGTGTGCTGATTCACTTTAGAGGTGTTACGGGCTGGGAGAGGGTTTCTCTTCCAGGAGCTGCATTTTTCATTCCACCATTCCAGTAGATAGCTCTAGGTTCTCGGCACAACATTTTAGTTTTCTTTCTTTCTTTTTTCAGTAGCACTGAGTTGTGAACGTTTAATGTTGTTTGAATTTCGCAAAGTTTGGTTCATCTCACCCGTGTTCATGTATTGTTTTTTTTTAGTACCATTTTCGTTATGAATGTGCATTTCAATTGGCCATTATCACGTTTCCTGCATGTTTATTGTTTCGAGCATTTTAATTTCAAACACCGCATAATTTACTATCTTTTACCTTTTGGTTTTACAGTCTTTAAATTTTATTTCAACGTTTTTAATTCAGTCGTGTTTAATTTTATCCGCACAAAAACACCATTAAAACCCCCACTACGTGTTTAGATCTGAGACTGAACCCAAATTGGTCCTTGAGAGACGACCTAGGAGTCACTTCCTAGTCTATACTGCATTCTTTTATGCACAACTTTTGTTGGGAGGTGCGACCCTCCAATCACCTACAAATGGGTCTTCTTTTTTTTTTTTTACAAAATTGCCCCTAAAAGGGTCCAAAACACCTAATTCTAATTAAGGGCTTCTAGAAAACGAAATTAAAACTTTAATTAGAATCTAAATGACTAAATGTTGAGCCTTTGAGTGTGTCACGCCATATCCCAATGCTCCAGATGATGTTTCCACAACATCCCTACAACCAGAAATGCACTTAATCAGGTCAGAAAACCCAAATTAGCACAATTACGAATTTCCGACCAAATTAAGCAGAATTCGGAATACGGGGAAATAACAGACAATTAAACACAATTCCCTAGTTTATTTAAATGCAATAAATTAAATATAGTTCAAGAAATAACGACTCATCACTCAACTTCCTCCACTTCCTCCCTCCGCTTCCTCCGCTTCCTCCGCTTCCTCAAGTTTGTCCACTTCCTCCAGTTCGTCCACTTCGTCCACTTCGTCGACCTCATCCACTTCTCAACTTCGTCAACTTCGTCAACTTCCTCCACTTCCTCCACTTACTCCACTTCCTCCACTTTCTCCGCTTCCTCCACTTCGTCAACTTCTTCAACTTTGTCCACTTCGTCCCCTTCCTCCACTTCGTCAATTTCTTCAATTTCGTCCACTTCCTCCGCTTCCTCCGCTTCCTCCGCTTCCTCCACTTCCTCCCTCAGCTTCCTCCGCTTCCTCCAGTTTGTCCACTTCGTCCCCTTCCTCCACTTCCTCCACTTCGTCCACTTCCTCCACTTCCTCCACTTCATCCAGTTCTGTCACTTCGTCAACTTCTTCAACTTTGTCCACTTCCTCAACTTCGTCCACTTCCTCCACTTCCTCCGCTTCCTCCACTTCCTCCGCTTCCTCCACTTCGTCAACTTCGTCAATTTCTTCAACTTCGTCAACTTCCTCCTCTTCCTCCCTCCGCTTCCACCGCTTCGTCCACTTCATCCACTTCGCAACTTCGCCACTTCGCCCTTCCTCCACTTCCTCCACTTCCTTCACATCCTCCACTTCGTCCACTTCGTCCACTTCGTCCACTTCGTCCACTTCGTCCACTTCGTCAACTTTGTCCACTTCGTCCACGTTGTCCACTTCTTCCACTTCCTTCACTTCCTCCACTATGCAAACTTCGTACACTTCGTCAACTTCGTCACCTTCGTCCACTTCATCAACTTCGTCCACTTCGTCAACTTCGTCCACTTCGTCGACTTCGTCAACTTCGTCCACTTCCTCCACATCCTCCACTTCGTCCACTTCGTCCACTTCGTCCACTTCCTCCATTTCATCCACTTCGTCAACTTCATCCCCTTCGTCAACGTCGTCAACTTCGCCCACGTCCTCCATTTCCTCAACTTCCTTCACTTCCTCCACTTCGTCAACTTCGTCCACTTCCGCCACTTTGTCCATTTCCTCTACTTTCTTCACTTCCTCCACTTCCTCCACTTCCTCCGCTTCCTCTGCTTCCTCCTCTTCGTCAACTTCGTCAATTTTGTCTACTTCCTCCACTTCGAACACTTCCTCCACTTCCTCCACTTCCACCACTTCCTCCGCTTCCTCCACTTTCTCTACTTCCTCCACTTCGTCAACTTCGTCCACTTCGCCACTTCCTCGACTTCGTCCACTTCTTCTTATTCTTCTTCCACTTTTTCCACGTCGTCCACTTCGTCCACCTCGTCAACTTGCTCCACTTTCCTGCTTCCTCCGCTTCCTCCGCTTCCTCTGCTTCCTCTGCTTTGTCCCCTTCGTCAACTTCGACCACTTCGCCACTACTCCACATCCTCCACTTCCTCCACTTCCCCAACTTCGTACACTTCGTCCACTTCGTCACCTTCGTCCATTTCATCCACTTCGTCAACTTCGTCCACCTCCTCCACTTCGTCCACTTCGTCAACTTCCTCCACATGCTCCACTTCCTCCATTTCCTCTTGATGAGTCATTATTTCTTGAATTATATTTAGTTTATTGCACTTAAATAAACCAGGGAATTGTGTTTAATTGTTTGTTATTTCCCCGTTTTCCGAATTCTGCTCAATTTGGTCGGAAATTTGTAATTGTGCTAATTTGGGTTTTCTGAGCTGATTAAGTGCATTTTTGAAGTGCAGGAAAATTTCGGAAATAGATTTTGGGACATCAGGAAGAATGCCGAATAAATTCAAGACTCTCCAGACAAACATTTTTGAATTAATTAAATTGTAATTCAGTAGTCTAGAATTTTTGAATCAACTCTTATATTTTGGGTCAATTTTTGGTAAACTAGATTAGATCCAAAAATTAGAAGTTAGTGATTTGGACCTAGGGTTTTTGTTTTTGTATGTGTGGACCCTACCCTAAAGAGGGACACACGGCCTTAACAAATAAGCCTAGCCGCCACACATTTTTCCCAGACACTCTCGGTCTCTCGTTTTTAGGGACTTTGGTTTTGAACGTTGAAAAAGAATGAAAATACTGGGAGTGCATTCATGCGGCTTTCTCTAGAAATGGATTGAGCACTATTTTGTATTCTTGATTCCAAGCTGTCACGGTGATTGAAGGTGCTGGAAAGGTGATGGAAAGAGGAGCTGGAGAAGATTGAAGGAGCTGAAAGCAGGGAGCTGCACAGGTTGGCACGGAGAGGAGATAAAGGTGTTGATTTGAGAAAGCACGCACATGGGGCAGTAGAGAAACGGAAAGTGGAGCTGGAAGCATTGCTTGAAGCATGAGGTGTCACGGCCTCCAATCAAGAAAGCGTTGGTGTGCATAGAAGAAGAAACACGGTGACTGATTGTGGAAGTTTGGAGCGGTGATGTGTTGTCCCAGCTGCAACCGAGAGAGAGAATGGTGTGCACGGAATGAGCTGGAACACAAATTGGAATGGTGTGTCACGGCTTGTGCACGCTGTTTGCTGGAGGAGGTGGAGGGGAATTAATTTTTCCTTAGAAAGCGCAAACAGCACCATGCAGATTTTTTTTTTCTTTCATTTGGTGAGCATGATGTCCAGCTGCTGCCACGTCCTGGGAAATGAGAGCTAGGGTCCCTTATTTTGCTCTTCACGCATGAACAAGTTGCATTTTATGTTTTATATATTAATTTTGCATTTAAAATTTTTCTAGTTTACATTATGCCTTTTACTGTTGATGCCCTTTCTTTTCCTTTTAGTAGTGTTGATGCGTTCCAATGCTATTTCGTTTCTTTTCGTTTATGTTGTTTAATACAATGAGCATTTCATTTTTACCTTTACCATTGCATCCTAATTGGTCCAAACAATTAAGCATTAATGTTTTATTCCAGTGTTTTCCTTATGTTTTCAATTGTGTTTGGTTGCATTTAATTTCCAATTTTAGTTTAGTTCGTTTTGAATCACAAAAACACTTTCAATCACCCCCCCCCCCCACTACGTGTTTGACCTAAGACTGAACCCACATTTGGTCCTTGAGAGACGACCTAGGAGTCACTTCCTAGTCTATACTGCATTCTTTTATGCACAACTTTTGTTGGGAGGTGCGACCCTCTCATCACCTCTACTTCCTCCACTTCCTCCACTTCCTGCTGATGGACAAATTTGTAAGCACCAAAATATGATGTCACAAACTTGTTTCACAATCGGCAAGTATGACCGAATCGTTTCAAGTAATAAACTTGGTAAGACCAAGTATCGTTCTCCCAAAGGACTCACGGCCTAGTTTAGTTATGTGATTTGTTGATTAGCTAAGACTTAAGAACACAATAATTGAAGTTTAATATGCAAAGACGAAAATTAAATATGTATGCATGAATTGATCAATGACAAAGACAAAAGATAAACACTTTCAAGGAAATATATGAATGAATATGTTGTTGGGGGTCAATTTCATCTCATCCACTCTCATATATTTTAGGAATTCAACATTCAAATCATCATTGTTAATGCCACTCTCTAATGTACCATTCTAGATGGCTTCTCCCTAATCATATAGTTCATACAATTCCTAGCATTCCTAATGATTAGTTCATGAGTGCAGGAGCTTAAAGGCAACCAATATAATATTGTCAGTATAATATTGGGAGAAATTCCCCGGATCTAGATTTCCCCGTACGTGTCCGTATCAACAAAACCAATAATCATGCATTAGAATGAGTTAAACAATGCAAGCATTGAGCAAAGAGGAAAAACCCTAACTAATGATGAAAGAAAGCATATGTCTTAATTCAAAGATGTACTCAACAAATCCATATATGAGAGCTTCAAGAGATTACTTTGATTCCCCAACAAACATACAAGGTTTAGTTCACCATATTCATGGTGAACCTAGATGAATAACAATGAAAGTATGAAAGAATAAACCCAATAAAGGTGAAGAGGTAGCCTGAGCATCCAAGATCCTCCTTCAAAGGGGTGAAAGAGAGAGTGTTTCCCTCGTTTCTGCCAAAGATGCTAACTATAGGACGTGCAAGCCCTTATATACTAATCTAGAGTTACAAAAGATTACAAAAGTCCAAGCCCAAAAAGTGCCGCTCAGCGGTATTTACCGCTCAGCGGTGATTGCGCGTCTTCTTTCTTCCCCTCAGCGGCCATTTTGCCCCTCAGCGGTTCCAACGTCACCTCTTGAGTGCCGCTCAGCGGTATTTTGCCGCTGAGCGGTGCCTTCGACTTCTCCTTTTTGCACTCTTTCTTGTCTTTTCGAATGTCCTCTCTCTTATTCTTCACTTCTTTCACCAAATTCACCTCAAAACCTGCACAAGAACACTTAAATCAAGCATAAACCTGTCCAGCTCTCTTATTTCTGAAAATATAAACAAAAGGCATGATTTCAAGCTAGTTTCTAAGTCTAAAGGTTGCTTTTAGTATCAACTTTAAGCATGAAAATAACAGTTTTTCAACTGTTATCACAACCCCAAACTTAGAACTTTGCTTGTCCTCAAGCAAATAAAATGTAACTCCATCTTCAACCAATTCATATGATGGTTCACTCATTCAAAATCCTCTTTTCAAGATAAGTAATAACTTCACTCAAACTTAAGACCAAGAGTTCAATCAAGATGTGCACATGCTTTAGTGTTCACAAAGTCATTTAAATTCCAACAAATGCTATTTTTCATGAATGATCAATCAATTAAGCATGGATGTTCATGTGCTTATGGAATATTTCCTCACTAGGTAAAGTGTTTCACTCAACACACAAGTGTATAAGAGGTAAAGTGTTTCACTCATTCACTCCACTATCACAATGTCACATGAATCAACTTTGCCTTTCATTTAACCACAATCAAATACATTCACAAGCATGCATCATCACAAGGACTTTTCAATGGCTTATAATGTGGCTGGGCTAACAAGAAAATTGGTTTTTCTGGATCACAAAATCCTTGAGTTAAGAGAATCATAACAACACAATCTTCTTATTCATTCCCAACTTTCTTTTGCCTTTGCTTTTGCATTTGCATTGAGCTTTGCTTCTTTTTCTTTTCTTTTCTTTGCATATTCTTACTTTTTAGCTGTTAGCTCAATGCTTTTTCCTTTTTCATGTTTCCCCAATAACCCCAAACTTGAACATTTAACAATACCACACAAGATCTTCTACTTAACTCAAGGTAAAGATTTTCAATCAAGGGTGTTCAGTGTATATTTAAGGCTAAGGGTTCAAAGGATAGAACACAACGTGTTCTCTTTTAGAAGGCTAACTTTATGAATTTGGCCAATAAAAAGGGTTTCAAAAACACGGCCTTTGATCATATGATGCAAAACAAGCAATTGATTCAATCATAGAAAACCTGGGCAAAGTCATTCATGCTTTCAAAGTAATAGCATTCAACAATAACAACTCTGGAGCTCAAAACCTCACATATAAGCTCATTCACATTTGACATGCACATCCTGCTTAATTTCACAATCACAATCATGATATTACACATTTGTTCACAAAGCTTGTGAATCACCTATATAAGCATTTTAATGTGCACATCATCTCAACATCAATTAATCATAAGCATCATTCAGCATTACTTATCACACAATCACAGTTAATAGCAAACCATCACAAGAAACCAGGTTTCAAATAGAGTACATCAAACCCTAATCGTCCACTTCGTACACTTCCTCCACTTCGTCCACTTCGTCAACTTAGTCTACTTCCTCCACTTCGTCAACTTCGTCCACATCCTCCACTTCCTCCACTTCCTCTACATCATCCACTTCCACCGCTTCCTCCACTTCCTCCACTTCCTCCACTTCGTCAACTTCGTCCACTTCGTCAACTTCGCAAACTTTGTCCACTTCGCCACTTCCTCCACTTCTTCCACTTTGTCAACTTCGTCAACTTCCTCCACTTCCTCCATTTCCTCCACATCGTCCACTTCGTCCACTTCATCCGCTTCGTCCACTTCGTCAACTTCATCAACTTCGTCCATTTCCTCCACTACGTTTACTTCGACAACTTCGTTAAATTAGTCCACCTCGTCCACATCGTCCACCTCTTCATCTTCGTCAACTTCGTCCACTTCGTCCACTTCGTCAACTTCGTCAACTTCGTCAACTTCGTCAACTTCGTCAACTTCGTCAACTTCGTTCACTTCGCCACTTCCT
The DNA here is from genome assembly GCF_029865625.1 of Vigna umbellata. Classification (NCBI taxonomy): domain Eukaryota; kingdom Viridiplantae; phylum Streptophyta; class Magnoliopsida; order Fabales; family Fabaceae; genus Vigna; species Vigna umbellata. Next base: position 16,226,375 of record NC_142170.1, on the reverse strand, counting down.
CCACATGCTCCACTTCCTCCACTTCCTCTACTTCCTCCACTTCCTCGACTTCCTCCACTTCCTGCACTTCCTCTACTTCCTCCACTTCCTCAACTTCCTCCACTTCGTCAACTTCGTCAACTTCGTCAACTTCTTCCACTTCGTCAACTTCGTCCACTTCGTCCACTTCCTCCACTTCCTCCACTTCGTCCACTTCCTCCACTTCCTCCACTTCCTCCACTTCGCCAACTTCGTACACTTCGTCCACTTCGTCATCATCGTCCACTTTATCCACTTCGTCAACTTCGTCAACTTCGTCCACTTCCTCCACTTATTCCACTTCCTCCACTTCCTCCACTTCGTCAACTTCGTCCTCTTCGTCCACTTCCTCCACTTCATCCACTTCGTCTAGTTCGTCCATTTCCTCCACTTCGTCCACATCCTCCACTTGGTCCACTTCATCAACTTCGTCTACTTCCTCTACTTCGTCAACTTCGTCCACATCCTTCACTTTCTCCACTTCCTCTACTTCATCCACATCCTTCACTTCCTCCACTTCCTCTCCTTCCTCTACTTCCTCCACTTCGTCCACTTCGTCTACTTCGTCAACTTCGTCCACTTCATCCACTTTGTCACTTCCTCCACTTCCTCTACTTCCTCCCCTTCCTCGACTTCCTCCACTTCCTGCACTTCCTCTACTTCCTCCACTTCCTCAACTTCCTCCACTTCGTCAACTTCGTCAACTTCTTCCACTTCGTCAACTTCGTCCACTTCCTCCACTTCCTCCACTTCCTCCACTTCGTCCACTTCCTCCACTTCCTCCACTTCCTCCACTTCGCCAACTTCGTACACTTCGTCCACTTCGTCATCATCGTCCACTTTATCCACTTCGTCAACTTCGTCAACTTCGTCCACTTCCTCCACTTATTCCACTTCCTCCACTTCCTCCACTTCGTCCTCTTCGTCCACTTCCTCCACTTCATCCACTTCGTCTAGTTCGTCCATTTCCTCCACTTCGTCCACATCCTCCACTTGGTCCACTTCATCAACTTCGTCTACTTCCTCCACTTCGTCAACTTCGTCCACATCCTTCACTTTCTCCACTTCCTCTACTTCATCCACATCCTTCACTTCCTCCACTTCCTCTACTTCCTCCACTTCCTCCACTTCGTCCACTTCGTCTACTTCGTCAACTTCGTCCACTTCATCCACTTTGTCACTTCCTCCACATCCTCCACATCGTCCACTTCGTCCACATCCTCCACTTCCTCTACTTCATCCACTTCCTCCACTTCCTCTAATTCCTCTACTTCCTCCACTTCCTCCACTTCCTCCACTTCCTCCACTTCGTCAACTTCGTCCACTTCCACCACTTCGTCTACTTCCTCCACTTCCTTCACTTCCCCCACATCGTCAACTTCGTCCACATCCGCCACTTCCTCCACTTCCTCCACTTCGTCACCTCCGTCACCTCCGTCCACTTCGTCAACTTCGTCCACTTCGTCATCTTGGTCCACTTTTCCACTTCCTCCACTTCGTCCATTTCGTCAACTTCGTCTGCTTCGTCAACGTCGTCAACTTCGCCCACTTTCTCCACTTCCTCCACTTTCTCCACTTCCTCCACTTCGTCAACTTCGTCCACATCGTCCACTTCCTCCACTTTGTCCATTTCCTCAACTTCCTCAACTTCATCCACTTCATCCACTTCGTCCACTTCGTCACCTTCGTCCACTTCGTCCATTTCCTCCACTTCGTCCACTTCCTACACTTCCTCCACTTCCTCCACTTCCTCCACTTCGTCAACTTCGTCCACCTTGTCAACTTCTTCCATTTCTTCCCCTTCGTCTACGTCGTCCACTTCCTCCACTTCCTCCACTTCGTCCCCTTCGTCTACGTCGTCCACTTCCTCCACTTACTCCGCTTCCTCCACTTCGTCAACTTCGTCCACTTCGCCACTTCCTCCACTTCATCCACTTCGTCCATTCCTCCACTTCGACCACTTCGCCAACTTCGTACACTACGTCCACTTCGTCAATTTCCTCCACTTCCTCCACTTCGTACATTTCGTCCATTTCGTCACCTTCGTCCACTTTGTCCAATTCGTCAACTTCGTCCACTTCGTGCACATCATCTAGTTCGTCCACCTCGTCCACTTCCTCCACTTGGTCTACTTCCTCCTCTTCGTCCACTTCCTCCACTTCCTCCACCTCCTCTACTTCCTCTACTTCCTCCACTTCCTCCACTACCTCCACTTCCTCCACCTCGTCCACTTCGTCCACATCCTCCACTTCGTCCACTTCCACCACTTCAACCACTTCGTCCACTTCGTCATCTTCGTCCACTTCGTCCACGTCGTCAACTTCGCACTTCCTCCACTTCCTCCACTTCCTCAACCGTGTCCACTTCCTCCACTTTGTCAACTTCGTCCACTTCGTCTGCTTCCACCACTTTGTCCATTTCCTCAACTTCCTCCACTTCTTCCACTTCGTCCACTTCATCAACTTCATTCATTTCCTCCACTTCGTCCACTTCGTCAACTTCGTCAACTTCCTCCACTTCGTCCACTTCCTCCATTTCGTCCACATCGTCAACTTCTTCCATTTCTTCCTGTTCGTCTACGTCGTCCACTTCCTCCATTTCCTCCACTTCCTCATATTTGTCCCCTTCCTCCACCTACTCTGGTTCGTCAACCTCGCCCACTTCCTCCACTTCCTCAACTTCCTCCACTTCGTCGACTACCTCCACTTTGCCCACTTCGTCCACTTCGTCAACTTCGTCCACGTTGTCCACTTCGTCATTTTCGTCAACTTCGTCAACTTCCTCCACTTCGTCCACTTCGTCTAGTTCGTCCACTTCCTCCACTTCGTCAACTTCGTCCACATCCTCCACTTCCTGCACTTCGCAAACTTCCTACACTTCGTCCACTTCGTCACCTTCGTCCACTTCGTCCACTTCGTCACCTTCGTCCACTTTGTCTAGTCCGTCTACTTCCTCCACTTCGTCCACTTCATCCACTTCGTCAACTTCGTCTACTTCCTCCACTAAGTGAACTTCGTCCACATCCTCCACTTCCTGCACTTCCTCTACTTCATCCACTTCCTCCACTTCCTCCACTTCCTTTACTTCCTCCACTTCCTCCACTTCGTCAACTTCCTCCACTTCGTCAACTTCGTCCACATCCTCCACTTCCTCTACTTCATCTACTTCCTCCACTTCCCCCACTTCGTCCACTTCGTCAACTTCGTCTACTTCCTCCATTTCGTCAACTTCGTCCACATCCTCTACTTCCTCCACTTCCTCTACTTCATCCACTTCCTCCACTTCATCCTCTTCCTTTACTTCCTCCACTTCGTCAACTTCGTTAACGTCCTCCACTTCGTCAACTTCGTCCACATCGTCCACTTCCTGTACTTCATCCACTTCGTCCACTTCCTCTAGTTCCTTCACTTCCTCCACTTCCTCCACTTCCTCCACTTCCTCCACTTCGTCAACTTCGTGAACTTCGTCCACTTCCTCCACTTCGTCCACTTCGTCCACTTCGTCAACTTCCTCTACTTCCTCAACTTCCTCAACTTCTTCCACTTCGTCCACTTCGTCCACTTCATCCATTTCCTCCACTTCGTCCACTTCGTCCACTTCGTCCACTTCCTCCACTTTCTCCACTTCCTCCACTTCGTCCACTTCGTCAACTTCGTCCACCTTGTCAACTTCTTTCATTTCTTCCCCTTCGTCTACGTCGTCCATTTCCTCCACCTCCTCCACTTCGTCCCCTTTGTCTACGTCGTCCACTTCCTCCACTTACTCCGCTTCCTCCACTTCGTCAACTTCGTCCACTTAGCCACTTCCTCCACTTCGTTCACTTCATCCACTTCGTCCATTCCTCCACTTCCACCACTTCGCCAACTTCGTACACTTCGTCCACTTCGTCAACTTGTTCCACTTCCTCCACTTCGTACATTTCGTCCATTTCGTCACCTTCGTCCACTTTGTCCAATTCGTCAACTTCGTCCAATTCCTCCACTTCGTCCACTTCGTGCACATCATCTAGTTCGTCCACCTCGTCCACTTCCTCCACTTGGTCAACTTCCTCCTCTTCGTCCACTTCCTCCACTACCTCCACTTCGTCCACTTCCTCCACTTCCTTTACTTCCTCCACTTCCTCCACTTCCCCCACTTCGTCCACTTCGTCAACTTCGTCTACTTCCTCCATTTCGTCAACTTCGTCCACATCCTCTACTTCCTCCACTTCCTCTACTTCATCCACTTCCTCCACTTCATCCTCTTCCTTTACTTCCTCCACTTCGTCAACTTCGTTAACGTCCTCCACTTCGTCAACTTCGTCCACATCGTCCACTTCCTGTACTTCATCCACTTCGTCCACTTCCTCTAGTTCCTTCACTTCCTCCACTTCCTCCACTTCCTCCACTTCCTCCACTTCGTCAACTTCGTGAACTTCGTCCACTTCCTCCACTTCGTCCACTTCGTCAACTTCCTCTACTTCCTCAACTTCCTCAACTTCTTCCACTTCGTCCACTTCGTCCACTTCATCCATTTCCTCCACTTCGTCCACTTCGTCCACTTCCTCCACTTCCTCCACTTTCTCCACTTCCTCCACTTCGTCCACTTCGTCAACTTCGTCCACCTTGTCAACTTCTTTCATTTCTTCCCCTTCGTCTACGTCGTCCATTTCCTCCACCTCCTCCACTTCGTCCCCTTCGTCTACGTCGTCCACTTCCTCCACTTACTCCGCTTCCTCCACTTCGTCAACTTCGTCCACTTAGCCACTTCCTCCACTTCGTTCACTTCATCCACTTCGTCCATTCCTCCACTTCCACCACTTCGCCAACTTCGTACACTTCGTCCACTTCGTCAACTTGTTCCACTTCCTCCACTTCGTACATTTCGTCCATTTCGTCACCTTCGTCCACTTTGTCCAATTCGTCAACTTCGTCCAATTTGTCAACTTCGTCCAATTCGTCCACTTCGTCCACTTCGTGCACATCATCTAGTTCGTCCACCTCGTCCACTTCCCCCACTTGGTCCACTTTCTCCTCTTCGTCCACTTCCTCCACTACCTCCACTTCGTCCACTTCGTCAACTTGGTCTACTTCCTCCAGTTCGTCAACATCCTCCACTTCCTGCACTTCCTCCACTTCCTCCACTTCCTCTACTTCCTCCACTTCCTTCACTTCCTCCACTTCGTCAACTTCCTCCACTTCGTCAACTTCCTCCACATCCTCCACTTCCTCCACTTCCTCCACTTCCTCTACTTCCTCCACTTCGTCCACTTCATCCACTTCGTCAACTTCGTCTACTTCCTCCACTAAGTGAACTTCGTCCACATCCTCCACTTCCTGCACTTCCTCTACTTCATCCACTTCCTCCACTTCCTCCACTTCCTTTACTTCCTCCACTTCCTCCACTTCGTCAACTTCCTCCACTTCGTCAACTTCGTCCAGATCCTCCACTTCCTCTACTTCATCTACTTCCTCCACTTCCCCCACTTCGTCCACTTCGTCAACTTCGTCTACTTCGTCTACTTCCTCCATTTCGTCAACTTCGTCCACATCCTCTACTTCCTCCACTTCCTCTACTTCATCCACTTCCTCCACTTCATCCTCTTCCTTTACTTCCTGCACTTCGTCAACTTCGTTAACGTCCTCCACTTCGTCAATTTTCGTCCACATCGTCCACTTCCTCCACTTCCTGTACTTCATCCACTTCGTCCACTTCCCCTAGTTCCTCCACTTCCTCCACTTCCTCCACTTCCTCCACTTCGTCCACTTCGTGAACTTCGTCCACTTCGTCCACTTCGTCAACTTCCTCTACTTCCTCAACTTCCTCAACTTCTTCCACTTCGTCCACTTCGTCCACTTCGTCCACTTCGTCCACTTCATCCATTTCCTCCACTTCGTCCACTTCGTCCACTTCCTCCACTTCGTCAACTTCGTCCACCTTGTCAACTTCTTTCATTTCTTCCCCTTCGTCTACGTCGTCCATTTCCTCCACTTCCTCCACTTCCTCCACTTCGTCCCCTTCGTCTACGTCGTCCACTTCCTCCACTTACTCCGCTTCCTCCACTTCGTCAACTTCGTCCACTTAGCCACTTCCTCCACTTCGTTCACTTCATCCACTTCGTCCATTCCTCCACTTCCACCACTTCGCCAACTTCGTACACTTCGTCCACTTCGTCAACTTGTTCCACTTCCTCCACTTCGTACATTTCGTCCATTTCGTCACCTTCGTCCACTTTGTCCAATTCGTCAACTTCGTCCAATTCCTCCACTTCGTCCACTTCGTGCACATCATCTAGTTCGTCCACCTCGTCCACTTCCTCCACTTGGTCAACTTCCTCCTCTTCGTCCACTTCCTCCACTACCTCCACTTCGTCCACTTCCTCCACTTCCTTTACTTCCTCCACTTCCTCCACTTCGTCAACTTCCTCCACTTCGTCAACTTCCTCCACATCCTCCACTTCCTCTACTTCATCCACTTCCTCCACTTCCTCAACTTCGTCCACTTCGTCAACTTCGTCTACTTCCTCCATTTCGTCAACTTCGTCCACATCCTCTGCTTCCTCCACTTCCTCTAGTTCATCCACTTCCTCCACATCATCCTCTTCCTTTACTTCCTCCACTTCGTCAACTTCGTTAACGTCCTCCACTTCGTCAACTTCGTCCACATCCTCCACTTCCTCCACTTCCTGTACTTCATCCACTTCGTCCACTTCCTCTAGTTCCTCTACTTCCTTCACTTCCTCCACTTCCTCCACTTCCTCAACTTCGTGAACTTCGTCCACTTCGTCCACTTCGTCCACTTCGTCCACTTCGTCTACTTCGTAAACTTTGTCCACCTCGTCCACTTCGTCAACTTCGTCCACTTCGTCAACTTCCTCTACTTCCTCAACTTTCTCAACTTCTTCCACTTTATCCACTTCGTCCACTTCGTCAACTTCGTCCACTTCGTCCATTTCCTCCACTTCGTCTACTACCTCCACTTCCTCCACCTCGTCAACTTCGTCCACCTTGTCAACTTCTTCCATTTCTTCCCCTTCGTCTACGTCGTCCATTTCCTCCACTTCCTCCACTTCGTCCCCTTCGTCTACGTCGTCCACTTCCTCCACTTCGCCACTTCCTCCACTTCCTTCAGTTCATCCACTTCGTCCATTCCTCCACTTCCACCACTTCGCCAACTTCGTACACCTCGTCCACTTCGTCAACTTCTTCCACTTCCTCCACTTCGTACATTTCGTCCATTTCGTCACCTTCGTCCACTTTGTCCAATTCGTCAACTTCTTCCAATTCGTCCACTTCGTCCACTTCGTGCACATCATCTAGTTCGTCCACCTCGTCCACTTCCCCCACTTGGTCCACTTCCTCCTCTTCGTCCACTTCCTCCACTACCTCCACTTCGTCCACTTCGTCCACTTCGTCAACTTGGTCTACTTCCTCCAGTTCGTCAACATCGTCCACATCGTCCACTTCCTGCACTTCCTCTACTTCATCCACTTCCTCCACTTCCTCCACTTACTCTACTTCCTCCACTTCCTCCACTTCCTCCACTACCTCCATTTCGTCAACTTCGTCAACTTCCTCCACTTCGTCAACTTTGTCCACGTCCTCCACTTCCTCCACATCCTCTACTTCCTTCACTTCCTCCACCTTGTCAACTTCGTCCACTTCGTCTGCTTCAACCACTTTGTCCATTTCCTCAACTTCCTCCACTTCTTCCACTTCATCCACTTCGTCCACATCGTCAACTTCGTCCATTTCCTCCACTTCGTCCACTTCGTCAACTTCGTCCACTTCCTCCACTTCCTCCACTTCGTCCACTTCGTCAACTTCGTCCACTTCGTCAACTTCTTCCATTTCTTCCTGTTCGTCTACGTCGTCCACTTCCTCCACTTCCTCATATTCGTCCCCTTCCTCCACTTACTCCGGTTCGTCAACTTCGCCCACTTCCTCCACTTCCTCCACTTCCTCAACTTCCTCCACTTCGTCCACTTCGTCCACTTCCTCCACTTTGCCCACTTCGTTCACTTCGTGAACTTCGTCCACGTTGTCCACTTCTTTAATTTCGTCAACTTCGTCAACTTCATCAACTTCCTCCACTTCGTCCACTTCGTCCACTTCGTCCACTTCATCCACTTCGTCTAGTTCGTCCACTTCCTCCACTTCATCAACTTCGTCCACATCCTCCACTTCCATCACTTCGCACACTTCGTCCACTTCGTCACCTTCATCCACTTCGTCAACTTCGTGCACATCATCTAGTTCGTCCACCTCGCCCACTTCCCCCACTTGGTCCACTTCCTCCTCTTCGTCCACTTCCTCCACTACCTCCACTTCGTCCACTTCCTCCACTTCCTTTACTTCCTCCACTTCCTCCACTTCGTCAACTTCCTCCACTTCGTCAACTTCGACCACATCCTCCACTTCCTCTACTTCATCCACTTCCTCCACTTCCTCCACTTCCTCCACTTCGTCCACTTCGTCACCTTCGTCTACTTCCTCCATTTCGTCAACTTCGTCCACATCCTCTACTTCCTCCACTTCCTCTAGTTCATCCACTTCCTCCACATCATCCTCTTCCTTTACTTCCTCCACTTCGTCAACTTCGTTAACGTCCTCCACTTCGTCAACTTCGTCCACATCCTCCTCTTCCTCCACTTCCTGTACTTCATCGACTTCGTCTACTTCCTCTAGTTCCTCTACTTCCTTCACTTCCTCCACTTCCTCCACTTCGTCAACTTCGTGAACTTCGTCCACTTCCTCCACTTCGTCCACTTCGTCTACTTAGTAAACTTTGTCCACCTCGTCCACTTCGTCCACTTCGTCTACTTAGTAAACTTTGTCCACCTCGTCCACTTCGTCAACTTCGTCCACTTCGTCAAGTTCATCCACTTCGTCAACTTCCTCTACTTCCTCAACTTTCTTAACTTCTTCCACTTTATCCACTTCGTCCACTTCGTCAACTTCGTCCACTTCGTCCATTTCCTCCACCTCGTCCACTACCTCCACTTCCTCCACTTCGTCAACTTCGTCCACCTTGTCAACTTCTTCCATTTCTTCCACTTCGTCTACGTCGTCCATTTCCTCCACTTCCTCCACTTCGTCGCCTTCGTCTACGTCGTCCACTTCCTCCACTTACTCCGCTTCCTCCATTTCGCCACTTCATCCACTTCCTTCACTTCATCCACTTCGTCCATTCCTCCACTTCCACCACTTCGCCAACTTCGTACACCTCGTCCACTTCGTCAACTTCTTCCACTTCCTCCACTTCGTACATTTCGTCCATTTCGTCACCTTCGTCCACTTTGTCCAATTCGTCAACTTCGTCCAATTCGTCCACTTCGTCCACTTCGTGCACATCATCTAGTTCGTCCACCTCGTCCACTTCCCCCACTTGGTCCAGTTCCTCCTCTTCGTCCACTTCCTCCACTACCTCCACTTCGTCCACTTCGTCCACTTCGTCAACTTGGTCTACTTCCTCCAGTTCGTCTACATCGTCCACATCCTCCACTTCCTGCACTTCCTCTACTTCATCCACTTCCTCCACTTCCTCCACTTCCGCTACTTCCTCCACTTCCTCCACTTCCTCCACTTCGTCAACTTCCTCCACTTCGTCAACTTTGTCCACATCCTCCACTTCCTCCACTTCCTCCACTTCCTCCACTTCCTCTACTTTCTCCACTTCCTCCACTTCCTCTACTTCCTCCACTTCCTCCACTTCCTCCACTTCCTCCACTTCCTCCACTTCCTCCACCTCGTCCACTTCATCCACATCCTCCACTTCGTCCACTTCGTCCACTTCCACCACTTCAACCACTTCGTCCACTTCGTCATCTTCGTCCACTTCGTCCACGTCGTCAACTTCGGCCACTTCCTCCACTTCCTCCACTTGCTCAACTTCCTCCACTTCCTCTACTTCCTTCACTTCCTCCACTTTGTCAACTTCGTCCACTTCGTCTGCTTCAACCACTTTGTCCATTTCCTCAACTTCCTCCACTTCTTCCACTTCATCCACTTCGTCCACTTCGTCCACTTCGTCAACTTCGTCCACTTCTTCCACTTCCTCCACTTTGTCCACTTCGTCAACTTCGTCCACTTCGTCAACTTCTTCCATTTCTTCCTGTTCGTCTACGTCGTCCACTTCCTCCACTTCCTCATATTCGTCCCCTTCCTCCACTTACTCCGGTTCGTCAACTTCGCCCACTTCCTCCACTTCCTCCACTGCCTCAACTTCCTCCACTTCCTCCACTTCCTCCACTTCCTCCACTTCGCCCACTTCGTCCACTTCGTGAACTTCGTCCACGTTGTCCACTTCTTTAATTTCGTCAACTTCGTCAACTTCGTCAACTTCCTCCACTTCGTCCACTTCGTCTAGTTCGTCCACTTCCTCCACTTCATCAACTTCGTCCACATCCTCCACTTTCATCACTTCGCACACTTCGTACACTTCGTCCACTTCGTCACCTTCGTCCACTTCGTCAACTTCGTGCACATCATCTAGTTCGTCCACCTCGTCCACTTCCCCCACTTGGTCCACTTCCTCCTCTTCGTCCACTTCCTCCACTACCTCCACTTCCTCCACTTCCTTTACTTCCTCCACTTCGTCAACTTCCTCCACTTCGTCAACTTCGTCCACATCCTCCACTTCCTCTACTTCATCCACTTCCTCCACTTCGTCCACTTCGTCAACTTCGTCTACTTCCTCCATTTCGTCAACTTCGTCCACATCCTCTACTTCCTCCACTTCCTCTACTTCATCCACTTCCTCCACTTCATCCTCTTCCTTTACTTCCTCCACTTCGTCAACTTCGTTAACGTCCTCCACTTCGTCAACTTCGTCCACATCCTCCACTTCCTCCACTTGCTGTACTTCATCCACTTCGTCCACTTCCTCTAGTTCCTCTACTTCCTTCACTTCCTCCACTTCCTCCACGTCGTCAACTTCGTGAACTTCGTCCACTTCCTCCACTTCGTCCACTTCGTCTACTTCGTAAACTTTGTCCACCTCGTCCACTTCGTCAACTTCCTCTACTTCCTCAACTTCCCCAACTTCTTCCACTTTATCCACTTCGTCCACTTCGTCAACTTCGTCCACTTCGTCCATTTCCTCCACTTCGTCCACTACCTCCACTTCCTCCATTTCGTCAACTTCGTCAACCTTCTCAACTTCTTGCATTTCTTCCCCTTCGTCTACGTCGTCCATTTCCTCCACTTCCTCCACTTCGTCCCCTTCGTCTACATCGTCCACTTTCTCCACTTCCTCCACTTCCTCCACTTCGTCCATTCTTCCATTTCCACCACTTCGCCAACTTCGTACACTTCGTCCACTTCGTCAACTTCTTCCACTTCCTCCACTTCGTACATTTCGTCCATTTCGTCACCTTCGTCCACTTTGTCCAATTCGTCAACTTCGTCCACTTCGTCCACTTCGTCCACTTTGTGCACATCATCTAGTTCGTCCACCTCGTCCACTTCCTCCACTTGGTCCACTTCCTCCTCTTCGTCCACTTCCACCACTACCTCCACTTCGTCCACTTCGTCAACTTGGTCTACTTCCTCCACTTCGTCAACATCGTCCACATCCTCCACTTCCTGCACTTCGTCTACTTCATCCACTTCCTCCACTTCCTCCACTTCCTCTACTTCCTCCACTTGCTCCACTTCCTCCACTTCGTCAACTTCGTCAACTTCCTCCACTTCCTCCACTTCCTCTACTTCATCCACTTCCTCCACTTCCTCCACTTCCTCCACTTCCTCTACTTTCTCCACTTCCTCCACTTCCTCTACTTCCTCCACTTCCTCTACTTCCTCCACTTCCTCCACCTTGTCCACTTCATCCACATCCTCCACTTCGTCCACTTCGTCCACTTCCACCACTTCAACCACTTCGTCCACTTCGTGATCTTCGTCCACGTCGTCAACTTCGCCCACTTCCTCCACTTCCTCCACTGGCTCAACTTCCTCCACTTCCTCCACTTCCTTCACTTCCTCCACTTTGTCAACTTCGTCCACTTCGTCTGCTTCCACCACTTTGTCCATTTCCTCAACTTCCTCCACTTCTTCCACTTCATCCACTTCGTCCACTTCGTCAACTTCGTCCATTTCCTCCACTTCGTCCACTTCGTCAACTTCGTCCACTTCGTCAACTTCGTCCACTTCCTCCACCTCCTCCACTTCCTCCACTTCCTCCACTTCGCCCACTTCGTCCACTTCGTCAACTTCGTCCATGTTGTCCACTTCGTCAATTTCGTCAACTTCGTCAACTTCCACCACTTCGTCCACTTCGTCCACTGCGTCTAGTTCGTCCGCTTCCTCCACTTCGTCAACTTCGTCGACATCCTCCACTTCCTCCACTTCGCACACTTCGTCCACTTCGTCACCTTCGTCCACTTCGTCAACTTCGTCCTCTTTGTCTACTCCGTCGACTTCGTCCACTTCATCCACTTCGTCTACTTCGCCTACTTCCTCCACTTCGTCAACTTCGTCAACTTCGTCCATATCCTCCACTTCCTCCACTTCCTCTACTTCATCCACCTCCTCCACTTCCTCCACTTCCTTTACTTCCTCCACTTGCTCCACTTCGTCAACTTCGTGAACTTCGTCCACATCCTCCACTTCCTCTACTTCATCCACTTCCTCCACTTCCTCCACTTCCTCCACTTCGTCCACTTCGTCAACTTCGTCTACTTCGTCCATTTCGTCAACTTCGTCCACATCCTCTACTTCCTCCACTTCCTCTACTTCATCCACTTCCTCCACTTCATCCTCTTCCTTTACTTCCTACACTTCGTCAACTTCGTTAACGTCCTCCACTTCGTTAACTTCGTCCACATCCTCCATTTCCTCCACTTCCTGTACTTCATCCACTTCGTCCACTTCCTCTAGTTCCTCCACTTCGTCCACTTCCTCCACTTCGTCCACTTCGTCCACTTCGTCTACTTCGTAAACTTCGTCCACCTCGTCCACTTCGTCAACTTCATCACTTCCTCTACTTCCTCCACTTCCTCCACTTTGTCCACTTCCTCCACTTCCTCCACTTCGTCATCTTCATCCACTTCGTCCACTTGCTCCTCTTGCTCCACTTCGCCAACTTCGTATGTAACACCCCTTATCGGAATGTCACAAAAAATTTTTTTTTTTTTTTTAAAATAATTGTTTACATTTAAAGGCACAACATTTAACATTATTACTGAAAAATACATCAAAGTATTAGCGAGTAATTATTAGATTACAAACCGAATATTAAAAGTTGTTTTAAAATTACAAACCATAACAAATTAAAAGTCTGCTTAAAGTACAATACTTCACAACAATTTATTTTTTTTTTGCACTTTAAAATTTCCATGTAAATTTCCCAACACGCTCCTCGTTCTAAACTTCTTCAGCTTCACCTGGAACAACATCTACTCCCGTATAACGATAAGCGTTATACGATCATCGTAGTCACACAAGTAGGGTGAGCTAACCATAACCATAAAAATAATAATTTACAGATAAGCATACACACTATAAATATCTAATAATATTAATAGCGTATTAATAAGATCGTAGCACCTCTGCCGAAAGATCTTAATATCATAATGTAAAGCTAGATAACCAGAACAAGGAAATTTCTTCGGACACGACTCGAAGTCATCAGACATATTGATTTTGTCCTTCACACGCAGCTAATGGACGTTGGTCCTTCACACGCAGCTATTGGACCTAACTCGGTTCTTGTCCTTCACACGCAGCTATTGGACACTGGTCCTTCACACGCAGCTATTGGACCTATCTCGGTTCTTGTCCTTCACACGCAGCTATTGGACACTGGTCCTTCACACGCAGCTATTTGACCTATCTCGGTTCTTGTCCTTCACACGCAGCTATTGGACACTGGTCCTTCACACGCAGCTATTGGACCTATCTCGGTTCTTGTCCTTCACACGCAGCTATTGGACTCTGGTCCTTCACACGCAGCTATTGGACCTATCTCGGTTCTTGTCCTTCACACGCAGCTATTGGACACTGATCCTTCACACGCAGCTATTGGACCGCGGATAAGAGTCGTCCTCCACACACCGCTTTAGACATATCTTCCCGGTTCTTCAAGGACTTACGAGTAAAAACATTGGTGAGTAACATCCATTCACCAAGCACAATACTCAGCACGAGTTAGAATTTTACGGGCTAGATATCTGTATTTCCCTCGAAAGGGTAAAATGACAGAACTCGTATCCACCTATCGCCTTATATAGGCAAAAAGGAAATTATCCTTTTTAACTACCGAGATAAAGCATAAAAATATTTTTGATTATACACGATAAGACTATAAAATTCTTAAAAGCTATCTAATTAGATCCCACGAAAATAAAGTACATGCCAACTTACATTAAATACAGAAATCACATTCAAGACAAATTGCTGTCAATTCCGGCATTCGCTTATTGCTTCACCCGTAACTCTCTCTATAGAACTCCGAACGAGTTGGTTCTTGTTTTATTGGATTCTAGACTTAAAAACCTTTCATATGAATGCTAACTCGTAATTTTTGGATTAAAGCATCAGCTGCAGTAAAATGTTTAAAATAAACATTTTTGTCTCGTTTTTCTGTATTTTCAGCTATGACCTTTCTTGATTGTTTTGTTTATTACTCTCTCCACATAATTCCAAATAGTATGGTTCTTTTTGCGTTGAAAAATAGACTTAATAAGCTTTCTTTAGACACTGGAATTAAAATTTTTGGACCACTGTACTAACTGCAGTGAAATTATGAAAATCAGCATTTTCTGAGCTTCCTAGACAGGTGTACATGACTCACGGTGGATTTATAACAAGTTAAGAAAAAAATTGAACTTTTGCTCCAATTAAGACAATACAATATGAGAGGGTGCCTTGGTTCCAAATCTAATTTCCAGGACGAAGTTTGAGAAGTGATTATAATTGGACAACTAAGATATGGTCCTATGTTCAAAGATGGTAGGTCCAAGAAAATTCTGTAGCAATAGTACCTCACGTACTTAGTTTTTCAGAAGTAAGAATTAAAGAATAGTATTTAATTTTCAAAGCTACCAAGCATAGAAAGTATGATCAATATATTATCTTATTATTCAAGTTCGGTGCAACTTTAAAAAAAATGATGTTCTTATGGGTAGTGATGGATAAACAACACAATTTGTTATATTATCAAAACAATGGAAACCGAGAATCATGGCCTGAACATAAAATAAGATTTTATCAATCAAAGTAATATGGCTAGTAAAGAAAGGAAACGTATAGAGAGGAGGATAAATAGGTTGATGTATATATATATATATATATATATATATATATATATATATATATATATATATATATATATATATATATATATATATATATATATATATATATATATATATATATATGGTTTAAGATATTAGGTGGTAAGCTTATTTAATTATTATTCTACCATAGTTTAGAAATCAATATGCTACTGCCACTATGGTCAGGGTACACATACCAAGAGAATTTAGTACCGTGAGAGATGTTCTATAAGGAAAATATAGCAATTAAACTATTCTAAAATTTTATACTACTATAGACCATTACGGCTGGAATTGGAATTCCAATAGTAAAGAAACTTGCTTCCGACAACAACGAATAAATGAATGGAAAGTCGTGGTATGGTATAAAGGAATAAATTTAAAAACATGTAAGTATGGTAAGTCTGACACAAGAAGCATGGCTCTAAAGAAAAAGAAATATATAACTAGACAAAAGAGAAGACTTACGACAATACCAACGTGCACGCCTCATAAAAGTATAATTCACATCCAAATTCTTCATTATCTCATATACTCATATTAATATATATGAAACAACAGTATTCGGTTATTCTCTATTACCAAACTGTTTCATGCCTCCCAACCAAAGTCAGCAAAGAAAGACATCGTCTTACAACAATCATATGACTGGAAACACACTTTGTGCAGAACCGTGAATCAACACTTGTTCAACTAGATTTATGATTGTATCATATTTATCAGGGTTGATAACGAGTATATCTTACAGCAAAAAGATTCATGACCAGCTTTCAAGATACGATATTGTCTCTACCAATCAAACAAGATGCAACAGAATGCAATTCAAGGTAATCATACAATTTCTACAATGAATAAAAGAAATGGTTTAGCTCCCCTACCTCTTTCTCCAGCAATGGTTGGTTGGTTCCTTAAGATTTTCAGCCCTTAGATGATCTAAGTCTCCTTCTTCCTTAGTTTCCTCCACCTCTCCGGCAACACTCCAATTTCAGATATCTCTCCCGTTCACTCTTTCAGTTTTTGTTATTATTTTTTTTTTTTCTTTTCCTAATGAAATCCTACGATTTATTAGCAAACAGACCGGTCCCTCCATTTCCAAAGAGGAATCATGTTGGTCACTAGAAAATGATAATATTGGTTCTTAAGGTCAAAATTTTGTTCAATGTTTCCCACAGAGTCGTTTCATGATGAAAGTTTTGTCTTGATGTGTGCACTTAAGAAGATATTGTGCTATGCTTACACAAAAGGTGACCCCAAGGTAAAGGAAATAGACCAAAACCGTGAAGAGTGGAGAAAGCAACAACAATAAAAAAAATTATCAGATGAAGTGGGGGAAAAGGTTGGTCATGGTTGAAGAAGAAAAGATTCATGGTACTCAATATGGCCCTAGTATGCACGAAAATAAATTCTGCACGTGGCCAATGTATATACATCATAGTTCAAGCTTTTAGAACTAAAAAAATATATGAAGAATTAATTATAATGATAAAAGACAAATAAACAAAATTATGAAACTTTGGAAAGAAAAAATATGTTAACGGTTTTGCAGAGAAGTCAAGATGGATTTGTAAGAGTTCTAAGTATAAAAATGCTCAAATAATAATACACACAGAAATTAGCATACCATTTCGGTGACACATATCAAGTGATAAAATTTCAAAGTGATTGAAAGTCACTTGTTCAAGAAAGCACATAAACAATTTATTCATAACTAAAAAAAATCAAGTTTTACAGAGTCTTAAAACCATTTAATTCAATAACCATGGTAATTTAACAAAGTAAGTAATATAATAGAATTACATCTTAAACACTTAAATACGCAAATACCATCACAAAATAAGAAATTCTTACTAACTAAATATTAGTTGCAAAATAAATTATCTATAATATTAATTTATTTTTTGGGTCTTACATCGTACACTTCGGCCACTTCGTCACCTTCGTCCACTTTGTCCAATTTGTCACTTTCGTCCAATTCGTGCACTGCCTCCACTTCGTCCACTTCGTCCACTTCGACCACTTCGTCCACTTCGTCCACTTCCTGCACTTCGTCAACTTCCTCCACTTCGCGACTTCCTCCACTTCGTCCACTTCTTCCACTTCTTCCACTTCTTCCACTTCGTCCACTTCCTCCGCTTCCTCCGCTTCGTCCACTTTGTCAACGTCGTCAACTTCGCCCACTTCCTCAACTTCCTCCACTTCCTCCACTTCCTCCACTTCGTTAAATTCGTTCACTTCCTCCACTTTGTCTGTTTCCTCCACTTCATTCACTTACACTACTTCATTCACTTCATCCACTTCGTCCACTTCGTCAACTTCTACCACTTCGTCCATTTCGTCAACTACATCAACTTTGTCCACTTCCTCCACTTCCTCCCTCCGCTTTCTCTGCTTCCTCCACTTTGTCCACTTCGTCAACTTCATCCACTTCGTCCACTTCGTCAACTTCGTCCACATCCTCCACTTCCTCCACTTCCTCCACTTCCTTCACTTCCTCCACTTCGTCAACTTTGTCATTTTCCTCCAGTTCGCCCACTTCGTCGACCTCGTCCAGTTCGTCAACTTCGTCAACTTCCTCTACTTCCTCCACTTCCTCCACTTCCTCCACTTCCTCCGCTTCCTCCGCTTCATCTGCTTCCTCCGCTTCCTCCGCTTTCTCCGCTTCCCCCACTTCGTCCACATCGTCCACTTCCTCCACTTCCTCAACTTCCACCGCTTCGTCCACTTCCTCCGCTT
Organism: Vigna umbellata; assembly: GCF_029865625.1. Lineage (NCBI taxonomy): Eukaryota > Viridiplantae > Streptophyta > Magnoliopsida > Fabales > Fabaceae > Vigna > Vigna umbellata. Next base: position 16,208,368 of record NC_142170.1, on the reverse strand, counting down.
CCTCCGCTTCCTCTGCTTTCTCTGCTTCCTCCACTTTGTCAACTTCATCCACTTCCTCCACTTCCTCCACTTTGTCCATTTCCTCAACTTCCTCCACTTCCTCCACTTCATCCCTTCGTTAACTTCGTCAACTTCCTCCACTTCCTCCACTACGTCAGCTTCCTCCACTTCCTCCGCTTCCTCCGCTTCCTCCGCTTCCTCCACTTCCTCCACTTCCTCCTCTTCCTCCACTTCCTCCCCTTTCTCCACTTCCTCCCCTTCCTCCCCTTCCTCCACTTCCTCCGCTTCCTCCGCTTTCTCCGCTTCCTCCACTTCCTCCGCTTCCTCCCCTTCCTCCACTTCGTTAACTTCCTCCACTTCCTCCACTTTGTCCATTTCCTCAACTTCCTCCACTTCCTCCACTTCATCACTTCGTTAACTTCGCCAACTTCGTCCACTTCGTCCATTTCCTCTACTTCGTCAAGTTTGTCAGCTTCGTCCACTTCCTCCACTTCGTCAACATCATCCACTTCTTCCACTTCGTCAACTTCGTCCACTTTGTCACTTCCTCAACTTCCTCCACTTCCTCCTCTTCGTCCACTTCCTCCACTTGGCCAACTTCGTACACTTCGTCAACTTCGTCACCTTCGTCCACTTCGTCCACTTCGTGAACTTTGTCCACTTCGTCTAGTTCGTCCACATCCTCCACTTCGTCCACTTCGTCAACTTCATCCACTTCGTCCACTTCGTCAACTTCGTCCACATCCTCCACTTCCTCCACTTCGCCAACTTCCTACACTTCATCCACTTCATCAACTTCGTCCACTTCGTCTAGTTCGTCCACTTCGTCCAATTCGTCCAGTTCGTCAACTTCGTCTACTTCCTCCACTTTGTCAACTTCGTCCACATCCTCCACTTCCTCCACTTCCTCTACTTCAACCACTTCCTCCACTTCCTTTACTTCCTCCACTTCCTCCACTTCGTCAACTTCGCCAACTTCCTCCACTTCGTCAACTTCGTCCACATCCTCTACTTCCTCTACTTCATCCACTTCCTCCACTTCCCCCACTTCGTCGACTTCCTCCACTTCGTCTACATCGTCAACTTCGTCCACCTCGTCCACTTTGTCAACTTCGTCCACCTCGTCCACTTCGTCCACGTCTTCTACTTCCCCCACGTTCTCCACTTCCTCCACTTCCTCCACTTCGTCAACTTCGTCCACTTCATCAACTTCGTCAACTTCCTCCACTTCGTCAACTTCGTCCACTTCGCCACTTCGTCCACTTCGTCGACTTCGTTCACTTCCTCCACTTCCTCCACTTCCTCCACTTCATCCACTTACTCCACTGCGTCCACTTCGTCAACTTCGTCCACTTCCTCAACGTCGTCCACTTCGCCCACTTCCTCCACTTCCTCAACTTCCTCCACTTCCTCAACTTCCTCTATTTCGTCCACCTCATCCACTTCGTCCACTTCCTCAACGTCGTCAACTTCACCCACTTCCCCCACTTCCTCAACTTCCTCCACTTCCTCCATTTCGCCAAGTTCGTCCACTTCCTCCGCTTTGTCCGTTTCCTCCACTTCCTCTACTTCAGCCACTTCATCCACTTCGTCAACTTGTACCACTTCGTCCACTTCATCAACTTCATCAACTTTGTCCACTTCCTCCCCTTCCTCCCTCCGCTTTCTCCGCTTCCTCCGTTTCCTCCACTTCGTCAACTTCGTCCACTTCGTCAACTTCCTTAACTTCGTCCACTTCGTTCACTTCGTCAACTTCGTCAACTTCGTCCACTTCCTCCACTACCTCCACTTCCTCCAGTTTCTCCACTTCCTCCACTTCCTCCACTTCCTCCACTTCCTCCACTTCCTGCACTTCCTGCACTTCGTCCACTTCGTCCATTTCCTCCACTTCCTCCACTTCGTCCATTTCGTCCACTTCCTCCACTTCCTCCACCTCGTCCGCTTCGTCCACTTCGTCAACTTCCTCACTTCCTCCACTTCCTCCAGTCCCTCCACTTTCTCCACTTCCTCCACTTCCTCCACTTCGTCCACTTCCTCCGCTTCCTCCACGTCCTCCGCTTCCTTCACTTCGTCAACTTCGTCCATTTCGCACTTCCTCTACTTTGTCCACTTCTTCCACTTCTTCCACTTCGTCCACTTCGTCCACCTCGTCCACTTCGTCCACCTCGTCAACTTCGTCAACTTCCTCCACTTCCTCAACTTCCTCCACTTCCTCCACTTCCTCCACTTCCTCCACCTCCACTTCCTCCACTTCCTCCACTTCCTCCACTTCCTCCATTTCGTCCACTTCCTCAACGTCGTCATCTTCGCCCACTTCCTCAACTTCCTCCACTTCCTCCATTTCGTCAAATTTGTTCACTTCCTCCGTTTCCTCCACTTCATTCACTTACACTACTTCATCCACTTCATCCACTTCGTCTACTTCGTCAACTTCTACCACTTCGTTCGTCAACTACGTCGTCCATTTCCTCCACTTCGTCCACTTCGTCCACTTCCTCCACTTCGTCAACTTCGTCCACCTTGTCAACTTCTTTCATTTCTTCCCCTTCGTCTACGTCGTCCATTTCCTCCACTTCCTCCACTTCCTCCACTTCGTCCCCTTCGTCTACGTCGTCCACTTCCTCCACTTACTCCGCTTCCTCCACTTCGTCAACTTCGTCCACTTAGCCACTTCCTCCACTTCGTTCACTTCATCCACTTCGTCCATTCCTCCACTTCCACCACTTCGCCAACTTCGTACACTTCGTCCACTTCGTCAACTTGTTCCACTTCCTCCACTTCGTACATTTCGTCCATTTCGTCACCTTCGTCCACTTTGTCCAATTCGTCAACTTCGTCCAATTCGTCCACTTCATCCACTTCGTGCACATCATCTAGTTCGTCCACCTCGTCCACTTCCCCCACTTGGTCAACTTCCTCCTCTTCGTCCACTTCCTCCACTACCTCCACTTCGTCCACTTCCTCCACTTCCTTTACTTCCTCCACTTCCTCCACTTCGTCAACTTCCTCCACTTCGTCACCTTCCTCCACATCCTCCACTTCCTCTACTTCATCCACTTGCTCCACTTCCTCAACTTCGTCCACTTCGTCAACTTCGTCTACTTCCTCCATTTCGTCAACTTCGTCCACATCCTCTGCTTCCTCCACTTCCTCTAGTTCATCCACTTCCTCCACATCATCCTCTTCCTTTACTTCCTCCACTTCGTCAACTTCGTTAACGTCCTCCACTTCGTCAACTTCGTCCACATCCTCCACTTCCTCCACTTCCTGTACTTCATCCACTTCGTCCACTTCCTCTAGTTCCTCTACTTCCTTCACTTCCTCCACTTCCTCCACTTCCTCAACTTCGTGAACTTCGTCCACTTCGTCCACTTCGTCCACTTCGTCCACTTCGTCTACTTCGTAAACTTTGTCCACCTCGTCCACTTCGTCAACTTCGTCCACTTCGTCAACTTCCTCTACTTCCTCAACTTTCTCAACTTCTTCCACTTTATCCACTTCGTCCACTTCGTCAACTTCGTCCACTTCGTCCATTTCCTCCACTTCGTCTACTACCTCCACTTCCTCCACCTCGTCAACTTCGTCCACCTTGTCAACTTCTTCCATTTCTTCCCCTTCGTCTACGTCGTCCATTTCCTCCACTTCCTCCACTTCGTCCCCTTCGTCTACGTCGTCCACTTCCTCCACTTCGCCACTTCCTCCACTTCCTTCAGTTCATCCACTTCGTCCATTCCTCCACTTCCACCACTTCGCCAACTTCGTACACCTCGTCCACTTCGTCAACTTCTTCCACTTCCTCCACTTCGTACATTTCGTCCATTTCGTCACCTTCGTCCACTTTGTCCAATTCGTCAACTTCTTCCAATTCGTCCACTTCGTCCACTTCGTGCACATCATCTAGTTCGTCCACCTCGTCCACTTCCCCCACTTGGTCCACTTCCTCCTCTTCGTCCACTTCCTCCACTACCTCCACTTCGTCCACTTCGTCAACTTGGTCTACTTCCTCCAGTTCGTCAACATCGTCCACATCGTCCACTTCCTGCACTTCCTCTACTTCATCCACTTCCTCCACTTCCTCCACTTACTCTACTTCCTCCACTTCCTCCACTTCCTCCACTTCCTCCATTTCGTCAACTTCGTCAACTTCCTCCACTTCGTCAACTTTGTCCACGTCCTCCACTTCCTCCACATCCTCTACTTCCTTCACTTCCTCCACCTTGTCAACTTCGTCCACTTCGTCTGCTTCAACCACTTTGTCCATTTCCTCAACTTCCTCCACTTCTTCCACTTCATCCACTTCGTCCACATCGTCAACTTCGTCCATTTCCTCCACTTCGTCCACTTCGTCAACTTCGTCCACTTCCTCCACTTCCTCCACTTCGTCCACTTCGTCAACTTCGTCCACTTCGTCAACTTCTTCCATTTCTTCCTGTTCGTCTACGTCGTCCACTTCCTCCACTTCCTCATATTCGTCCCCTTCCTCCACTTACTCCGGTTCGTCAACTTCGCCCACTTCCTCCACTTCCTCCACTTCCTCAACTTCCTCCACTTCGTCCACTTCCTCCACTTTGCCCACTTCGTTCACTTCGTGAACTTCGTCCACGTTGTCCACTTCTTTAATTTCGTCAACTTCGTCAACTTCATCAACTTCCTCCACTTCGTCCACTTCGTCCACTTCGTCCACTTCGTCCACTTCGTCTAGTTCGTCCACTTCCTCCACTTCATCAACTTCGTCCACATCCTCCACTTCCATCACTTCGCACACTTCGTCCACTTCGTCACCTTCGTCCACTTCGTCAACTTCGTGCACATCATCTAGTTCGTCCACCTCGCCCACTTCCCCCACTTGGTCCACTTCCTCCTCTTCGTCCACTTCCTCCACTACCTCCACTTCGTCCACTTCCTCCACTTCCTTTACTTCCTCCACTTCCTCCACTTCGTCAACTTCCTCCACTTCGTCAACTTCGACCACATCCTCCACTTCCTCTACTTCATCCACTTCCTCCACTTCCTCCACTTCCTCCACTTCCTCCACTTCGTCCACTTCGTCACCTTCGTCTACTTCCTCCATTTCGTCAACTTCGTCCACATCCTCTACTTCCTCCACTTCCTCTAGTTCATCCACTTCCTCCACATCATCCTCTTCCTTTACTTCCTCCACTTCGTCAACTTCGTTAACGTCCTCCACTTCGTCAACTTCGTCCACATCCTCCTCTTCCTCCACTTCCTGTACTTCATCGACTTCGTCTACTTCCTCTAGTTCCTCTACTTCCTTCACTTCCTCCACTTCCTCCACTTCGTCAACTTCGTGAACTTCGTGAACTTCGTCCACTTCGTCCACTTCGTCTACTTAGTAAACTTTGTCCACCTCGTCCACTTCGTCCACTTCGTCTACTTAGTAAACTTTGTCCACCTCGTCCACTTCGTCAACTTCGTCCACTTCGTCAAGTTCATCCACTTCGTCAACTTCCTCTACTTCCTCAACTTTCTTAACTTCTTCCACTTTATCAACTTCGTCCACTTCGTCAACTTCGTCCACTTCGTCCATTTCCTCCACCTCGTCCACTACCTCCACTTCCTCCACTTCGTCAACTTCGTCCACCTTGTCAACTTCTTCCATTTCTTCCACTTCGTCTACGTCGTCCATTTCCTCCACTTCCTCCACTTCGTCGCCTTCGTCTACGTCGTCCACTTCCTCCACTTACTCCGCTTCCTCCATTTCGCCACTTCATCCACTTCCTTCACTTCATCCACTTCGTCCATTCTTCCATTTCCACCACTTCGCCAACTTCGTACACCTCGTCCACTTCGTCAACTTCTTCCACTTCCTCCACTTCGTACATTTCGTCCATTTCGTCACCTTCGTCCACTTTGTCCAATTCGTCAACTTCGACCAATTCGTCCACTTCGTGCACATCATCTAGTTCGTCCACCTCGTCCACTTCCCCCACTTGGTCCAGTTCCTCCTCTTCGTCCACTTCCTCCACTACCTCCACTTCGTCCACTTCATCCACTTCGTCAACTTGGTCTACTTCCTCCAGTTCGTCTACATCGTCCACATCCTCCACTTCCTGCACTTCCTCTACTTCATCCACTTCCTCCACTTCCTCCACTTCCGCTACTTCCTCCACTTCCTCCACTTCCTCCACTTCGTCAACTTCCTCCACTTCGTCAACTTTGTCCACATCCTCCACTTCCTCCACTTCCTCCACTTCCTCCACTTCCTCTACTTTCTCCACTTCCTCCACTTCCTCTACTTCCTCCACTTCCTCCACTTCCTCCACTTCCTCCACTTCCTCCACTTCCTCCACCTCGTCCACTTCATCCACATCCTCCACTTCGTCCACTTCGTCCACTTCCACCACTTCAACCACTTCGTCCACTTCGTCATCTTCGTCCACTTCGTCCACGTCGTCAACTTCGGCCACTTCCTCCACTTCCTCCACTTGCTCAACTTCCTCCACTTCCTCTACTTCCTTCACTTCCTCCACTTTGTCAACTTCGTCCACTTCGTCTGCTTCAACCACTTTGTCCATTTCCTCAACTTCCTCCACTTCTTCCACTTCATCCACTTCATCCACTTCGTCCACTTCGTCCACTTCGTCAACTTCGTCCACTTCGTCCACTTCCTCCACTTTGTCCACTTCGTCAACTTCGTCCACTTCGTCAACTTCTTCCATTTCTTCCTGTTCGTCTACGTCGTCCACTTCCTCCACTTCCTCATATTCGTCCCCCTCCTCCACTTACTCCGGTTCGTCAACTTCGCCCACTTCCTCCACTTCCTCCACTGCCTCAACTTCCTCCACTTCGTCCACTTCCTCCACTTCCTCCACTTCGCCCACTTCGTCCACTTCGTGAACTTCGTCCACGTTGTCCACTTCTTTAATTTCGTCAACTTCGTCAACTTCGTCAACTTCCTCCACTTCGTCCACTTCGTCTAGTTCGTCCACTTCCTCCACTTCATCAACTTCGTCCACATCCTCCACTTTCATCACTTCGCACACTTCGTACACTTCGTCCACTTCGTCACCTTCGTCCACTTCGTCAACTTCGTGCACATCATCTAGTTCGTCCACCTCGTCCACTTCCCCCACTTGGTCCACTTCCTCCTCTTCGTCCACTTCCTCCACTACCTCCACTTCCTCCACTTCCTCCACTTCCTTTACTTCCTCCACTTCGTCAACTTCCTCCACTTCGTCAACTTCGTTCACATCCTCCACTTCCTCTACTTCATCCACTTCCTCCACTTCGTCCACTTCGTCAACTTCGTCTACTTCCTCCATTTCGTCAACTTCGTCCACATCCTCTACTTCCTCCACTTCCTCTACTTCATCCACTTCCTCCACTTCATCCTCTTCCTTTACTTCCTCCACTTCGTCAACTTCGTTAACGTCCTCCACTTCGTCAACTTCGTCCACATCCTCCACTTCCTCCACTTGCTGTACTTCATCCACTTCGTCCACTTCCTCTAGTTCCTCTACTTCCTTCACTTCCTCCACTTCCTCCACTTCCTCCACGTTGTCAACTTCGTGAACTTCGTCCACTTCCTCCACTTCGTCCACTTCGTCTACTTCGTAAACTTTGTCCACCTCGTCCACTTCGTCAACTTCCTCTACTTCCTCAACTTCCCCAACTTCTTCCACTTTATCCACTTCGTCCACTTCGTCAACTTCGTCCACTTCGTCCATTTCCTCCACTTCGTCCACTACCTCCACTTCCTCCATTTCGTCAACTTCGTCAACCTTCTCAACTTCTTGCATTTCTTCCCCTTCGTCTACGTCGTCCATTTCCTCCACTTCCTCCACTTCGTCCCCTTCGTCTACATCGTCCACTTTCTCCACTTCCTCCACTTCCTCCACTTCGTCCATTCTTCCATTTCCACCACTTCGCCAGCTTCGTACACTTCGTCCACTTCGTCAACTTCTTCCACTTCCTCCACTTCGTACATTTCGTCCATTTCGTCACCTTCGTCCACTTTGTCCAATTCGTCAACTTCGTCCAATTCGTCCACTTCGTCCACTTCGTGCACATCATCTAGTTCGTCCACCTCGTCCACTTCCCCCACTTGGTCCAGTTCCTCCTCTTCGTCCACTTCCTCCACTACCTCCACTTCGTCCACTTCGTCCACTTCGTCAACTTGGTCTACTTCCTCCAGTTCGTCTACATCGTCCACATCCTCCACTTCCTGCACTTCCTCTACTTCATCCACTTCCTCCACTTCCTCCACTTCCGCTACTTCCTCCACTTCCTCCACTTCCTCCACTTCGTCAACTTCCTCCACTTCGTCAACTTTGTCCACATCCTCCACTTCCTCCACTTCCTCCACTTCCTCCACTTCCTCTACTTTCTCCACTTCCTCCACTTCCTCTACTTCCTCCACTTCCTCCACTTCCTCCACTTCCTCCACTTCCTCCACTTCCTCCACCTCGTCCACTTCATCCACATCCTCCACTTCGTCCACTTCGTCCACTTCCACCACTTCAACCACTTCGTCCACTTCGTCATCTTCGTCCACTTCGTCCACGTCGTCAACTTCGGCCACTTCCTCCACTTCCTCCACTTGCTCAACTTCCTCCACTTCCTCTACTTCCTTCACTTCCTCCACTTTGTCAACTTCGTCCACTTCGTCTGCTTCAACCACTTTGTCCATTTCCTCAACTTCCTCCACTTCTTCCACTTCATCCACTTCGTCCACATCGTCAACTTCGTCCACTTCGTCCACTTCGTCAACTTCGTCCACTTCGTCCACTTCCTCCACTTTGTCCACTTCGTCAACTTCGTCCACTTCGTCAACTTCTTCCATTTCTTCCTGTTCGTCTACGTCGTCCACTTCCTCCACTTCCTCAAATTCGTCCCCTTCCTCCACTTACTCCGGTTCGTCAACTTCGCCCACTTCCTCCACTTCCTCCACTGCCTCAACTTCCTCCACTTCGTCCACTTCCTCCACTTCCTCCACTTCGCCCACTTCGTCCACTTCGTGAACTTCGTCCACGTTGTCCACTTCTTTAATTTCGTCAACTTCGTCAACTTCGTCAACTTCCTCCACTTCGTCCACTTCGTCTAGTTCGTCCACTTCCTCCACTTCATCAACTTCGTCCACATCCTCCACTTTCATCACTTCGCACACTTCGTACACTTCGTCCACTCGACCTTCGTCCACTTCGTCAACTTCGTGCACATCATCTAGTTCGTCCACCTCGTCCACTTCCCCCACTTGGTCCACTTCCCCCTCTTCGTCCACTTCCTCCACTACCTCCACTTCCTCCACTTCCTCCACTTCCTTTACTTCCTCCACTTCGTCAACTTCCTCCACTTCGTCAACTTCGTCCACATCCTCCACTTCCTCTACTTCATCCACTTCCTCCACTTCGTCCACTTCGTCAACTTCGTCTACTTCCTCCATTTCGTCAACTTCGTCCACATCCTCTACTTCCTCCACTTCCTCTACTTCATCCACTTCCTCCACTTCATCCTCTTCCTTTACTTCCTCCACTTCGTCAACTTCGTTAACGTCCTCCACTTCGTCAACTTCGTCCACATCCTCCACTTCCTCCACTTGCTGTACTTCATCCACTTCGTCCACTTCCTCTAGTTCCTCTACTTCCTTCACTTCCTCCACTTCCTCCACTTCCTCCACGTTGTCAACTTCGTGAACTTCGTCCACTTCCTCCACTTCGTCCACTTCGTCTACTTCGTAAACTTTGTCCACCTCGTCCACTTCGTCAACTTCCTCTACTTCCTCAACTTCCCCAACTTCTTCCACTTTATCCACTTCGTCCACTTCGTCAACTTCGTCCACTTCGTCCATTTCCTCCACTTCGTCCACTACCTCCACTTCCTCCATTTCGTCAACTTCGTCAACCTTCTCAACTTCTTGCATTTCTTCCCCTTCGTCTACGTCGTCCATTTCCTCCACTTCGTCCCCTTCGTCTACATCGTCCACTTTCTCCACTTCCTCCACTTCCTCCACTTCGTCCATTCTTCCATTTCCACCACTTTGCCAACTTCGTACACTTCGTCCACTTCGTCAACTTCTTCCACTTCCTCCACTTCGTACATTTCGTCCATTTCGTCACCTTCGTCCACTTTGTCCAATTCGTCAACTTCGTCCACTTCGTCCACTTCGTCCACTTTGTGCACATCATCTAGTTCGTCCACCTCGTCCACTTCCTCCACTTGGTCCACTTCCTCCTCTTCGTCCACTTCCACCACTACCTCCACTTCGTCCACTTCGTCAACTTGGTCTACTTCCTCCACTTCGTCAACATCGTCCACATCCTCCACTTCCTGCACTTCGTCTACTTCATCCACTTCCTCCACTTCCTCCACTTCCTCTACTTCCTCCACTTGCTCCACTTCCTCCACTTCGTCAACTTCGTCAACTTCCTCCACTTCCTCCACTTCCTCTACTTCATCCACTTCCTCCACTTCCTCCACTTCCTCCACTTCCTCTACTTTCTCCACTTCCTCCACTTCCTCTACTTCCTCCACTTCCTCTACTTCCTCCACTTCCTCCACCTTGTCCACTTCATCCACATCCTCCACTTCGTCCACTTCGTCCACTTCCACCACTTCAACCACTTCGTCCACTTCGTAATCTTCGTCCACGTCGTCAACTTCGCCCACTTCCTCCACTTCCTCCACTGGCTCAACTTCCTCCACTTCCTCCACTTCCTTCACTTCCTCCACTTTGTCAACTTCGTCCACTTCGTCTGCTTCCAACACTTTGTCCATTTCCTCAACTTCCTCCACTTCTTCCACTTCATCCACTTCGTCCACTTCGTCAACTTCGTCCATTTCCTCCACTTCGTCCACTTCGTCAACTTCGTCCACTTCGTCAACTTCGTCCACTTCCTCCACCTCCTCCACTTCCTCCACTTCGTCCACTTCGCCCACTTCGTCCACTTCGTCAACTTCGTCCATGTTGTCCACTTCGTCAATTTCGTCAACTTCGTCAACTTCCACCACTTCGTCCACTTCGTCCACTGCGTCTAGTTCGTCCACTTCCTCCACTTCGTCAACTTCGTCGACATCCTCCACTTCCTCCACTTCGCACACTTCGTCCACTTCGTCACCTTCGTCCACTTCGTCAAGTTCGTCCTCTTTGTCTACTCCGTCGACTTCGTCCACTTCATCCACTTCGTCTACTTCGCCTACTTCCTCCACTTCGTCAACTTCGTCAACTTCGTCCATATCCTCCACTTCCTCCACTTCCTCTACTTCATCCACCTCCTCCACTTCCTCCACTTCCTTTACTTCCTCCACTTGCTCCACTTCGTCAACTTCGTCAACTTCGTCCACATCCTCCACTTCCTCTACTTCATCCACTTCCTCCACTTCCTCCACTTCCTCCACTTCGTCCACTTCGTCAACTTCGTCTACTTCGTCCATTTCGTCAACTTCGTCCACATCCTCTACTTCCTCCACTTCCTCTACTTCATCCACTTCCTCCACTTCATCCTCTTCCTTTACTTCCTACACTTCGTCAACTTCGTTAACGTCCTCCACTTCGTCAACTTCGTCCACATCCTCCATTTCCTCCACTTCCTGTACTTCATCCACTTCGTCCACTTCCTCTAGTTCCTCCACTTCGTCCACTTCCTCCACTTCGTCCACTTCGTCCACTTCGTCCACTTCGTCTACTTCGTAAACTTCGTCCACCTCGTCCACTTCGTCAACTTCATCACTTCCTCTACTTCCTCCACTTCCTCCACTTTGTCCACTTCCTCCACTTCCTCCACTTCGTCATCTTCATCCACTTCGTCCACTTGCTCCTCTTGCTCCACTTCGCCAACTTCGTACACTTCGGCCACTTCGTCACCTTCGTCCACTTTGTCCAATTTGTCACTTTCGTCCAATTCGTGCACTGCCTCCACTTCGTCCACTTCGTCCACTTCGACCACTTCGTCCACTTCGTCCACTTCCTGCACTTCGTCAACTTCCTCCACTTCGCGACTTCCTCCACTTCGTCCACTTCTTCCACTTCTTCCACTTCTTCCACTTCGTCCACTTCCTCCGCTTCCTCCGCTTCGTCCACTTTGTCAACGTCGTCAACTTCGCCCACTTCCTCAACTTCCTCCACTTCCTCCACTTCCTCCACTTCCTCCACTTCGTTAAATTCGTTCACTTCCTCCACTTTGTCTGTTTCCTCCACTTCATTCACTTACACTACTTCATTCACTTCATCCACTTCGTCCACTTCGTCAACTTCTACCACTTCGTCCATTTCGTCAACTACATCAACTTTGTCCACTTCCTCCACTTCCTCCCTCCGCTTTCTCTGCTTCCTCCACTTTGTCCACTTCGTCAACTTCATCCACTTCGTCCACTTCGTCAACTTCGTCCACATCCTCCACTTCCTCCACTTCCTCCACTTCCTTCACTTCCTCCACTTCGTCAACTTTGTCATTTTCCTCCAGTTCGCCCACTTCGTCGACCTCGTCCAGTTCGTCAACTTCATCAACTTCCTCTACTTCCTCCACTTCCTCCACTTCCTCCACTTCCTCCACTTCCTCCGCTTCATCTGCTTCCTCCGCTTCCTCCGCTTTCTCCGCTTCCCCCACTTCGTCCACATCGTCCACTTCCTCCACTTCCTCAACTTCCACCGCTTCGTCCACTTCCTCCGCTTCCTCCGCTTCCTCTGCTTTCTCTGCTTCCTCCACTTTGTCAACTTCATCCACTTCCTCCACTTCCTCCACTTTGTCCATTTCCTCAACTTCCTCCACTTCCTCCACTTCATCCCTTCGTTAACTTCGTCAACTTCCTCCACTTCCTCCACTACGTCAGCTTCCTCCACTTCCTCCGCTTCCTCCGCTTCCTCCGCTTCCTCCACTTCCTCCCCTTCCTCCTCTTCCTCCACTTCCTCCCCTTTCTCCACTTCCTCCCCTTCCTCCCCTTCCTCCACTTCCTCCGCTTCCTCCGCTTTCTCCGCTTCCTCCACTTCCTCCGCTTCCTCCCCTTCCTCCACTTCGTTAACTTCCTCCACTTCCTCCACTTTGTCTATTTCCTCAACTTCCTCCACTTCCTCCACTTCATCACTTCGTTAACTTCGCCAACTTCGTCCACTTCGTCCATTTCCTCTACTTCGTCAAGTTTGTCAGCTTCGTCCACTTCCTCCACTTCGTCAACATCATCCACTTCTTCCACTTCGTCAACTTCGTCCACTTTGTCACTTCCTCAACTTCCTCCACTTCCTCCTCTTCGTCCACTTCCTCCACTTGGCCAACTTCGTACACTTCGTCGACTTCGTCACCTTCGTCCACTTCGTCCACTTCGTGAACTTTGTCCACTTCGTCTAGTTCGTCCACATCCTCCACTTCGTCCACTTCGTCAACTTCATCCACTTCGTCCACTTCGTCAACTTCGTCCACATCCTCCACTTCCTCCACTTCGCCAACTTCCTACACTTCATCCACTTCATCAACTTCGTCCACTTCGTCTAGTTCGTCCACTTCGTCCAATTCGTCCAGTTCGTCAACTTCGTCTACTTCCTCCACTTTGTCAACTTCGTCCACATCCTCCACTTCCTCCACTTCCTCTACTTCAACCACTTCCTCCACTTCCTTTACTTCCTCCACTTCCTCCACTTCGTCAACTTCGCCAACTTCCTCCACTTCGTCAACTTCGTCCACATCCTCTACTTCCTCTACTTCATCCACTTCCTCCACTTCCTCCACTTCGTCGACTTCCTCCACTTCGTCTACATCGTCAACTTCGTCCACCTCGTCCACTTTGTCAACTTCGTCCACCTCGTCCACTTCGTCCACGTCTTCTACTTCCCCCACTTTCTCCACTTCCTCCACTTCCTCCACTTCGTCAACTTCGTCCACTTCATCAACTTCGTCAACTTCGTCCACTTCATCAACTTCGTCAACTTCCTCCACTTCGTCAACTTCGTCCACTTCGCCACTTCGTCCACTTCGTCGACTTCGTTCACTTCCTCCACTTCCTCCACTTCCTCCACTTCATCCACTTACTCCACTGCGTCCACTTCGTCAACTTCGTCCACTTCCTCAACGTCGTCCACTTCGCCCACTTCCTCCACTTCCTCAACTTCCTCCACTTCCTCAACTTCCTCTATTTCGTCCACCTCATCCACTTCGTCCACTTCCTCAACGTCGTCAACTTCACCCACTTCCCCCACTTCCTCAACTTCCTCCACTTCCTCCATTTCGCCAAGTTCGTCCACTTCCTCCGCTTTGTCCGTTTCCTCCACTTCCTCTACTTCAGCCACTTCATCCACTTCGTCAACTTGTACCACTTCGTCCACTTCATCAACTTCATCAACTTTGTCCACTTCCTCCCCTTCCTCCCTCCGCTTTCTCCGCTTCCTCCGTTTCCTCCACTTCGTCAACTTCGTCCACTTCGTCAACTTCCTTAACTTCGTCCACTTCGTTCACTTCGTCAACTTCGTCAACTTCGTCCACTTCCTCCACTACCTCCACTTCCTCCAGTTTCTCCACTTCCTCCACTTCCTCCACTTCCTCCACTTCGTCCACTTCCTGCACTTCCTGCACTTCGTCCACTTCGTCCATTTCCTCCACTTCCTCCACTTCGTCCATTTCGTCCACTTCCTCCACTTCCTCCACCTCGTCCGCTTCGTCCACTTCGTCAACTTCCTCACTTCCTCCACTTCCTCCAGTCCCTCCACTTTCTCCACTTCCTCCACTTCGTCCACTTCCTCCGCTTCCTCCACGTCCTCCGCTTCCTTCACTTCGTCAACTTCGTCCATTTCGCACTTCCTCTACTTCGTCCACTTCTTCCACTTCTTCCACTTCGTCCACTTCGTCCACCTCGTCCACTTCGTCCACCTCGTCAACTTCGTCAACTTCCTCCACTTCCTCAACTTCCTCCACTTCCTCCACTTCCTCCACTTCCTCCACCTCCACTTCCTCCACTTCCTCCACTTCCTCCATTTCGTCCACTTCCTCAACGTCGTCATCTTCGCCCACTTCCTCAACTTCCTCCACTTCCCCCATTTCGTCAAATTTGTTCACTTCCTCCGTTTCCTCCACTTCATTCACTTACACTACTTCATCCACTTCATCCACTTCGTCTACTTCGTCAACTTCTACCACTTCGTTCGTCAACTACGTCAACTTTGTCCACTTCCTCCACTTCCTCCCTCTGCTTTCTCTGCTTCCTCCACTTTGTCCACTTCGTCAACTTCATCCACATCGTTCACTTCGTCCACTTCGTCAACTTCGTCCACATCCTCCACTTCCTCCACTTCCTTCAGTTCCTCCACTTCGTCAACTTCGTCAACTTCGTCAACTACGTCAACTTCGTCATTTTCCTCCAAATTGCCCACTTCTTCCACTTCGTCGACCTCGTCCAGTTCGTCAACTTCGTCAACTTCCTCCACTTCCTCCACTTCCTCCACTTCTTCCAGTTCCTCCACTTCGTCTGGTTCGTCCAGTTCCTCCACTTCGTCCACTTCCTTCACTTTGTCTAGTTCGTCCAGTTCCTCCACTTACTTGGGTTGCTCTACTTCGTCAACTTCGTCCACTTCGTCAACTTCGTCAACTTCGTCCACTTTCTTCACTTCCTCCGCTTCCTCCGCTTCGTCCACTTCGTCAACGTCGTCAACTTCGCCCACTTCCTCCACTTTCTCCACTTCCTCCACTTCCTCAACTTCCATCACTTACTCCACTTCATCCACTTCCTCCACTTTCTCCACTTCCTCGACTTCGTCTACTTCGTCCACCTCGTCCACTTCGTCCACTTTGTTCAGTTTGTCGCCTTTCTCCGCTATGTCCACTTCGTCCACTTCGTAGACCACGTCCACCTCGTCCACTTCGTCCACTTCGTTAACTTTGTCAACTTCGTCAACTTCCTTCACTTCCTCCGCTTCCTCCGCTCCCTCCGCTTTCTCCACTTCGTCAACTTCGTCCAGTTCACCAGTTCTCCACATCCTCCACTTCGTCCACTTCGTCCACTTCCTCCTCTTCGTCCACTTCCCCCACTTCGTCAACTTCGTCCACTTCCTCCACATCGTCCGCTTCGTCCACTTCGTCAACGTCGTCCACTTCGCCCACTTCCTCCACTTTCTCCACTTCCTCCACTTCCTCCAATTCCTCAACTTCCTTCACTTACTCCACTTCATCCACTTCCTCCACTTTCTCCACTTCCTCGACTTCGTCCACTTCGTCCACCTCGTCCACCTCGTCCACCTCGTCCACTTCGTCAATGTCATCCACTTTGTTCACTTCGTCCACTTCGTCAACTTCCTCCATTTCTTCCCCTTCTTCTACGTCGTCCACTTCCTTCACTTCCTTCACTTCCTCCACTTCCTCCACTTCGTCCCCTTCGTCTACGTCGTCCACTTCCTCCACTTCGTCCATTTCCTCCACATCGTCCACTATGTCAATTTCGTCTACTTCGTCAACTTGGTTCACATCCTCCACTTCCTCCATTTCCTCCACTTCCTCCAATTCGTCCGCTTCGTCAACTTCCTCCACTTCCTCCACTTCGTCAACTTCGTCCACTTCGCCACTTCCTCCACTTCCTCCACTTCTTCCATTTCGTCCACTTCGTCCACTTCCTCCACTTCGTCAACTTCGTCAACTTCGTGCACTTCGCCCACTTCCCTCACTTCCTCCACTTCGTTCACTTCCTGAGCTTCGTCCACTTCCTCCACTTCCTCAACTTCCTCCACTTCCTCCACTTCCACAGCTTCGTCCACTTCGTCCACTTCGTCCACTTCGTCAACTTCTTCCACTTCGTCAACTTCTTCCATTTGTTCCCCTTCGTCTACGTCGTCCACTTCCTTCACTTCCTCCACTTCCTCCACTTCCTCCACTTCGTGCACCTTGTCCACCTCGTCCACTTCGTCAACCTCGTCCACTTCGTCCACTTCGTCAACCTCGTCCACTTGGTCAACTTCGTCAACTTAGTCCACTTCGTCGCCTTCGTCTACGTCGTCCACTTCCTCCACATTGTCCACTTCCTCCACATCGTCCACTTTGTCAACTTCGTCCACTTCGTCATCTTCGTGCACATCCTCCACCTCCTCCGCTTCCTCCACTACCTCAATTTCCTCCACTTCATCAACTTCGTGAACTTGGTCCACTTCCTCCAATATGTCCACTTCATCCACTTCGTAGACTTCGAACACTTCGTACACTTCGGCCACCTCGTCCACCTCGTCCACTTCGTCCACTTCTCCACAACTCCACATCTTCCACTTCCTCCACTTCTCCACATCTTCCACTTCCTCCACTTCCTTCGCTTTGTCAACTTCGTCTACTTCGCCACTTCGCCCACTTCCTCCAGTTCCTCCTTTTCCAACGATTCCTCCGCTTCCTCCAGTTCGTCCACTTCGTCCACTTCGCCACTTCCTCCACTTCCTCAACTTTTTCCATTTCGTCCACTTCGTCCATTTCCTGCATTTCGTCAACTTCGTCAACTTTGTCCACTTCGTCACTTCCCCCATTTCCTCCACTTCCTCCACTTCGTCCACTTCCTCAGCTTCGTCCACTTCGTCCACTTCGTCAACTTCCTCAACTTCTTCATTTCTTCCCCTTCGTCTACGTCGTCCACTTCCTTCACTTCCTCCACTTCCTCCACTTCCTCCACTTCCTCCACTTCGTCCACTTAGTCCACCTCGTCCACCTCATCCACTTCATCCACTTCGTCCACCTCGTCCATTTCGTCATCTTCGTCCACTTCGTCCACTTCGTCCACTTCGTCTACTTCGTCCACTTCGTCAACATAGTCCACTTCGTCCCCGTCGTCTACGTCGTCCACTTCCTCCGCTTCGTCCACTTCCTCCACATCGTCCACTTTTTCAACTTCCTCAACTTCCTCCACTTCCTCCACTTCCTCCACTTCGTCAACTTCGTCAACTACCTGCACTTCCTCCACTTCGTCCACTATGTCCACTTCGTAAACTTCCTAGACTTCGTCCACCTCGTCCACTTCGTCAAATTCGTCAACTTCCTACACTTCCTCCACTTCCTCCTTTTCATCTGATTCCTCGGCTTCCTCCAGTTCGTCCACTTCGTCCAGTTCGCCACTTACTCCACGTCCTCCACTTCGTCAACTTTGTCCACTTCATCTACTTCGCCCACTTCCTCCACCTCGTCCACTTCCTCCACTTCGTCCACTTCCTCCAGTTCTTCCACTTCGTCCACTCGTCAACTTCCTCCACTTCCTCCACTTCGACAACTATGTCCACTTCGTCCACTTCGTAGACTTCGTCCACCTCGTCCACTTCGTAGACTTCGTCCACCTCGTCCACTTCGTCAACTTCGTCCATTTCGTCAACTTTGTCCACTTCGTCAACTTCGTTCACTTCGTCAAGTTAGTCCACTTCGTCGCCTTCATCTACGTCGTCCACTTCCTCCACTTTTTCCACTTCCTCGACATCGTCCACTTTGTCAACTTCGTCCACTTCGTCAACTTCGTGCACATCCTCCGCCTCCTCCACTTCCTCCACTACCTCAACTTCCTCCACTTCGTCAACTTGGTCCACTTCCTCCACTATGTCCACTTCGTCCACTTCGTAGACTTCGACCACTTCGTAGACTTCGGCCACCTCGTCCACTTCGCCACTTCTCCACATCTTCCACTTCCTCCGCTTCCTCCACTTCCTCCACTTCCTTCACTTTGTCAACTTCGTCTACTTCGCCACTTCGTCCACTTCCTCAAGTTCCTCCTTTTCCTCCTTTTCCTCTGCTTCCTCCAGTTCGTCAACTTCGTCCACTTCACCACTTCCTCAACTTCTTCCATTTCGTCCACTTCGTCCACTTCCTCCATTTCGTCAACTTCGTCCACTTCGCCCAATTCCCCCACTTCCACCACTTCCTCCACTTCCTCAGTTTCGTCCACTTCGTCAATTTCGTCCACTTCCTCAACTTCTTCCACTTCTTCCCCTTCGTCTACGTCGTCCACTTCCTTCACTTCCTCCACTTGCTCCACTTCCTCCACTTCGTCCACTTTGTCCACCTCGTCCACCTCGTCCACCTCGTCCACTTCATCCACCTCGTCCACTTCATCCACTTCGTCCACCTCGTCCACTTCGTCAATTTCGTCCATTTCGTCCACTTCGTCCACTTCGTCAACTTCGTCCAATTCGTCGACTTAGTCCACTTCGTCCCCGTCGTCTACGTCGTCTACTTCCTCCACTTCGTCCACTTCCTCCATATGGTCCACTTTTTCCACTTTGTCCACTTCCTCCATATGGTCCACTTTTTCAACTTTGTCCACTTCCTCAACTTCCTCCACTTCCTCCACTTCCTCCACTTCGTCAACTTCCTCCACTTCCTCCACTTCCTCCACTATGTCCACTTCGTCCACTTCCTAGACTTCGTCCACCTAGTCCACTTCACCAACTTCGTCAACTTCCTACACTTCTTCCACTTCCTCCACTTATTCCTTTTCATCCGATTCCTCCGCTTCCTCCAGTTTGTCAACTTCGTCCATTTCGCCACTTCTTCCACTTCCTCCACTTCTTCCATTTCGTCCACTTCGTCCACTTCCTCAACTTCCTCCACTTCGTCAACTTCGTCTACTTCGTCCACTTCGCCCACTTCCTCCACTTCCTCCACTTCCTCCACTTCTCCACATCCTCCACTTCGTCAACTTCCTCCACTTCCTCCGCTTCCTCTGCTTCCTCCGCTTCGTCACCTTCGTCCACTTCGTCCACTTCGCCGCTTCTCCACATCCTCCACTTCATCCACTTCCTTCACTTCGTCAACTTCGTCCACTTCGCCACTTCGTTAGTTCCTCCACTTCCTTCACTTCGTCAACTTCGTTGACTTCGCCACTTCCTCCACTTCATCCACTTCGTCCCCTTCCTCCACTTCCTCCACTTCCTCCACTTCGTCCACATCCTCCACTTCCTCCACTTCCTCAACTTCCACCCTCTACTTCCTCCGCTTCCTCCACTTCGTCCACTTTGTCAACTTCGTCAACTGTGTCAACTTCGTCCACTTCCTCCAGTCCCTCCACTCCCTCCGCTTCGTCCGCTTTGTCCGCTTCGTCCACTTCGTCCACTTTGCAACTTCGCCACTTCGCCACTTCCTCCACTTCCTCCACATCCTCCACTTCCTCCACTTCCTCCACTTCCTCCACTTCCTCCACTTCCTCCACTTCCTCCACTTCGTCCACTTCGTCCACTTCCTCGACTTCGTCCACTTCGTCCACTTCGTCAACTTCGTCCACTTCTTCCATTTCCTCCCCTTCGTCTACGTCGTCCACTTCCTTCACTTGTTGGACTTCCTCCACTTCCTCCACTTCCTGGACTTCCTCCAATTCGTGCACTTCCTCCACCTCGTCCACCTCGTCCACTTCGTCCACCTCGTCAACTTCGTCCACCTTTTCAACTTCGTCCACTTCGTCAATTTCGTCCACTTCCTCAACTTCCTTGACTTCCTCCACTTCGTCAACTTGGTCCACTTCCTCCACTATGTCCACTGCGTCCACTTCCTGCAGTTCCTCCTTTTCCTCCGATTCCTCCGCTTCCTCCAGTTCGTGAACTTCGTCCACTTCGCCACTTCCTCCACTTCCTCAATTTCTTCCATTTCGTCCACTTCGTCAACTTCGTCCACTTCCTCCACTTCGTCCTCTTCCCCCACTTCCTGCACTTCGTCCACTTCCTCCACTTCGTCCACTTCCTCCACTTCCTCCACTTGTCAACTTCTTCCGTTTCTTCCCCTTTCTCTACGTCGTCCACTTCCTTCACTTCCTCCACTTCCTCCACTTCCTTCACTTCATGCACTTCGTCCACCTCGTCCACCTCGTCTACTTCATCCACTTCGTCCACCTCGTCCACTTCGTCAACTTAGTCCACTTCATCCACTTCCTCCACTTCCACCACTTCGTCAACTTCGTCAATTTCGTCAACTTCCTCCACTTCGTCTACTTTTTCAACTTCGTCCATTTCCTCCGCTCCATCCACTCCCTCCGCTTCGTCCACTTCGCCAACTTCTTCCATTTTTCCCCTTCGTCTAAGTCGTCCACTTCCTTCACTTCCTCCACTTCCTCCACTTCCTCCACTTCCTCCACATCCTCCACCTCGTCCACCTCGTCCACTACGTCCACCTCATCGACTTCGTCAAGTTCGTCCACTATGTCAACTTCGTCCACCTCGTCCACTTCGTCAACTTCGTCCACTTCCTCCACTTCCTCCACTTCGTCAACTTCGTCAACTTGGTCCACTTCCTCCACTATGTCCACTTTGTCCACTTAATCAACTTCCTTCACGTCCTCCGCTACCTCCGCTTTGTCCACTTCGTCAACTTCGTCCTCTTCACCACTTCTCCACATCCTCCAATTCGCCCACTTCTTCCACATCCTCCACTTTCTCCTCTTCGTCCACTTCCTTAACTTCGTCAACTTCTTCCACTTCCTCCACATCCTCCACTTCGTCCACTTCCTCCACTTCATCCACTTTCTCCACTTCGTCAACTTCGTCCACTTTGTCAACTTCGTCAACGTCGTTAACTTTGCCCACTTGCTCCACTTTCTCCACTTCCTCCACTTCCTCCACTTCCTTCACTTAGTCCACTTCTTCCACTTCCTTCACCTTCTCCACTTCGTCTACTTCGTCCACTTCGTCCACTTCGTCCATTTCCTCCACTTTGTCCACTTCGTCCACTTCGTCAACTTCTCCCATTTCTTCCCCTTCGTCTACGTCGTCCACTTCCTTCATTTCCTCCACTTCCTCCACTTCCTCCATTTCTTCCTCGTCGTCTACGTCGTCCACTTCCTTCACTTCTCCACATCCTCCACTTCCTCAACTTCCTCCACTTCCTCCACTTCCTCCGCTTCGTCCCCTTCGTAAACTTCGTCCACTTCGCTAGTTCTCCACATCCTCCACTTCCTCCACTTCCTCCACTTCGTCCACTTCCTTCACTTCATCAACTTCGTCCACTTCGACACTTCCTCCACTTCCTCCTCTTCCTCCTCTTCCTCCACCTCCTCCACTTCCTCCACTTCCTCTACTTCCTCCACTTCCTCCACTTCCTTCACTTTTTCAATTTCGTCGATTTCGCCACTTCCTCCACTTCGTCCACTTCCTCCATTTCCTTTGCTTCCTCCACTTCCTCCACTTGGTTCACATTGTCAACTTCGTCGACTTCGCCACTTCCTCCACTTCATCCACTTCCTCCACTTCCTCCACTTCCTTCACTTCGTCAACTTCCTCCACTTTGTCCACTTCGTCCACTTCGTCCACTTCGTCCACTTCCTTCACTACCTCCACTTCCTCCACTTCCTCCACTTCCTCCACTCCCTCCACTTCCTCCACTTCCTTCACTTCGTCAACTTCCTCCATTTCCTCCACTTCCTCCACTTCCTCCACGTACTCCAGTTCCTCCAGTTCCTCCATTTCCTCCACTTTGTCCACTTCGTCCACTTCGTCCACTTCGTCCACTTTGTCATCTTCGTACACTCCCCCCACTTCCTCTGCTTGCTCCAGTTCGTGAACTTTGTCCACTTCCTCCACTTCCTCCACTTCCTCCACATCCTCCAATTCCTCCAATTCCTCCAATTCCTCCACTTCCTCCACTTCGTACACTTCCTCCATTTCCTCCACTTCCTTCTTTTCCTCTGATTCCTCCGCTTCCTCCAGCTCGTCAACTTCGTCCACTTCGCCACTTCCTCCACTTCATTCACTTCTTCCATTTCGTCAACTTCGTCCACTTTGTCCACTTCGTCAACTTAGTCAACTTCGTCAACTTAGTCCACTTCGTCCCCTTTGTCTACGTCGTCCACTTCCTCCACATCGTCCACTTTGTCAACTTTGTCCAATTCGTCAACTTCGTCCACATCCTTCACTTCCTCCACGTCCTCCACTTCCTCCACTTCCTCAACTTCCTCCACTTCCTCCACTTCCTCAACTTCGTCAACTTCGTCAATGTCGTCAACTTGGTCCACTTCCTCCACTATGTCCACTTCGTCCACTTCGTAGACTTCGTCCACCTCATCCACTTCGTCAACTTCCTCCAATTCCCCGACTTCGTCAACTTCCTCCACTTCCTCCTCTTCCTTCGCTTCGTCCACTTCGTCAACTTCTTCCATTTCTTCCCCTTCGTCTACGTCGTCCACTTCCCTCACTTCCTCCACTTCCTCCACTTCCTCCACTTCGTGCACTTCGTCCACCTCGTCCACCTCGTCCACTTCGTCAACTTAGTCCACTTCATCCACTTCCTTCACTTCCACCACTTCGTCAACTTCGTCAATTTCGTCAACTTCCTCCACTTCGTCTACTTCGTCAACTTCGTCCACTTCCTCCGCTCCCTCCACTGCCTCCGCTTCGTCTACTTCGTCATCTTCTTCCATTTTTTCCCCTTTGTCTAAGTCGTCCACTTCCTTCACTTCCTCCATTTCCTCCACTTCCTCCATCTCGTCCACCTCGTCCACTACGTCCACCTCATCGACTTGGTCAACTTCGTCCACCTCGTCCACTTCGTCAACTTCGTCCACTTCCTCCACTTCCTCCACTTCCTCCACTTCCTCCACTTCGTCAACTTCGTCAAGTTGGTCCACTTCCTCCACTATGTCCACTTCGTCCACTTCGTAGACTTCGTCCACCTCGTCCACTTCGTCAACTTCCTTCACATCCTCCACTACCTCCGCTTCCTCCGCTTTGTCCAGTTCGTCAACTTCGTCCACTTCACCACTTCTCCACATCCTCCACTTCGCCCACTTCTTCCACTTCCTCCACTTTCTCCTCTTCGTCCACTTCCTCAACTTCGTCAACTTCTTCCACTTCCTCCACATCCTTCACGTCGTCCACTTCCTCCTCTTCCTCCACTTCATCCACTTTGTCCACTTCGTCAACTTCGTCCGCTTCGTCAACTTCGTCAACGTCGTTAACTTCTCCCACTTGCTCCACTTTCTCCACTTCCTCCACTTCCTCCACTTCCTTCACTTAGTCCACTTCATCCACTTCCTCCACCTTCTCCACTTCGTCCACTTCGTCCACCTCGTCCACTTCGTCAACTTCGTCCACTTTGTCCATTTCCTCGACTTTGTCCACTTCGTCAACTTCTCCCATTTCTTCCCCTTCGTCTACGTCGTCCACTTCCTTCACTTCCTCCACTTCCTCCATTTCTTTCCCTTCGTGTACGTCGTCCACTTCCTTCACTTCTCCACATCCTCCACTTCCTCAACTTCCTCCACTTCCTCCGCTTCCTCCGCTTCATCCCCTTCGTCAACTTCGTCCACTTCGCTACTTCTCCACATCCTCCACTTCCTCCACTTCCTCCAGTTCGTCCACTTCCTTCACTTCATCAACTTCGCCCACTTCACCACTTCCTCTACTTCCTCCACTTCCTCCACTTCCTCTGCTTCCTCCACTTCCTCCACTTCCTTCACTATGTCAACTTTGTCGACTTCGCCACTTCGTCCACTTCCTCCACCTGCTCTGCTTCCTCCACTTCCTCCACTTCCTTCACATTGTCAACTTCGTCGACTTCGCCACTTCCTCCACTTAATCCACTTTCTCCACTTCCTCCACTTCCTTCACTTCGTTAACTTCCTCCACTTCCTCCACTTCCTCCACTTCCTCCACTTCCTTCACTACCTCCCCTTCCTCCACTTCCTCCACTCCCTCCACTTCCTCCACTTCCTCCACTTCCTTCACTTCCTCCACTTCCTCCACTTCCTCCACTTCCTCCACTTCCTCCGCGTCCTCCAGTTCCTCCACTTCCTCCATTTCGTCCACTTTGTCCACTTCGTCCACTTTGTCCACTTCGTCCACTCCCCCCACTTCCTCCGCTTCCTCCAGTTCGTCAACTTCGTCCACTTCCTCCACTTCCTCCACGTCCTCCAATTCCTCCAATTCCTCCACTTCCTCCACTTCGTACACTGCCTCCACTTCCTCCACTTCTTCCTTTTCCTCTGATTCCTCCACTTCATTCACTTCTTCCATTTCGTCCACTTCATCCACTTCGCCCACTTTCCCTACTTCGTCCACTTCGTCCATTTCCACCACTTCCTCCACTTCGTCCACTTCCTCAACTTCCTCCACTTCCTCAACTTCGTCCACTTCCTCAACTTCCTCAACTATGTCCACTTCCTCCACTTCATCAACTTTGTCCACTTCGTCCACTTCGCCACTTCTTCACATCCTCCACTTCCTCAACTTCCTGCACTTCCTCCGCTTCCTCCGCTTCGTCCCCTTCGTCAACTTCGTCCACTTCGCCACTTCTCCACATCCTCCACTTCCTCCACTTCGTCCACTTCGTCCACTTCCTTCACTTCGTCAACTTCGTCCACTTCGCCACTTCCTCCACTTCCTCCACTTCCTCCACTTCCTCCACTTCGTCCACTTCGTCCACTTCCACCACTTCCTTCACTTCGTCCACTTCCTCCACTTCATCCACTTCATCCACCACCTCCTCCTCGTCCGCTTCGTCCACTTCGTCAACTTCCTCACTTCCTCCACTTCCTCTAGTTCCTCCACTTCGACCACTTCGTCCACTTCCTCCACTTGCTCCGCTTCCTCCACTTCCTCCACTTCCTTCACTTCGTCAACTTCGTCCACTTCGCCACTTCGTCCACTTCTTCTTCTTCATCTTCCACTTCGTCCACTTCGTCTACATCGTCCACTTCACCACTTCGTCCACTTCGTCCACTTCCTCCAATTCCTTCACTACCTCCACTTCCTCCACTTCCTTCACTTCCTCCAATTGCTCCACTTCCTCCACTTCCTCCACTTCCTGCACTTTTTCCACTTCCCTACTTCCTCTACTTCGTCCAATTCCTCCACTTCCTCCACTTCGTACACTTCCACCACTTCCTTCACTTCGTCCACTTCCTCCACTTCATCCACTTCATCCACCACCTCCTCCTCGTCCTCCTCGTCGTCTTTGTCCACTTCGTCAACTTCCTCTAGTCCCTCCATTTCGACCACTTCGTCCACTTCCTCCACTTGCTCCGCTTCCTCCACTTTCTCCACGTCCTTCACTTCGTCAACTTCGTCCACTTCGCCACTTCGTCCACTTCTTCTTCTTCATCTTCCACTTCGTCCACTTCGTCTACATCGTCCACTTCGTCCACTTCGTCAACTTCCTCCACTTCCTCCGATTGCTCTACTTCCTCCGCTTCCTCTGCTTCCTCCTCCGCTTTGTCCGCTTTGTCCACTTCGTCCATTTCGCCACTTCTCCACATCTTCCAGCTCCCCCACTTCCTCCACTTCCTCCACTTTGTCCACTTCCTTCAATTCCTCCACTCCGTCCACTTTGCCACTTCGTCAACTTCCTCCACTTCCTTTGTCCACTTCGTCCACTTCGCCCACTTCACCCACTTCGTCCACTTCGTCAACTTCGTCCACTATCTGCACTTCGTCAACTTTGTCCACTTTGTCCACTTCGTCAACTTCGTCCATTTCGTCAACTTCGTCAAGTTCGTCAACTTTTTCCACTTCGTCCAATTCGAAAACTTCGTCCACTTCCTCCACTTCCTCCACTTCGTCAACTTCCACCACTTCCTCCACTTCCTCCACTTCTACCGCTTCCTCCACTTCCTCCATTTCCTCCGCTTCCTCCACTTCCTCAACTTCCTCTACTTCCTCAACTATGTCCACTTCCTCCACTTCATCAACTTTGTCCACTTCGTCCACTTCACCACTTCTTCACATCCTCCACTTCCTGAACTTCCTCCACTTCCTCCGCTTCCTCCGCTTCGTCCCCTTCGTCAACTTCGTCCACTTCGCCACTTCTCCACATCCTCCACTTCCTCCACTTCGTCCACTTCGTCCACTTCCTTCACTTCGTCAACTTCGTCCACTTCGCCACTTCCTCCACTTCGTCCACTTCGTCCACTTCGTCCACTTCGTCCACTTCGTCCACTTCGTCCACTTCGTCCACTTCGTCCACTTCCTCCACTTCGTACACTTCGTACACTTCCACCACTTCCTTCACTTCGTCCACTTCCTCCACTTCATCCACTTCATCCACTACCTCCTCCTCGTCCGCTTCATCCACTTCGTCAACTTCCTCACTTCCTCCACTTCCTCTAGTCCCTCCACTTCGACCACTTCTTCCACTTCCTCCACTTGCTCCGCTTCCTCCACTTCCTCCACTTCCTTCACTTCGTCAACTTCGTAAACTTCGTCCACTTCGCCACTTCGTCCACTTCTTCTTCTTCATCTTCCACTTCGTCCACTTCATCTACATCGTCCACTTCGTCCACTTCCTCAACTTCCTCCACTTCCTCCGATTCCTCTACTTCCTCCGCTTCCTCCGCTTCCTCTGCTTCGTCCACTTTGTCCGCTTTGTCAACTTCGTCCACTTTGCCGCTTCTCCACATCTTCCACCTCCCTCACTTCCTCCACTTTGTCCACTTCCTTCACTTCCTCCACTTCGTCAACTTCCTCCACTTCCTTTGTCCACTTCGTCCACTTCATACACTTCGTCCACTTCGTCCACTCTGTCCACTTCGTCCACTTCGTCCACTTCGTCCACTTCGTCCGCTTCGTCCACTTCGTCCACTTCGTCCACTTCGTCCACTTCGTCAACTTCGACCACTATCTGCACTTCGTCAACTTTGTCCACTTTGTCCACTTCGTCAACTTCGTCCATTTCGTCAACTTCGTCCAGTTCGTCAACTTTTTCCACTTCGTCCAATTCGACAACTTCGTCCACTTCGTGAACTTCCTCCACTTCCTCCACTTCCTCCACTTCCTCCACTTCTTCCACTTCCTCACTTCCTCCACTTCCTCAACATCGTCGACTTCGTCCACTTCGTCAACATCGTCAACATCGTCAAGTTCGTCCACTTCGTCAACTTCGTCCACTTTGTCCCCTTCGTCTACGTCGTCCACTTCCTCCACTTCCTCCACTTCGTCCACTATGTCAACTTCGTCCACTTCGTCAACTTCCTCCACTTCCTCCACTTCGTCAACTATGTCCACTTCGTCCACTTCGTAGAATCCGTCCCCCTCGTCCACTTCGTCCACTTCGTCAACTTCGTCAACTTCCTCCACTTCCTCCGCTTGCTCGACGTCCTCCACTTACTCAACTTTCTCTACTTCCTCCACTTCTCCACTTCGTCAACCTCGTCAACTTCGTCAACTTCCTTCACTTTGTCCACCTCGTCCACTTCCCCACTTCTCCACATCCTCCACTTCGTCCACTTCCTGCACTTCCTCCACTTCCTCCACTTCCTTCACTTCGTCAACTTCGTCCACTTCACTACTTCCTCCACTTCCTCCACTTCCTCCACTTCCTCCACTTCTTCCAGTTCCTCCACTTCTTCCACTTCATGCACTTTGTCCACTTCGTCTACTTCGTCCGGTTCCTCCACTTCCTCCGCTTCCTCCGCTTCGTCCACTTCGCCACTTCGCCACTTCCTCAACTTCCTCCATTTCCTCCGCTTCCTCCGCTTCGTCCCCTTCGTCAACTTCGTGCACTTCGCCACTTCTCCACATCCTCCACTTCCTCCACTTCGTCCACTTCGTCCACTTCCTTCACTTCGTCAACTTCGTCCACTTCGCCACTTCCTCCACTTCCTCCACTTCCTCCACTTCGTCCACTTCGTCCACTTCGTCCACTTCCTCCACTTCGTACACTTCGTACACTTCCACCACTTCCTTCACTTCGTCCACTTCCTCCACTTCATCCACTTCATCCACTACCTCCTCCTTGTCCGCTTCGTCCACTTCGTCAACTTCCTCACTTCCTCCACTTCCTCTAGTCCCTCCACTTCGACCACTTCTTCCACTTCCTCCACTTGCTCCGCTTCCTCCACTTCCTCCACTTCCTTCACTTCGTCAACTTCGTAAACTTCGTCCACTTCGCCACTTCGTCCACTTCTTCTTCTTCATCTTCCACTTCGTCCACTTCATCTACATCGTCCACTTCGTCCACTTCGTCCACTTCGTCAACTTCCTCCACTTCCTCCGATTCCTCTACTTCCTCCGCTTCCTCCGCTTCCTCTGCTTCCTCCACTTTGTCCGCTTTGTCAACTTCGTCCACTTTGCCGCTTCTCCACATCTTCCACCTCCCCCACTTCCTCCACTTTGTCCACTTCCTTCACTTCCTCCACTTCGTCAACTTCCTCCACTTCCTTTGTTCACTTCGTCCACTTCATACACTCCGTCCACTTCGTCCACTTCGTCCGCTTCGTCCACTTCGTCAACTTCGACCACTATCTGCACTTCGTCAACTTTGTCCACTTCGTCAACTTCGTCCATTTCGTCAACTTCGTCCAGTTCGTCAACTTTTTCCACTTCGTCCAATTCGACAACTTCGTCCACTTCGTGAACTTCCTCCACTTCCTCCACTTCCTCCACTTCCTCCACTTCCTCCACTTCTTCCACTTCCTCACTTCCTCCACTTCCTCAACTTTGTCCACTTCGTCCACTTCGTCAACTTCGTCCACTTTGTCCCCTTTGTCTACGTCGTCCACTTCCTCCACTTCCTCCACTTCGTCCACTATGTCAACTTCGTCCACTTCGTCAACTTCCTCCACTTCCTCCACTTCGTCAACTATGTCCACTTCGTCCACTTCGTAGACTTCGTCCCCCTCGTCCACTTCGTCCACTTCGTCAACTTCGTCAACTTCCTCCACTTCCTCCGCTTGCTCGACGTCCTCCACTTACTCAACTTTCTCTACTTCCTCCACTTCTCCACTTCGTCAACCTCGTCAACTTGGTCAACTTCCTTCACTTCGTCCACCTCGTCCACTTCCCCACTTCTCCACATCCTCCACTTCGTCCACTTCCTGCACTTCCTCCACTTCCTCCACTTCCTTCACTTCGTCAACTTCGTCCACTTCACTACTTCCTCCACTTCCTCCACTTCCTCCACTTCTTCCAGTTCCTCCACTTCTTCCACTTCGTCCACTTTGTCCACTTCATCTACTTCGTCCGGTTCCTGCACTTCCTCCGCTTCCTCCGCTTCGTCAACTTCGCCACTTCGCCACTTCCTCCATTTCCTTCACTTCCTCCACTTCCTCCACTTCCTCCACTTCGTCGACTTTGTCCACTTCGTGCGCTTCGTCTATGTCGTCCACTTCCTTCACTTCCTCCACCTCCTCCACTTCCTCCACTCCCTCCACTTCCTCCACTTCTTTGACTTCCTCCACTTCCTCCACTTCCTCCACTTCGTCCACCTCGTCCACCTCATCCACTTCATCAACTTCCTCCCCTTCATCAACTTCGTCCACTTCCTCAAAGTCGTCCACTTTTTCCCCTTCGTCTACGTCGTCCACTTCCTGTACTTCCTCCACTTCTTCCCCCGTTTCGTACATTTCGTACACTTCCTCCACTTCCTCAACTTCGTCCACTTCGTCAGCTTCGTCAGCTTCGTCAGCTTCCTCCACTTCGTCCACTTGTTCCACTTCGTCCACTTCGTCCACTTCGTCCACTTCGTCCACTTCGTCAACTTCGTCCACTTCGTCCACTTCGTCCACTTCGTCACTTCGTCAACTTCTTCCACTTCCTCTACTTCCTCCGCTTCCTCCGCATCGTCAAATTTGTCCACTTCATCCACTTCATCAACTTCCTCCACTTCGTCCACTTCCTCCATTTCCTCCACTTCGTCCACTTCATCCACTTGGTCCACTTCATCCACTTCGTCCACTTCGTGAACTTCGTCCACTTCATCAACTTCGTCCACTTCCTCTACTTCCTCCGCTTCCTCCGCTTCGTCCCCCTCGTCCATTTCATCCACTTCGTCAACTTCATCAGCTTCCTCCACTTCCTCCGCTTCCTCCACGTCCTCCACTTACTCAACTTCCACCACTTCCTGCAATTTGTCAACTATGTCCACTTCATAGACTTCGTCCACCTCGTCCACTTCGCCACTTCTCCACATCCTGCATTTCGTCCACTACCTCCACTTCCTCCACTTCTTCCACTTCCTCCACTTCCTCCACTTCCATCGCTTCGTCCACTTTGTCCACTTCGCCACTTCGCCAATTCCTCCACTTCCTTTACTTCGTCGACTTCGTAGACTTCGTCCCCCTCGTCCACTTCGTCCAATTCGTCAACTTCGTCAACTTCCTCAACTTCCTCCGGTTCCTCGACGTCCTCCACTTACTCAACTTTCTCTACTTCCTCCACTTCCTCCACTTCGTCAACTATGTCCACTTCGTCCACCTCGTCAACTTCGTCAACTTCCTTCACTTCCTCCACCTCGTCCACTTCCCCACTTCTCCACATCCTCCACTTCGTCCACTTCCTGCATTTCCTCCACTTCGTCCACTTCCTTCACTTCGTCAACTTCTTCCAGCTCCTCCACTTCTTCTACTTCGTCAACTTTGTCCACTTCGTCTAGTTCGTCCCGTTCCTCCGGTTCCTCCACTTCCTCCGCTTCCTCCGTTTCGTCCATTTCGCCACTTCCTCCATTTCCTTCACTTCCTCCACTTCTTCCACTTCCTCCACCTCCTTCACTTCGTCCACTTCGTCCACTTTATCCACTTCGTCCGCTTCGTCTACGTCGTCCGCTTCCTTCACTTCCTCCACCTCCTCCACTTCCTCCACTCCCTCCATTTCCTCCACTTCCTCCATTTCCTTCACTTCCTCCACTTCCTCCACTTTGTCCACTTCGTGCGCTTCGTCTACGTCGTCCACTTCCTTTACTTCCTCCACCTCCTCCACTTCCTCCACTCCCTCCACTTCCTCCACTTCTTCGACTTCCTCCACTTCCTCCACTTCCTCCGCTTCGTCCACTTCGTCCACTTCGTCAACTTCCTCTACTTCCTCCACTTCTTCCACTTCCTCCACTTCCTCCACTTCCATCGCTTCGTCCTCTCCGTCCACTTCGCCAATTCCTCCACTTCCTTTACTTCGTCGACTTCGTAGACTTCGTCCCCCTCGTCCACTTCGTCCAATTCGTCAACTTCGTCAACTTCCTCAACTTCCTCCGCTTCCTCGACGTCCTCCACTTACTCAACTTTTTGTACTTCCTCAACTTCGTCAACTATGTCCACTTCGTCCACTTCGTCGACTTCGTCCACCTCGTCAACTTCGTCAACTTCCTTCACTTCGTCCACCTCGTCCACTTCCCCACTTCTCCACATCCTCCACTTCGTCCACTTCCTGCACTTCCTCCACTTCGTCCACTTCCTTCACTTCGTCAACTTCGTCCACTTCGCCACTTCCTCCACTTCTTCCAGCTCCTCCACTTCCTCTACTTCGTCAACTTTGTCCACTTCGTCTAGTTCGTCCGGTTCCTCCGGTTCCTCCACTTCCCCCGCTTCCTCCGTTTCGTCCATTTCGCCACTTCGCCACTTCCTTCATTTCCTTCACTTCCTCCACTTCTTCCACTTCCTCCACTTCCTTCACTTCCTCCGCTTCGTCTACGTCGTCCACTTCCTCCACCTCCTCCACTTCCTCCACTCCCTCCACTTCCTCCACTTCCTCCATTTCCTTCACTTCCTCCACTTCTTCCACTTCCTCCAGTTCCTCCACTTCCTCCACTTTGTCCACTTCGGGCGCTTCGTCTACGTCGTCCACTTCCTTTACTTGCTCCACCTCCTCCACTTCCTCCACTCCGTCCACTTCCTCCACTTCTTCGACTTCCTCCACTTCCTCCATTTCCTCCACTTCCTCCACTTCCTCCACTTCGTCCACCTCGTCCACTTCATCAACTTCGTCCACTTCGTCAACTTCGTCCACTTCCTCAAACTCGTCCAATTTTTCCCCTTCGTCTACGTCGTCCACTTCCTCTACTTCCTCCACTTCTTCCTCCATTTCGTACATTTCGTACACTTCCTCCACTTCCTCCACTTCCTCAACTTCGTCCACTTCGTCAGCTTCGTCAGCTTCGTCCACTTCATCCACTCCGTCCCCTTCGTCCGCTTTGTCCCCTTTGTCCACTTCGTCCACTTCGTCCACTTCGTCCACTTCGTCAACTTCGTCAACTTCGTCCACTTCGTCCACTTCGTCAACTTCGTCCACTTCGTCCACTTCATCAACTTCGTCCACTTCGTCAACTTCTTCCACTTCCTCTACTTCCTCCGCTTCCTCCGCATCGTCAACTTTGTCCACTTCGTCCACTTCATCAACTTCCTCCACTTCTTCCACTTTCTCCAGTTCCTCCACTTCGTACACTTCCTCCACTTCGTCCACTTCATCCACTTCGTCCACTTCATCCACTTCGTCCACTTCGTGAACTTCGTCCACTTCATCAACTTCGTCAACTTCGTCCACTTAGTCCACTTCCGATACTTCCTCTGCTTCCTCCTCTTCGTCCCCCTTGTCCACTTCATCCACTTCGTCAACTTTCTCAACTTCCTCCACTTCCTCCGCTTCCTCCACGTTCTCCACTTACTCAACTTCCACCACTTCCATCGCTTCGTCCACTCCATCCTTTTCGCCACTTCGCCAATTCCTCCACTTCCTTTACTTTGTCGACTTCGTAGACTTCGTCCCCCTCGTCCACTTCGTCCACTTCGTCAACTTCCTCAACTTCCTCCGCTTCCTCGACGTCCTCCACTTACTCAACTTTCTCTACTTCCTCCACTTCCTCCACTTCGTCAACTATGTCCACTTCGTCCACTTCGTCGACTTCTTCCACCTCGTCAACTTCGTCAACTTCCTTCACTTCGTCCACCTCGTCCACTTCCCCACTTCTCCACATTCTCCACTTCGTCCACTTCATGCACTTCCTCCACTTCGTCCACTTCCTTCACTTCGTCAACTTCGTCCACTTCGCCACTTCCTCCACTTCCTCCACTTCCTCCACTTCTTCCAGCTCCTCCACTTCCTCTACTTCGTCAACTTTGTCCACTTCGTCTAGTTCGTCCGGTTCCTCCGGTTCCTCCACTTCCTCCGCTTCCTCCGTTTCGTCCATTTCGCCACTTTGCCACTTCCTCCATTTCCTTCACTTCCTCCACTTCTTCCACTTCCTCCACTCCCTTCACTTCGTCTACTTTGTCCACTTTATCCACTTCGTCCGCTTCGTCTACGTCGTCCACTTCCTTCACTTCCTCCACCTCCTCCACTTCCTCCACTCCCTCCACTTCCTCCACTTCCTCCATTTCCTTCACTTCCTCCACTTCTTCCACTTCCTCCACTTCCTCCACTTCCTCCACTTTGTCCACTTCGTGCGCTTCGTCTACGTCGTCCACTTCCTTTACTTCCTCCACTTTGTCCACTTCCTCCACCTCCTCCACTTCCTGCACACCCTCCACTTCCTTCACTTCTTCGACTTCCTCCACTTCCTCCATTTCCTCCACTTCCTCCACTTCCTCCACTTCGTCCACCTCGTCCCCCTCGTCCACTTCATCAACTTCGTCCACTTCGTCAACTTCGTCCACTTCCTCAAAGTCGTCCACTTTTTCCCCTTCGTCTACGTCGTCCACTTCCTCTACTTCCTCCACTTCTTCCTCCCTTTCGTACATTTCGTACACTTCCTCCACTTCCTCCACTTCCTCAACTTCGTCCACTTCGTCAGCTTCGTCAGCTTCGTCCACTTCATCCACTTCGTCCACTTCGTCCGCTTTGCCCACTTTGTCCACTTCGTCCACTTCGTCAACTTCGCCAACTTCGTCAACTTCGTCCACTTCGTCAACTTCGTCCACTTCGTCCACTTCGTCCACTTCGTCAACTTCTTCCACTTCCTCTACTTCCTCCGCTTCCTCCGCATCGTCAACTTTGTCCACTTTGTCCACTTCATCAACTTCCTCCACTTCTTCCACTTTCTCCAGTTCCTCCACTTCTTCCTCCACTTCGTACACTTCTTCCTCCACTTCGTACACTTCCTCCACTTCGTACACTTCCTCCACTTCGTCCACTTCGTCCACTTCATCCACTTCGTCCACTTCATCCACTTCGTCCACTTCGTGAACTTCGTCCACTTCATCAACTTCGTCAACTTCGTCCACTTCTTCAACTTCGTCAACTTCGTCCACTTAGTCCACTTCCGATACTTCCTCCGCTTCCTCCGCTTCGTCCCCCTCGTCCACTTCATCCAGTTCGTCAACTTTGTCAACTTCCTCCACTTCCTCCGCTTCCTCCACGTTCTCCACTTACTCAACTTCCACCACTTCCTCCAATTTGTCAACTATGTCCACTTCATAGACTTCGTCCACCTGGTCCACTTCGCAACTTCTCCACATCCTGCACTTCGTCCACTACCTACACTTCCTCCACTTCTTCCACTTCCTCCACTTCCTCCACTTCCACCGCTTCGTCCACTTCGTCCACTTCGCCACTTCGCCACTTCGCGAATTCCTCCACTTCCTTTACTTCGTCCACTTCGTAGACTTCGTCCCCCTCGTCCACTTCGTCCACTTCGTCAACTTCGTCAACTTCCTCCACTTCCTCCGCTTCCTCGACGTCCTCCACTTACTCAACTTTCTCTACTTCCTCCACTTTCTGCACTTCGTCAACTATGTCCACTTCGTCCACCTCATCAACTTCGTCAACTTCCTTCACTTCGTCCACCTCGTCCACTTCCCCACTTCTCCACATCCTCCACTTCGTCCACTTCCTGCCCTTCCTCCACTTCGTCCACTTCCTTCACTTCGTCAACTTTGTCCACTTCGCCACTTCCTCCACTTCCTCCACTTCTTCCAGCTCCTCCACTTCCTCCACTTCGTCAACTTTGTCCACTTCGTCTACTTCGTCCGGTTCCTCCACTTACTTCGCTTCCTCCGCTTCGTCCATTTCGCCACTTCGCCACTTCCTCCATTTCCTTCACTTCCTCCACTTCTTCCACTTCCTCCACTTCCTCCACTTCGTCCACTTTGTCCGCTTCGTCTACGTCGTCCACTTCCTTCACTTCCTCCACCTCCTCCACTTCCTCCACTCCCTCCACTTCCTCCACTTCTTCGACTTCCTCCACTTCCTCCACTTCCTCTACTTCCTCCACTTCCTCCACCTCGTCCACCTTATCCACTTCATCAACTTCGTCCACTTCGTCAACTTCGTCCAATTCCTCAAAGTCGTCCACTTTTTCCCCTTCGTATACGTCGTCCACTTCCTCTACTTCCTCCACTTCTTCCTCCCGTTCGTACATTTCGTACACTTCCTCCACTTCCTCCACTTCCTCCACTTCATCAGCTTCGTCCACTTCATCCACTTCGTCCACTTCGTCCACTTCGTCCACTTCGTCCACTTCGTCCACTTCGTCCACTTCGTCCACTTGGTCCACTTCGTCCACTTCGTCCACTTCGTCCACTTCGTCAACTTCGTCAACTTCTTCCACTTCGTCAACTTCTTCCACTTCCTCTACTTCCTCCGCTTCCTCCGCATCGTCAACTTTGTCCACTTTGTCAACTTCATCAACTTCCTCCACTTCTTCCACTTTCTCGACTTCCTCTACTTCTTCCTCCACTTCGTCCACTTCGTACACTTCCTCCACTTCGTCCACTTCGTCCACTTCATCCACCTTGTCCACTTCATCCACTTCGTCCACTTCGTCAACTTCGTCCACTTCATCAACTTCATCAAATCTGTCCACTTCGTCAACTTCCTCCACTTCGTCCACTTCCTCTACTTCCTCCGCTTCCTCCGCTTCGTCCACTTCATCCACTTCGTCAACTTCGTCCACTTCCTCCACTTCCTCCACTTCTTCGACTTCCTTCACTTCCTCCACTTCCTCTACTTCCTCCACTTCGTCCACCTCGTCCACCTTGTCCACTTCATCAACTTCGTCCACTATGTCAACTTCGTCCAATTCCTCAAAGTCGTCCACTTTTTCCCCTTCGTATACGTCGTCCACTTCCTCTACTTCTTCCACTTCTTCCTCCCTTTCGTACATTTCGTACACTTCCTCCACTTCCTCCACTTCGTCCACTTCATCAGCTTCGTCCACTTCATCCACTTCGTCCACTTCGTCCACTTCGTCCACGTCGTCCACCTCGTCCACCTCGTCCACTTCGTCCACTTCGTCCACTTGGTCCACTTTGTCCACTTCGTCCACTTGGTCCACTTCGTCCACTTCGTCCACTTCGTCTACTTGGTCCACTTCGTCCACTTCGTCCACTTCGTCAACTTCGTCCACTTCGTACACTTCCTCCACTTCGTCCACTTCGTCCACTTCGTCCACTTCATCCACTTCATCCACTTTGTCCACTTCATCCACTTCGTCCACTTCGTCCACTTCGTCTACTTGGTCCACTTCGTCAACTTCGTCCACTTCTTCCACTTCCTCTACTTCCCCCGCTTCCTCCGCATCGTCAACTTTGTCCACTTTGTCAACTTCATCAACTTCCTCCACTTCTTCCACTTTCTCGACTTCCTCCACTTCTTCCTCTACTTCGTCCACTTCGTACACTTCCTCCACTTCCTCCACTTCCTCCACTTCGTCCACTTCCACCGCTTCTTCCATTTCCACCGCTTCGTGCACTTCGTCCAATTCGCCACTTCGCCACTTTGCCACTTCCTCCACTTCGTCTACTTCGTCCACTTCCTCCTCCTCCTCCACTTCCTTCACTTCCTCCACTTCCTCCGCTTTGTCCACTTCGTCCACCTCGTCCCCTTCATCAACTTCGTCCACTTCGTCCCCTTCGTATACGTCGTCCACTTGCTCCACTTCGCCCACTTTGTCAGCTTTGTCCACTTCATCAACTTCGTCCACATCCTCCACTTCCTCCACTTCCTCCATTTCCTCCACTTCCTGCCCTTCCTCCACTTCCTCCACTTCTTCCACTTCCTTAACTTCCTCCACTTCCTCCACGTCCTCCACTTCCTCAACTTCCTCCACTTCGTCCACCTCGTCCACCTTATCCACTTCATCAACTTCGTCCACTTCGTCAACTTCGTCCAATTCCTCAAAGTCGTCCAGTTTTTCCCCTTCGTATACGTCGTCCACTTCCTCTACTTCCTCACTTTCTTCCTCCCGTTCGTACATTTCGCACACTTCCTCCACTTCCTCCACTTCGTCCACTTCATCAGCTTCGTCCACTTCATCCACTTCGTCCACTTCGTCCACTTCGTCCACTTCGTCCACTTCGTCCACTTCGTCCACTTCGTCCACTTCGTCCACTTCGTCCACTTCGTCCACTTCGTCCACTTCGTCAACTTCTTCCACTTCGTCAACTTCTTCCACTTCCTCTACTTCCTCCGCTTCCTCCGCATCGTCAACTTTGTCCACTTTGTCAACTTCATCAACTTCCTCCACTTCTTCCACTTTCACGACTTCCTCTACTTCTTCCTCCACTTCGTCCACTTCGTACACTTCCTCCACTTCGTCCACTTCATCCACTTTGTCCACTTCATCCACTTCGTCCACTTCGTCAACTTCGTCCACTTCATCAACTTCATCAAATTCGTCCACTTCGTCCACTTCGTCAACTTCCTCCACTTCGTCCACTTCCTCTACTTCCTCCGCTTCCTCCGCTTCGTCCACTTCATCCACTTCGTCAACTTCGTCCACTTCCTCCACTTCCTCCACTTCTTCGACTTCCTCCACTTCCTCCACTTCCTCTACTTCCTCCACTTCGTCCACCTCGTCCACCTTGTCCACTTCATCAACTTCGTCCACTATGTCAACTTCATCCAATTCCTCAAAGTCGTCCAGTTTTTCCCCTTCGTATACGTCGTCCACTTCCTCTACTTCTTCCACCTCTTCCTCCCTTTCGTACATTTCGTACACTTCCTCCACTTCCTCCACTTCGTCCACTTCATCAGCTTCGTCCACTTCATCCACTTCGTCCACTTCGTCCACCTCGTCCACCTCGTCCACCTCGTCCACCTCGTCCACTTCGTCCACTTCGTCCACTTCGTCCACTTCGTCCACTTCGTCCACTTCGTCCACTTCGTCCACTTCGTCCACTTCGTCCAATTCGTCCACTTCGTCCACTTCGTCCACTTCGTCCACTTCGTCCACTTCGTCCACTTCGTCCACTTCGTCCACTTCGTCCACTTCGTCCACTTCGTCTACTTGGTCCACTTCGTCCACTTCGTCCACTTCGTCCACTTCGTCCACTTCATCAACTTGTTCCACTTCGTCAACTTCTTCCACTTCCTCTACTTCCTCCGCTTCCTCCGCATCTTCAACTTTGTCCACTTTGTCAACTTCATCAACTTCCTCCACTTCTTCCACTTTCTCGACTTCCTCCACTTCGTACAATTCCTCCACTTCCTCCACTTCGTCCACTTCATCCACTTTGTCCACTTCATCCAGTTCGTCCACTTCGTCAACTTCGTCCACTTCATCAACTTCATCAAATTCGTCCACTTCGTCCACTTCGTCAACTTCGTCCACTTCCTCTACTTCCTCCGGTTCCTCCGCTTCGTCCCCCTCGTCCACTTCGTCCACTTCGTCAACTTCCTCCACTTCCTCCGCTTCCTCCGCTTCCTCCACGTCCTCCACTTACTCAACTTCCACCACTTCCTTCAATTTGTCAAATATGTCCACTTCATAGACTTCGTCCACTTTGCATAGGAGTTTTACGTAACAATCCTTTGTATCTGTCCCATGCATGTCCAAGTGATTCTTCCATGCCCTGCTTGAATGAAGATATCTCTTGCTTGCCCTTAGTCACCTTAGATTGTGGGAAGTATTTGTTTAAAAACTTTGTAACCACTGCTTCCCACTCTGTGAAACTTTCTGCTGGAAAAGAGTTCAACCAAAGCTTAGCATTGCCTCCCAATGAGAAAGGAAACAAGCTAAGTTTGATAGCTTCGTCTGGCACCCCATTAATCTTGACCGTATTGCAGATCTCATTAAAGGTTGTAAGGTGCTCATATGGGTTTTCATGTGATAACCCATTAAATTGATTACTCTTCACCAGTTGAATTAATGCTGGTTTGACCTCCATGTTGGTTGCATTGACTCTAGGTCGAGCTATGCTGTTAAAGTGTTGAGGTCCAGCAAGATTAGTATAATCTGCAAGAGTTCTTCTAGCATTATTGTTCTCCATACTCCTTGTGCTATTGAACTAGTGCTGGTTTGACCTTCCTGCATACACAAGAAAACAAAACCCTAGAAAAGATTTGTTAGCGCAAAAAGATATAGGAGAAGATAGAGATTCACAAGATAAAAAGATTTAGAAGATAGAAGATTTAGAAGATAGAATGAAATAAAACCTAATCTAAAAAATAAAATCTAATCTAAAAGAGAAAATAAAATAAAATCTAACCTAACCTAAAAGATAGAATAAGAATAAAATAAAATCTAACCTAAAAAGATAAAAAGATAAAATCTAATAAAATAAAATAAAATCTAATCAAATAAAAACCGAAAAATAAAAAACAGAAAACAGAAAAACAGAAAACAGAAAAATAAAATAAAAATTCGAAATTAAAATAAAATCTAATCTAAAAAGATAAAAATAAAATCTAACCTAAAAGATAAAAATCAAATCTAAAAAGATAAAAAAAAATAAAAACAGAAAAAATAAAAACAGAAAAAATAAAAACAGAAATTCAAAATTAAAGTCAAAGGTAATCAATAATCACACAAATTAACCAGTTAAACCATGAATCCCCGGCAACGGCGCCAAAAACTTGATGGACAAATTTGTAAGCACCAAAATATGATGTCACAAACTTGTTTCACAATCGGCAAGTATGACCGAATCGTTTCAAGTAATAAACTTGGTAAGACCAAGTATCGTTCTCCCAAAGGACTCACGGCCTAGTTTAGTTATGTGATTTGTTGATTAGCTAAGACTTAAGAACACAATAATTGAAGTTTAATATGCAAAGACGAAAATTAAATATGTATGCATGAATTGATCAATGGCAAAGACAAAAGATAAACACTTTCAATGGAATACATGAATGAATATGTTGTTGGGGGTCAATTTCATCTCATCCACTCTCATATATTTTAGGAATTCAACATTCAAATCATCATTGTTAATGCCACTCTCTAATGTACCATTCTAGATGGCTTCTCCCTAATCAAATAGTTCATACAATTCCTAGCATTCCTAATGATTAGTTCATGAGTGCAGGAGCTTAAGGCAACCAATATAATGTTGTCAGTAAAATATTGGGAGAAATTCCCCGGATCTAGATTTCCCTGTACGTGTCCGTATCAACAAAACCAATAATCATGCATTAGAATGAGTTAAACAATGCAAGCATTGAGCAAAGAGGAAAAACCCTAACTAATGATGAAAGAAAGCATATGTCTTAATTCAAAGATGTATTCAACAAATCCATATATGAGAGCTTCAAGAGATTACATTGATTCCCCAACAAACATACAAGGTTTAGTTCACCATATTCATGGTGAACCTAGATGAATAACAATGAAAGTATGAAAGAATAAACCCAATAAAGTGGAAGAGGTAGCCTGAGCATCCAAGATCCTCCTTCAAAGGGGTGAAAGAGAGAGTGTTTGCCTCGTTTCTGCCAAAGATCTCTAACTAAAGGACGTGCAAGCCCTTATATACTAATCTAGAGTTACAAAAGATTACAAAAGCCCAAGCCCAAAAAGTGCCGCTCAGCGCCATTTACCGCTCAGCGCCATTTACCGCTCAGCGGTGGTTACGCGTCTTCTTTCTTCCCCTCAGCGGCCATTTGCCCCTCAGCGGTTCCAACGCCACCTCTTGAGTGCCGCTCAGCGGTAGTTTGCCGCTGAGCGGTGCCTTCGACTTCTCTTTTTGCACTCTTTCTTGTCTTTTCTAATGTCCTCTCTCTCATTCTTCACTTCTTTCACCAAATTCACCTCAAAACCTGCACAAAAACACTCAAATCAAGCATAAACCTGTCCAGCTCTCTTATTTCTGAAAATATAAACAAAATGCATGATTTCAAGCTAGTTTCTAAGTCTAAAGGTTGCTTTTAGTATCACTTTTAAGCATGAAAATAACAGTTTTTCAACTGTTATCAACGTCCTCCAAATACTCAACTTCCTCCACTTCCTCCACTTTGTCAACTATGTCCACTTCGTAGACTTCGTCCACCTCGTCAACTTTGTCAACTTCCTCCACTTCGTCCACCTCGTACACTTCTCCACATCCTGCACTTCGTCCACTTCCTCCACTTAGTTCACTTGCTTCACTTCGTCAACTTCGTCCACTTCGCCACTTCCTCCATTTCCTCCACTTCCTCCACTTCCTCGACTTCTCCCACTTCCTCCACTTCCTCCACTTCCCCCACTTACTCCACTTCTTCCACTTTGTCCACTTCGTCCACTTCGTCAACTTCATCCACTTCGTCTGCTTCGTCTAAGTTGTCCACTTCCTTCACTTCCTTCACTTCCTCTACCTCATCCACTTCCTCCACTTCCTCCACTTCCTCTACTTCTTCCACTTCATCCACTTCCTCCATTTCCTCCACTTCGTCCACTTCGTCCACTTCGTCCACTTCGTCCACTTCGTCCACTTCGTCTACGTCG
The DNA here is from genome assembly GCF_029865625.1 of Vigna umbellata. Classification (NCBI taxonomy): domain Eukaryota; kingdom Viridiplantae; phylum Streptophyta; class Magnoliopsida; order Fabales; family Fabaceae; genus Vigna; species Vigna umbellata. Next base: position 16,166,168 of record NC_142170.1, on the reverse strand, counting down.
TCCACTTCCTCCACTTCCTCCACTTCGTCTACGTCGTCCACTTCCTCCACTTCGTCCACTTCGTCCACTTCGTCCACTTCGTCAACTTCGTCAACTTCTTGCACATCCTTCACTTCCTCCACTTCCTCCATTTCGTCCACTTCCTCCACCTCGTCCACTTCGTCAACTTCGTCAACTTCATCCCCTTCCCCCACTTCGTGAACTTGGTCCACTTCCTCCACTATGTCCACTTCGTCGACTTCGTAGACTTCGTCCACCTCGTCCACCTCGTCCACTTCGCCAACTTCGTCAACTTCCTCCACTTCCTCCACTTCCTCCACTTCCTCCACTTCCTCCGCTTCCTCCGCTTCCTCCACTTCGTCCCCTTCGTCAACTTCGTCCACTTCTCCACATCCTCCACTTCCTCCACTGCCTCCACCTCCTCCACTCCCTCCACTTCCTTCACTTCGTCCACTTTCTCAACTTCCTCCACTTCCTCCACTTCGTCCACTTCGTCCACTTTGTCGACTTCGTCCACTTCGTCAACTTCCTCCACTTTCTCCACTTCCTCCACTTCCTCCACGTCCTCCACTTCCTCCAATTCCTCCACTTCCTCCACTTTGTCCACTTCGTACACTTCGCACACTACCTCCACTTCCTCCTTTTCATCTGATTCCTCTGCCTCCTCCAGTTCGTCAACTTCGTCCACTTCGCCACTTCCTCCACTTTTTCCATATCGTCCACTTCGCCCACTTTCCCGACTTCCTCCACTTCGTCCATTTCCTCCACTTCCTTCACTTCGTCCACTTCCTCAACTTCCTCCACTTCCTCCAGTTCCACCACTTCGGCCACTTCGTCCATTTCGTCAACTTCTTCCATTTGTTCCCCTTCGTCTACGTCGTCCACCTCCTTCACTTCCTCCACTTCCTCCACTTCCTCCACCTCCTCCATTTCGTCCACTTCGTCCACTTCGTCCACCTCGTCCACTTCGTCAACTTCGTCCACTTCGTCAACTTCGTCCACTTCGTCAACTTCATCCACTTCGTCAACTTTGTCCACTTCGTCCATTTCGTCTCCTTTGTCCACTTCGTCAACTTCGTCCACTTCATCAACTTAGTCCACTTCTTCCCCTTTGTCTACGTCGTCCACTTCCTCCAATTCGTCCACCTCCACCACATCTCCACTTTGACAACTTCGTCCACTTCGTCAACTTCGTCCACATCCTCCACTTCCTCCACTTCCTCCACTTCCTCAACTTCCTCCTCTTCCTCCACTTCTTCCACTTCCTTCACTTCCTCCACTTCCTCCACTTCCTCCACTCCCTCCACTTCCTCCACCTCCTTCACTTCGTCAACTTCGTCCACTTCCTCCACTTCCTCCACTTCCTTCACTTCCTCCACTTCCTCCACTTCCTCCACTTCCTCCATTTCCTCCACTTTGTCCACTTCGTGCACTTCGTACACTTCCTCCACTTCCTTCTTTTCCTCCGATTCCTCCGCTTCCTCTAGTTCGTTAACTTCGTCCACTTCCTCCACTTCCTCTACGTCCTCCACTTCCTCCAATTCCTCTAGTTCCTCCACTTTGTCCACTTCGTACACTTCCTCCAATTCCTTCACTTCCTCCTTTTCCTCTGATTCCTCCGCCTCCTCCAATTCGTCAACTTCGTCCGCTTCGCCACTTCCTCCACTTCCTCCACTTCGTCCATTTCGTCAACTTCTTCCATTTCTTCCCCTTCGTCTACGTCGTCCACTTCCTTCACTTCCTCCACTTCCTCCACTTCCTCCATTTCGTCCACCTCGTCCACTTCGTCCACTTCGTCAACTTCGTCCACTTCGTCCACTTGGTCCACTTCGTCCAATTCATCCACTTTGTCCACTTCGTCAACTTCGTCCACTTCATCAACTTAGTCCACTTCGTCCCCTTCGTCTACGTCATCCACTTCCTCCAATTCGTCCACTTCCTCCACATCTCCACTTTGACAACTTCGTCCACTTCGTCCACATCCTCTACTTCCTCCACTTCCTCCACTTCCTCCACTTCCTCAACTTCTTCAACTTCGTCAACTTCGTCAACTTTTTCCACTTCCTCCACTTCGTCCACTTCGTAGACTTCGTCCACCTCGTGCACTTCGTCAACTTCCTCCACTTCGTCAACTTCCTCCACTTCCTCCGCTTCCTCCGCTTCGTCAACTTTGTCCACATCCTCCGCTTCGTCCCCCTCGTCCACTTCGTCAACTTCGTCAACTTCCTCCACTTCCTCCGCTTCCTCGACGTCCTCCAAATACTCAACTTCCTCCACTTCCTCCACTTTGTCATCTATGTCCACTTCGTAGACTTCGTCCACCTCGTCAACTTTGTCAACTTCCTCCACTTCGTCCACCACGTACACTTCTCCACATCCTGCACTTCGTCCACTTCCTCCACTTAGTCCACTTGCTTCACTTTGTCAACTTCCTCCACTTCGCCACTTCCTCCATTTCCTCCACTTCCTCCACTTCCTCCACTTCCTCCACTTCCTCCACTTCCCCCACTTACTCCACTTCCTCCACTTCGTCCACTTTGTCCACTTCGTCCACTTCGTCAACTTCATCCACTTCGTCTGCTTCGTCTAAGTCGTCCACTTCCTTCACTTCCTCTACCTCATCCACTTCCTCCACTTCCTCCACTTCCTCTACTTCTTCCACTTCATCCACTTCCTCCATTTCCTCCACTTCGTCCACTTCGTCCACTTCGTCCACTTCGTCTACGTCGTCCACTTCCTCCACTTCCTCCACTTCGTCTACGTCGTCCACTTCGTCCACTTCGTCCACTTCGTCAACTTCGTCAACTTCTTGCACATCCTTCACTTCCTCCACTTCCTCCATTTCGTCCACTTCCTCCACCTCGTCCACTTCGTCAACTTCGTCAACTTCCTCCCCTTCCTCCACTTCGTCAACTTGGTCCACTTCCTCCATTATGTCCACTTCGTCGACTTCGTAGACTTCGTCCACCTCGTCCACTTCGGCAACTTCGTCAACTTCCTCCATTTCCTCCAGTTCCTCCACTTCCTCCGCTTCCTCCGCTTCCTCCACTTCGTCCCCTTCGTCAACTTCGTCCACTTCTCCACATCCTCCACTTCCTCCACTGCCTCCACCTCCTCTACTCCCTCCACTTTCTTCACTTCGTCCACTTTCTCAACTTCCTCCACTTCCTCCACTTCCTCCACTTTGTCGACTTCGTCCACTTTGTCGACTTCTCCACTTCGTCAACTTCCTCCACTTCCTCCACTTCGTCCACTTCGTACACTTCCTCCTCTTCGTCCACTTCGTCCACCTCCTACACTTCATCCACTTCGTCATCCTCGTCGACTTCGTCCACTTCGCCCAGCTCGTTCGCTTCGTCAACTTCCTCCACTTCCTCCGCTTCCTCCGCTTCCTCCGTTTCCTCCGCTTCCTGCGCTTCCTCCGTTTCCTCCGCTTCCTCCGCATCCTCCGCTTCCTCTTCTTTGTCAACTTCGTCCACTTCGCCACTTCTCCACATCCTCCACTTCTCCCACTTCCTCCACCCCCTCCACTTCCTGCACTTTGTCCACTTCCTTCACTTCGTCCACTTCGCCACTTCTTCAACTTCCTCCACCTCCTCCACTTCCTCCACTTCGTCAACTTTATCCACTTCGTCCACGTCGTCAACTTCATCAACTTCCTCCACTTCCTCCACTTCTTCCACCACTTCGTCCACTACCTCCACTTCGTCCACTTCATCCACTTCGTCCACTTCGTCACCTTCGTCCACTTCGTCTACTTCGTCAACTTCGTGCAATTTGTCAACTTCGTCCACTTCCTCTATTTCTTGCGCTTCCTTCGCTTCGTCACCCTCAGCCACTTCGTCCCCTTCGTCAACTTCGTCAACTTCCTCCACTTCCTTCGCTTCCTCCACGTCCTCCACTTACTCTACTTCCTCCACTTCCTCCAATTTGTCAACTATGTCCACTTCGTCCACTTCATAGACTTTGTCCACCTCGTCCACTACATCCACTTCGTCAATTTCGTCAAGTTCCTCCACCTCGTCCACTTCGCCACTTCTCCACATCCTCCACTTCCTCCACTTCCTCCACTTCCTCCACTTCGCCACTTCCTCCACTTCCTCCACTTCTTCCACTTCTTCCACTTCCTCCACTTCCTCCACATCTCCCCCTTCCTTCACTTCCTCCACATCTCCCCCTCCCTTCACTTCCTCCGCTTCGTCCACTTCGTCCACTTCGCCACTTCGCCACTTCGCCACTTTGCCACTTCCTCCACTTCCTCTACTTCGTCCACTTCCTCCTCCTCCTCCACTTCTTCCAGTTCCTCCACTTTCTCCACTTCCTCCACTTCCTCTACTTCGTCCACTCCCTTCTTCTCCTCCACTTCTTTCACTTCCTCCACTTTGTCCACTTCGTCAACTTCGTCCACTTTATCCACATCGACCACTTCGTCAACTTCTTCCATTTCGTCCTCTTCGTCTACGTCGTCCACTTCCTTTCCTTCCTCCACTTCCTCAGCTTCTTCCACTTCCACCACTTACTCCACTTCCTCCGCTTCGTCCACCTTGTCCACATCGTCAACTTCGTCCATTTCGTCCACTTCGTCAACTCCGTCCACTTCGTCCCCTTCGTCTACGTCGTCTACTTCCTCCACTTCATCCATTTCCTCCACTTCGTCAACTTTGTCAACTTCGTCCGCTTCGTCAACTTCGTCAACTTCGTCACCATCCTCCACTTCGTCCACTTCCTCCATTTCCTCCACTTCCTCCACTTCCTCCACTTCTTCCACTTCCTCAACTTCCTCCACTTCCTCCACTTCGTCAACTTCGTCAACTTCCTCCACTATGTCCACTTCGTCCATTTCGTAGACTTCGTCCACCTCGTCCACTTCGTCCACTTCGTCAACTTCCTCCACTTCATCCACTTCCTCCACTTCTTCCTCCACTTCGTCCACTCCGTACACTTCCTCCACTTCGTCCATTTCGTCCACTTCGTCCACTTCTTCATCTTCGTCGACTTCATCGACTTGGTCCACATCGTCCGCCTCGTCCACTTCGTCTTCTTCGTCAACTTGGTCCACTTCCTCCGCTATGTCCACTTCATCCATTTCGTCCACTTCGTCCATTTCGTAGACTTCGTCCACCTCGTACACTTCGTCCACTTCATCAACTTCGTCAACTTCCTCCACTTCATCCACTTCGTCCACTTCGTACACTTCCTCCACTTCATCCATTTCGTCCACTTCGTCATCTTCGTCGACTTCATCGACATCGTCCACATCGTCCGCTTCGTCCACTTCGTCAATTTCCTCCACTTCCTCCTCCTCCTCCACTTCTACCAGTTCCTCCACTTTCTCCTCTTCCTCCACTTCCACTTCTTCGTCCACTTCCTTCTTCTCCTCCACTTCCTTCACTTCGTCCACTTCGCCACTCCGTCCACTTCCTCCACTTCGTCAACTTTATCCACTTCGTCCACTTCGTCAACTTCATCAAATTCCTCTACTTCCTCCACTTCTTCCTCCACTTCGTCCCTTCGTACACTTCCTCCACTTTGTCCACTTCGTCCACTTCGTCAACTTCGTCAATTTCGTCCACTTTTTCCACTTCGTCAACTTCATCCACTTCGTCCAGTTCCTCTACTTCCTCTGCTTCGTCCGCTTCGTCCCCCTCGTCCACTTCCTCAACTTCCTCCCCTTCCTCCTCTTCCTCTGCTTCCTTTACGTCCTCCACTTACTCAACTTCCTCCACTTCCTCCAATTTGTCAACTATGTCCACTTCTTCCACTTCATAGACTTCGTCCACTTCCTCCACTTCCTCCACTTCGTCAACTTTGTCCACTTCGTCAACTTCGTCAACTTCCTCCACTTCCTCCACTTCCTCCACTTCCTCCGCTTCCTCCGCTTCGTCCCCTTCGTCAACTTCGTCCACTTCGTCACTTCGTCACTTCTCCACATCCTTCACCTCCTCCACATCCTCCACTTCCTCCACTCCCTCCACTTCCTTCACTTTGTCAAGTTCGTCCACTTCGCCAACTTTGTCAACTTCCTCCACTTCCTCCACTTCCTCCACTTCGTCAACTTTGTCGACATCGTCACCTTCGTCCACATCGTCAACTTCCTCCACTTCGTCCACTTCCACCGCTTCCTCCGCTTCCTCCGCTTCCTCTTCTTCGTCTACTTCGTCCACTTCCACAGTTCTTCACTTCGTCCACTTCGCCACTCCGTCAACTTCGTCCACTTCCTCCACTTCGTCAACTTTATCCACTTCGTCCACTTCGTCAACTTCATCAACTTCCTCCACTTCCTCAACTTCTTCCTCCACTTCGTCCCTTCGTAAACTTCCTTCACTTTGTCCACTTCGTCCAGTTCGTCAACTTCGTCAATTTCGTCCACTTTTTCCACTTCGTCAACTTCGTCCACTTCGTCCACATCGTCCACTTCCTCTACTTCCTCCGCTTCCTCCGCTTCGTCCCCCTCGTCCACTTCCTCAACTTCCTCCACTTCCTCCTCTTCCACCGCTTCCTCTACGTCCTCCACTTACTCAACTTCCTCCACTTCCTCCAATTTGTCAACTATGTCCACTTCGTCCACTTCATACACTTCGTCCACCTCGTCCACTACGTCCACTTCGTCAACTTCCTCCACTTCGTCCCCCTCGTCCACTTCGGCACTTCTCCACATCCTCCACTTCGTCCACTTCCTTCACTTCCTCCACTTCCTCCACTTCGCCACTTCGTCGACTTCCTCCACTTCCTCCACTTCCTCCACTTCTTCCACTTCTTCCACTTCCTCCACTTCCTCCACTTCCTCCACTTCCTCCACTTCCTCCACTTCCTCCACTTCCTTCTCTTTCTCCACTTCGTCCACTTTGTCCACTTTGTCAACCTCGTCCACTTTCTCCGCATCGTCAACTTCGTCAACTTCTTCCATTTCGTCCCCTTCGTCTATGTCGTCCACTTCCTTTCCTTCCTCCACTTTCTCAGCTTCTTCCACTTCCTCCACTTCCTCCACTTCCTCCGCTTCGTTCACTTCGTCCACCTCGTCCACTTCGTCGACTTTGTCAACTTCGTCCACTTCGTCAACTCCGTCCACTTCGTCCCCTTCGTCTACGTCGTCTACTTCCTCCACTTCGTCCACCTCCTCCACTTCGTCCAATTTGTCAACTTCGTCCACTTCCTCAACTTCGTCACCATCCTCCACTTCCACCACTTCCTCCACTTCTTCCACTTCCTCAACTTCCTCCACTTCCTCCACTTCGTCAACTTGGTCCACTTCCTCCACTATGACCACTTCGTCCATTTCGTAGACTTCGTCCACCTCGTCCACTTCGTCCACTTCGTCAACTTCGTCAACTTCCTCCACTTCCTCCACTTTTCCCTCTGCTTCCTCCGCTTGCTCTTCTTTGTCAACTTCGTCTACTTCGCCACTTCTCCACTTCCCCCACTTCCTCCACCCCCTCCACTTCCTCCACTTTGTCCACTTCCTTCACTTCGTCCACTTCGCCACTTCGTCAACTTTGTCCACTTCCTCCACTTCCTCCACTTTGTCAACTTTGTCCACTTCGTCAACTTCCTCCACTTCCTCCACTTCCAACACTTCCTCCGCTTCCTCCGCTTCATCCCCTTCGTCAACTTCGTCCACTTCGCCACTTCTCCACATCCTTCACCTCCTCCACTTCCTCCACTCCCTCCACTTCCTTCACTTTGTCAAGTTCGTCCACTTCGCCATTTCGTCCACTTTCTCAACTTCCACCACTTTTTCCACTTCGTCAACTTTGTCGACATCGTCCACTTCGTCAACTTCCTCCACTTCCTCCGCTTCCTCTTGTTCGTCAACTTCGTCCACTTCGCCAGTTCTCCACCCCCTCCAATTCCTCCTCTTTGTCCACTTCGCCATTCCGTCAACTTCGTCCACTTCCTCCACTTCGTCAACTTTGTCCACTTCGTCCACTTCGTCAACTTCATCAACTTCCTCCACTTCCTCCAGTTCTTCCTCCACTTCGTCCCTTCGTACACTTCCTCCACTTTGTCCACTTCGTCCACTTCGTCAATTTAGTCCATTTTTTCCACTTCGTCAACTTCCTCAACTTCCTCTACTTCCTCCGCTTCCTCCGCTTCGTCCCCCTCGTCCACTTCCTCAACTTCCTCCACTTCCTCCTCTTCCTCCGCTTCCTCTACGTCCTTCACTTACTCAACTTCGTCCACTTCCTCCAATTTGTCAATTATGTCCACTTCGTCCACTTCATAGACTTCGTCCACCTCGTCCACTACGTCCACTTCGTCAACTTCCTCCACTTCGTCCACCTCGTCCACTTCGCCACTTCTCCACATCCTCCACTTCGTCCACTTCCTCCACTTCCCCCACATCCTTCTCTTTCTCCACTTCGTTCACTTTGTCCACTTTGTCAACCTCGTCCACTTTCTTCGCATCGTCCACTTCATCAACTTCTTCCATTTCGTCCCCTTCGTCTACGTCGTCCACTTCCTTTCCTTCCTCCAATTCCTCAGCTTCTTCCACTTCCTCCACTTCCTCCGCTTCGTCCACTTCGTCCACCGCGTCCACTTCGTCAACTTCGTCCACTTCGTCAACTCCGTCCACTTCGTCCCCCTCATCTACGTCATCTACTTCCTCCACTTCGTCCACTTCGTCCACTTTGTCAACTTCGTCCACTTCGTCATATTCGTCACCATCCTCCACTTCCTCCATTTCCTCCACTTCCTCCACTTCCTCCACTTCCTCCACTTCCTCCACTTCCTCCACTTCCTCAACTTCCTCAAATTCCTCCACTTCGTCATCTTGGTCCACTTCCTCCATTTCGTAGACTTCGTCCACCTCGTCCACTTCGTCAACTTCCTCCACTCCATCCACTTCCTCCACTTCTTCCTCCACTTCGTCCACTTCGTACACTTGCTCCACTTCGTCCATTTCGTCCAGTTCGTCCACTTCGTGATCTTCGTCAACTTCATCGACTTCGTCCAAATCGTCCACCTCGTCCATTTCGTCCACTTCGTCAACTTCCTCTACTTCCTCCAGTTCTTCATCTGCTTCCTCCGCTTCCTCCGCTTGCTCTTCTTCGTCAACTTCGTCTACTTCGCCACTTCGCCACTTCCCCCACTTCCTCCACCCCCTCCACTTCCTCCACTTTGTCCTCTTCCTTCACTTCGTCCACTTCGCCACTTTGTCAACTTTGTCCACTTCCTCCACTTCCTCCACTTTGTCAACTTTGTACACTTCGTCAACTTCGTCAACTTCCTCCACTTCCTCCACTTCCTTCACTTCGTCTACTTCCTCCGCTTCGTCCCCTTCGTCAACTTCGTCCACTTCGCCACTTCTCCACATCCTTCATCTCCTCCACTTCCTCCAGTTCCTCCACTCCCTCCACTTCCTTCACTTTGTCAAGTTCGTACACTTCGCCACTTCGTCCACCTTCTCAACTTCCTCCACTTCTTCCACTTCCTTCACTTCTTCCACTTCGCCAACTTTGTCGACATCGTCCACTTCGTCCACTTCGCCAACTTCCTCCACTTCGTCCACTTCCTCCGCTTCCTCTTCTTCGTCAACTTCGTCCACTTCGCCAGTTCTCCACATCCTCCACCCCCTTCACTTCCTCCTCTTTGTCCACTTCCTTTACTTTGTCCACTTCGTCACTCCGTCAACTTCGTCCACTTCGTCAACTTTGTCCACTTCGTCGACTTCGTCAACTTCCTTCACTTCCTCCACTTCTTCCTCCACTTCGTCCCTTCGTACACTTCCTCCACTTTGTCCACTTCGTCCACTTCGTCAACTTCGTCAATTTCGTCCACTTTTTCCACTTCGTCAACTTCGTCCACTTCCTCTACTTCCTCCGCTTCGTCCCCCTCGTCCACTTCCTCAACTTTCCTCCGCTTGCTCTACGTCCCCCACTTACACAACTTCCTCCACTTCCTCCAATTTCTCAACTATGTCCACTTCGTCCACTTCATATACTTCGTCCACCTCGTCCACTACGTCCACTTCGTCAACTTCCTCCACTTCGTCCACCTCGTCCACTTCGCCACTTCTCCACATCCTCCACTTCGTCCACTTCGTCCACTTCCTCCAGTTACTCCACTTCCTCCACTTCTTCCACTTCCTCCACTTCCTCCACTTCCTCCACTTCCTCCACTTCCTCCACTTCCTCCACTTACTCCACTTCCTTCTCTTTGTCCACTTCGTCCACTTTGTTCACTTTGTCAACCTCGTCCACTTTCTCCGCATCGTCCACTTCGTCAACTTCTTCCAATTCGTCCCCTTCGTCTACGTCGTCCACTTCCTTTCCTTCCTCCACTTCCTCCACTTCTTCCGCTTCGTCCACTTCGTCCACCTCGTCCACCTCGTCCACTTCGTCAACTTCGTCCACTTCGTCCACTTCGTCAACTCCGTCCACTTCGTCCCCTTCGTCTACGTCGTCTACTTCCTCCACTTCGTCCACTTCCTCCACTTCCTCCACTTTGTCAACTTCGTCAACTTCGTCACCATCCTCCACTTCCTCCATTTCCTCCATTTCCTCCACTTCCTCCACTTCCTCCACTTCCTCCACTTCTTCCACTTCCTCAACTTCCTCCACTTCCTCCACTTCGTCAACCCTGTCCACTTCCTCCACTATGTCCACTTTGTCCATTTCGTAGACTTCGTCCACCTCGTCCACTTCGTCAACTTCGTCAACTTCCTGCACTTCATCCACTTCCCCCACTTCTTCCTCCACTTCGTCCACTTCATACACTTCCTCCACTTCATCCATTTCGTCCACTTCGTCCACTTCGTCCACTTCGTGATCTTCGTCGACTTCATCGACTTCGTCCACATCGTCCACCTCGTCCACTTCGTCCACTTCGTCAACTTCCTCCACTTCCTCCACTTCTTCCTTTGCTTCCTCTGCTTCCTCCACTTGCTCTTCTTCGTCAACTTCGTCTACTTCTCCACTTCCCCCACTTCATCCACCCCCTCCACTTCGTCCACTTTGTCCACTTCCTTCACTTCGTCCACTTCAACACTTCGTCAACTTTGTCCACTTCCTCCACTTCCTCCACTTCGTCAACTTTGTCCACTTCGTCAACTTCGTCAACTTCCTTCACTTCCTCCACTTCCTCCGCTTCCCCCGCTTCCTCTCCTTTGTCCCCTTCGTCAACTTCGTCCACTTCGCCACTTCTCCACAACCTTCACCTCCTCCACTTCCTCCACTCCCTCCACTTCCTTCACTTTGTCAAGTTCGTCCACTTCGCCACTTTGTCCACTTTCTCAACTTCCTCCACTTCCTCAACTTTCTCCACTTTCTCCACTTCTTCCACTTCGTCAACTTTGTCGACATCGTCCACTTCGTCAACTTCCTCCACTTCGTCCACTTCCTCCGCTTCCTCTGCTTCCTCTTCTTCGTCAACTTCGTCCACTTCCTCTACTTCCTCCGCTTCCTCCGCTTCGTCCCCCTCGTCCACTTCGTCAACTTCCTCCACTTCCTCCTCTTCCTCCGCTTCCTCTACGTCCTCCACTTACTCAACTTCCTCCAATTTGTCAACTATGTCCACTTTGTCCACTTCATAGACTTCGTCCACCTCGTCCACTACGTCCACTTCGTCAACTTCCTCCACTTCGTCCACCTCGTCCACTTCGCCACTTCTCCACATCCTCGACTTTTTCCACTTCCTCCACTTCCTCCACTTCCTCCAGTTCCTCCACTTCGCCACTTCCTCCACTTCCTCCACTTCCTCCACTTACTCCACTTGCTCTACTTCTTCCACTTCCTCCACTTCCTCCACTTCCTCCACTTCCTCCACTTCCTTCTCTTTCTCCACTTCGTTCACTTTGTCCACTTTGTCAACATCGTCCACATCCTCCACTCCCTCCACTTCCTCGTTTCCTCAACTTCCTCCAATTCGTCCAGTTCCTCCACTTCGTCAACTTGGTCCATGATAACAGTTGAAAAACTGTTATTTTCATGCTTAAAAGTGATACTAAAAGCAACCTTTAGACTTAGAAACTAGCTTGAAATCATGCATTTTGTTTATATTTTCAGAAATAAGAGAGCTGGACAGGTTTATGCTTGATTTGAGTGTTTTTGTGCAGGTTTTGAGGTGAATTTGGTGAAAGAAGTGAAGAATAAGAGAGAGGACATTAGAAAAGACAAGAAAGAGTGCAAAAAGGAGAAGTCGAAGGCACCGCTCAGCGGCAAACTACCGCTGAGCGGCACTCAAGAGGTGGCGTTGGAACCGCTGAGGGGCAAATGGCCGCTGAGGGGAAGAAAGAAGACGCGTAACCACCGCTGAGCGGTAAATGGCGCTGAGCGGCACTTTTTGGGCTTGGACTTTTGTAATCTTTTGTAACTCTAGATTAGTATATAAGGGCTTGCACGTCCTTTAGTTAGGTATCTTTGGCAGAAACGAGGCAAACACTCTCTTTTTCACCCCTTTGAAGGAGGATCTTGGATGCTCAGGCTACCTCTTCACCTTTATTGGGTTTATTCTTTCATACTTTCATTGTTATTCATCTAGGTTCACCATGAATATGGTGAACTAAACCTTGTATGTTTGTTGGGGAATCAATGTAATCTCTTGAAGCTCTCATATATGGATTTGTTGAATACATCTTTGAATTAAGACATATGCTTTCTTTTCATCATTAGTTAGGGTTTTTCCTCTTTGCTCAATGCTTGCATTGTTTAACTCATTCTAATGCATGATTATTGGTTTTGTTGATACGGACACGTACGGGGAAATCTAGATCCGGGGAATTTCTCCCAATATTTTACTGACAACATTATATTGGTTGCCTTAAGCTCCTGCACTCATGAACTAATCATTAGGAATGCTAGGAATTGTATGAACTATTTGATTAGGGAGAAGCCATCTAGAATGGTACATTAGAGAGTGGCATTAACAATGATGATTTGAAAGAGGAATTCCTAAAATATATGAGAGTGGATGAGATGAAATTGACCCCCAACAACATATTCATTCATTTAATCCATTGAAAGTGTTTATCTTATGTCTTTGCCATTGATCAATTCATGCATACATGTTTATTTTCGTCTTGCATATTAAAATTTCAATTATTGTTTTCTTAAGTCTTAGCTAATCAAGAAATCACATAACTAAACTAGGCCGTGAGTCCTTTGGGAAGAACGATACTTGGTCTTACCAAGTTTTATTACTTGAACGATTCGGTCATACTTGCCGATTGTGAAACAAGTTTGTGACATCATATTTTGGTGCTTACAAATTTGTCCATCAAGTTTTTGGCGCCGTTGCCGGGGATTCGTGGTTTAACTGGTTAATTTGTGTGATTATTGATTATCTTTGACTTATTTTTTTTATTTTTATTTTTATTTCGAATTTTTATCTTATTTTATTTTTCTGTTTATATTTTTTAGTTTGTATTTTATTTGATTTTATTTTATTTTTCTGTTTTCTGTTTTCTGTTTTTTTTATTTTTCGGTTTTTATTTTATTTTATTTTATCTTTTAGATTAGATTTTAGGATTAGATTTTATTAGATTAGATTTTATTTTATTCTTATTCTATCTTTTAGGTTAGATTTTATTTTTTAGATTAGGTTTTATTATATTTTATTTGATTCTATCTTCTAAATCTTCTATCTTCCAAATCTTTTTATCTTTTGAATCTCTATCTTTTCCTATATCTTTTTGCGCTAACAAATCTTTTCTAGGGTTTTGTTTTCTTGTGTATGCAGGAAGGTCAAACCAGTACTAGTTCAATAGCACAAGGAGTATGGAGAACAATAATGCTAGAAGAACTCTTGCAGATTATACTAATCTTGCTGGACCTCAACACTTTAACAGCATAGCTCGACCTAGAGTCAATGCAGCCAACATGGAGGTCAAACCAGCATTAATTCAACTGGTAAAGAGTAATCAATTTACTGGGTTATCACATGAAAGCCCATATGAGCACCTTACAACATTTAATGAGATCTGCAATACGGTCAAGATCAATGGGGTGCCAGACGAAGCTATCAAACTTAGCTTGTTTCCTTTCTCATTGGGAGGCAATGCTAAGCTTTGGTTGAACTCTTTTCCAGAAGAAAGTTTCACGGAGTGGGAAGCAGTGGTTACAAAGTTTTTAAACAAATACTTCCCACAATCTAAGGTGACTAAGGGCAAGCAAGAGATATCTTCATTCAAGCAGGGCATGGAAGAATCACTTGGACATGCATGGGACAGATACAAAGGATTGTTACGTAAAACTCCTATGCATGGTTTCAGAGAAGAAGAAGTAGTCCTAACTTTCCTTGGAGGGCTTGGTTCACAAACCAAGATGATACTGAATGCTTCAGCTGGAGGCAATATCAAATGGAAGACTCCAGAGGAAGCAACTGAAATTATTGAAAATATGGCTACTAGTGACAACGAACTCAATATTGAAAAAGGAGACTTTCATCAGAGGGAGTTGTTACCATTACATGATGCTCTGCTAGAACAAAATAAAACTCTCTTTCAACAGCTTGAGGAAGTAACCATGAAACTTTCTCGAATACCACAGGGAATACAACAGGTCTCAATGGTTCAAGAACGACAAAAATGGCAGATGCAAGTTACTCCAGTTGATAAAACAACAAAGCTTGAAGAGACTTTCCAGAGATTCTTGAAGACAAATGCGTCCTATTGTCATAATGTGGATGTTGCATTTAAAAAAATGGAGGTTCATGTTGAGAGAATAGTTGACGAAATTAAACAGGATAATCTTGGAAAGGAGTGCAAAACTGTTGTGACTAGAAGCGGTAGAGTGTTAGAGGAGAGACAAAAAGAGAGAGAGGAGAAAGAAAATGAGAGTGAGAGTGAAAAAGAAACATGTGAGAGAGAGAAAAAGAGAAAAGAAGAAGAGGAGAGGAGAGAAAAAAATGAGAGAGAAGAGAGACAGAAAGAAAAAGAGTATGAAAAGCCACTTCCTTATCCAAAGAGTTATTCAAGGAAGGAGAAAGAAAAGCAGTTGGAAAGATTCATGGAACTCTTTAAGAAGTTGGAGATCACTATACCATTCTCTGAAGCATTGCAACAGATGCCAGCATATGCAAAATTTTTGAAGGAACTTCTCACAAAGAAACACAAGTACATTGAGAAGGAAACTATCAATATACAGGGTAATTGCAGTGCAATCATACAGAAACTACCTCCTAAACTTAAAGACCCAGGAAGCTTCACCATTCCATGTACCATAGGAGATGTGAAAGTTGGAAGAGCATTGATTGATTTGGGAGCTAGCATTAATCTAATGCCGCTATCCATGTGCAGAACAATTCAGGGGTTGGAAATTAAACCAACCAGAATGGCTCTTCAATTGGCAGACAGGTCTCTTAAATATCCATATGGAGTGGTTGAAGATGTTCTAGTGAAGGTTGACAAATTTGTATTCCCAGTAGATTTCATTGTGATGGAGATGGAAGGAGCTAGTGATGTTCCTCTTATTCTGGGGAGACCTTTTATGAAGACTGCTAGAGTTTTGATTGATGTGGAGAATGGTAAGCTTAAACTGAGAGTTGATGATGAGGAAGTTACTTTTGATGTATCCAAGGCCATGACGTATCCAAATGATGACAAAGCATGCTTTCAATTTGATGAACTTGATGAAGTTTGTATGGTTCAAGAAAGAATGGTGCGTAATATTTCACCATTGGAAAAAACGCTCATTGATGCATGTGAAGATTTGGATGAAGAAGAAGAGAAATTGATTGATGAATGTCTGATGGACTTGGAAACATTGAAAAAGGGTCCAGAGGAAGATCCAATATTTGAAACAATTGATAAGGAAGAAACAATCAAAGCACAGTCGCCAGAATTGAAAAGATTGCCATCACATTTGAAATATGTGTTTCTAGAAGAGGATGGAGCAAAGCCAGTCATCATCAACAACTCTTTATCTTTACAAGAAGAAGAGCAGTTGATAGAAATTCTGAAAGCCAACAAAGAAGCAATTGGGTGGTCAATATCAGATCTCAAAGGTATTAGCCCAACTTATTGTATGCACAGGATTTTTATGGAAGAGGACTATAAACCAAGTGCTCAACCGCAGAGAAGGTTAAATCCTGTCATGAAGGAGGTGGTCAGAAAAGAAGTGTTGAAACTGCTAGAAGCTGGTATCATCTATCCAATCTCTGACAGTGAATGGGTGAGTCCAGTACAGGTGGTTCCAAAGAAAGGAGGGATGACAGTAATTTATAATGATAAGAATGAACTTATTCCTACTCGGACAGTTACTGGCTGGCGCATGTGCATTGATTACAGGAAACTGAATAAAGCTACCAGGAAGGATCATTTTCCTCTTCCCTTCATGGATCAGATGCTAGAAAGGTTATCAGGGCAGGCTTTCTATTGTTTTCTGGATGGATATTCTGGATATAATCAAATTGTGGTAGATCCAAAAGACCAGGAGAAGACGGCTTTTACTTGTCCTTTTGGTATCTTTGCATATAGAAAGATGCCTTTTGGATTATGTAATGCTCCAGCTACGTTTCAGAGGTGTATGCAGGCAATCTTTTCTGATCTTTTAGAAAAATGCATTGAAGTATTCATGGATGACTTCTCAGTTTTTGGAAATTCTTTCCAAAGATGTTTAGCTAATTTGAACACAGTCCTCAAAAGATGTGTTCAGACAAATCTGGTTCTGAATTGGGAGAAATGTCATTTCATGGTAACTGAAGGGATTGTACTGGGGCATAAAATCTCTGCTAAAGGAATTGAGGTGGATAAAGCCAAAGTAGAAGTCATTGAGAAACTGCCTCCCCCAACAGATGTAAGGGGGATTAGGAGTTTTCTTGGTCATGCTGGGTTCTATAGAAGATTCATCAAAGATTTCTCAAAAATTGCTAAACCATTGAGTAATCTTTTGATGAAGGATGCGCCTTTTGTGATGAATGAAGATTGTCTGAAAGCTTTTGATATATTGAAGAAGAAGCTAGTGTCAGCTCCAGTAATTGTAGCACCAGATTGGAATCAAAATTTTGAATTAATGTGTGATGCAAGTGATTATGCATTGGGAGTTGTTCTCGGCCAAAGGAAGGAACAAAAGTTTCATCCAATCTATTATGCTAGCAAGGTGCTGAATGATGCTCAATTGAATTATGCTACTACAGAGAAAGAGTTTCTTGCCATTGTATACGCTCTAGAGAAATTTAGACCCTATCTTATTGGGTCTAAGGTGATTGTCTATACAGATCATGCAGCTATCAAATATTTGTTGACAAAACCAGATTCTAAGCCACGTCTGATTAGATGGGTACTACTATTACAAGAATTTGATGTAGAAATCCGTGATAAGAAAGGAAGTGAGAACTTAATTGCTGATCATTTGTCACGGTTAGTCAACAATGAGGTCACTAGCAAGGAGTCTGCAATCTGGGAATCTTTTTCAGATGAATCACTCATGTATATTCAGCAGAGGCCCTGGTTTGCTGATATGGCCAATTTCAAAGCTGCAAGAGTCATGCCAGAAGATTTAACTTGGCAACAGAGAAAGAAATTTCTACATGATGCCAAGCAGTTTGTATGGGATGATCCGTATTTGTTCAAAATTGGAGCGGATAATCTTCTAAGGAGATGTGTTACAAATGAAGAAGCAGAAGGAATTCTCTGGCATTGTCATGATTCACCTTATGGAGGACATTTTAATGGAGAAAGAACAGCAGCAAAAGTCCTTCAATCAGGATTCTATTGGCCAACTTTATTTAAGGATGCTCATAATCATGCTAGGAATTGTGACAAATGTCAAAGAGCAGGGACAATCACTAAACGTCATGAGATGCCTTTACAAGGTATTTTAGAGGTTGAGGTCTTTGATTGTTGGGGTATTGACTTTGTTGGACCCTTCCCTCCATCTTTCAACAATGAATATATTCTGGTAGCAGTGGATTATGTGAGTAAATGGGTGGAAGCATTGGCTTGTCCTAAAAATGATGCTAGCACGGTAATTAAATTCCTGAAGAGGCAGATATTCTCACGTTTTGGCACTCCAAGAGTGTTGATCAGTGATGGAGGATCTCATTTTTGCAATTATCAGCTAGAGAAAGTACTCAAACACTATGGAGTAAAGCATAAGGTAGCTGCACCTTATCATCCACAAACCAATGGCCAAGCTGAGGTGTCTAACAGGGAGATAAAAAGAATCCTGGAAAAGACTGTGACTTCATCCAGAAAGGATTGGTCTCTCAAATTGGATGATGCTCTTTGGGCTTATAGGACAGCAATGAAGACGTCTATGGGATTATCACCATTTCAACTAGTCTATGGGAAAGCATGCCATTTGCCAGTTGAACTGGAGCATAGAGCATTATGGGCTTTGAAATTCTTGAATTTTGATCCTTATGACACTCAATGCACCCGCAGACGGCAGATTTTGGAGCTTGAAGAAATGCGCTTACATGCATATGATTCATCCAAGGCTTACAAAGACAAAATGAAATTTTATCATGACAGGAAGTTGGTGAATAGAGTTTTCAATCCAGGACAACAGGTATTATTGTTCAATTCAAGATTGAAGATATTTCCTGGGAAGCTGAAGTCAAAATGGACAGGACCATTTGTGATAAAAGAAGTGCATCCGCATGGAGCAATTGAAATCTTTAATCCATCTGATGATCCGCAGAGAAGTTGGGTGGTAAATGGTCAACGTCTCAAGCCCTATCTAGGGGGAGAGGTGCAACAATTGTCCACCATGATGTTGTTGGTGGATCCTTGAAAGTTTGGGTCAGGCTCGGGACGTTAAACAAGCGCTTACTGGGAGGCAACCCAGTAGTTTGTAAGTTGTTTTTGTTTTTGTTTTTAGATTAGGGTTTGATGTACTCTATTGAACACCTGGTTTGTTATGATGGTTTGCTATTAACTGTGATTGTGTGATAAGTAATGATTGAATGATGCTTAGTGATTGATTGATGTTGAGGTGATGTGCACATTAAAATGCTTATACAGGTGATTCACAAGCTTTGTGAACAAATGTGTAATATCATGATTGTGATTGTGAAATTAAGCAGGATGTGCATGTCAAATGTGAATGAGCTTATATGTGAGGTTTTGAGCTCCAGAGTTATTATTGTTGAATGCTATTACTTTGAAAGCATGAATGATTTTGCCCAGGTTTTCTATGATTGAATAAATTGCTTGTTTTGCATCATATGATCAAAGGCCGTGTTTTTGAAACCCTTTTTATTGGCCAAATTCATAAAGTTAGCCTTCTAAAAGAGAACACGTTGTGTTCTATCCTTTGAACCCTTAGCCTTAAATATACACTGAACACCCTTGATTGAAAATCTTTACCTTGAGTTAAGTAGAAGATCTTGTGTGGTATTGTTAAATGTTCAAGTTTGGGGTTATTGGGGAAACATGAAAAAGGAAAAAGCATTGAGCTAAGAGCTAAAAAGTAAGAATATGCAAAGAAAAGAAAAGAAAAAGAAGCAAAGCTCAATGCAAATGCAAAAGCAAAGGCAAAAGAGAGTTGGGAATGAATAAGAAGATTGTGTGTTATGATTCTCTTAACTCAAGGATTTTGTGATCCAGAAAAACCAATTTTCTTGTTAGCCCAGCCACATTATAAGCCATTGAAAAGTCCTTGTGATGATGCATGCTTGTGAATGTATTGGATTGTGGTTAAATGAAAGGCAAAGTTGATTCATGTGACATTGTGATAGTGGAGTGAATGAGTGAAACACTTTACCTCTTATACACTTGTGTGTTGAGTGAAACACTTTACCTAGTGAGGAAATATTCCATAAGCACAAGAACATCCATGCTTAATTGATTGATCATTCATGAAAAATAGCATTTGTTGGAATTTAAATGACTTTGTGAACACTAAAGCATGTGCACATCTTGATTGAACTCTTGGTCTTAAGTTTGAGTGAAGTTATTACTTATCTTGAAAAGAGGATTTTGAATGAGTAAACCATCATATGAATTGGTTGGAGATGGAGTTACATTTTGTTTGCTTGAGGACAAGCAAAGTTCTAAGTTTGGGGTTGTGATAACAGTTGAAAAACTGTTATTTTCATGCTTAAAAGTGATACTAAAAGCAACCTTTAGACTTAGAAACTAGCTTGAAATCATGCATTTTGTTTATATTTTCAGAAATAAGAGAGCTGGACAGGTTTATGCTTGATTTGAGTGTTTTTGTGCAGGTTTTGAGGTGAATTTGGTGAAAGAAGTGAAGAATAAGAGAGAGGACATTAGAAAAGACAAGAAAGAGTGCAAAAAGGAGAAGTCGAAGGCACCGCTCAGCGGCAAACTACCGCTGAGCGGCACTCAAGAGGTGGCGTTGGAACCGCTGAGGGGCAAATGGCCGCTGAGGGGAAGAAAGAAGACGCGTAACCACCGCTGAGCGGTAAATGGCGCTGAGCGGCACTTTTTGGGCTTGGACTTTTGTAATCTTTTGTAACTCTAGATTAGTATATAAGGGCTTGCACGTCCTTTAGTTAGGTATCTTTGGCAGAAACGAGGCAAACACTCTCTTTTTCACCCCTTTGAAGGAGGATCTTGGATGCTCAGGCTTCCTCTTCACCTTTATTGGGTTTATTCTTTCATACTTTCATTGTTATTCATCTAGGTTCACCATGAATATGGTGAACTAAACCTTGTATGTTTGTTGGGGAATCAATGTAATCTCTTGAAGCTCTCATATATGGATTTGTTGAATACATCTTTGAATTAAGACATATGCTTTCTTTTCATCATTAGTTAGGGTTTTTCCTCTTTGCTCAATGCTTGCATTGTTTAACTCATTCTAATGCATGATTATTGGTTTTGTTGATACGGACACGTACGGGGAAATCTAGATCCGGGGAATTTCTCCCAATATTTTACTGACAACATTATATTGGTTGCCTTAAGCTCCTGCACTCATGAACTAATCATTAGGAATGCTAGGAATTGTATGAACTATTTGATTAGGGAGAAGCCATCTAGAATGGTACATTAGAGAGTGGCATTAACAATGATGATTTGAAAGAGGAATTCCTAAAATATATGAGAGTGGATGAGATGAAATTGACCCCCAACAACATATTCATTCATTTAATCCATTGAAAGTGTTTATCTTATGTCTTTGCCATTGATCAATTCATGCATACATGTTTATTTTCGTCTTGCATATTAAAATTTCAATTATTGTTTTCTTAAGTCTTAGCTAATCAAGAAATCACATAACTAAACTAGGCCGTGAGTCCTTTGGGAAGAACGATACTTGGTCTTACCAAGTTTTATTACTTGAACGATTCGGTCATACTTGCCGATTGTGAAACAAGTTTGTGACATCATATTTTGGTGCTTACAAATTTGTCCATCAGTCCACTTCCTCCACTATGTCCACGTCGTCCATTTCGAAGACTTCGTCCACCTCGTCCACTTAGTCCACGTCGTCAACTTCGTCATATTCCTCCACTTCCTCCACTTCCTCCGCTTCCTCCGCTTCGTCCCCTTCGTCAACTACCTCCACTCCCTCCACTCCCTCCACTTCCTCCACTTCTCCACTTCCCCCACTTCCTCCACCCCCTCCACTTCCTCCACTTTGTCCACTTCCTTCACTTCGTCCACTTCGCCACTTCGTCAACTTTGTCCACTTCCTCCACTTCGTCAACTTTTCCACTTCGTCAACTTCGTCAACTTCGTCAACTTCCTTCACTTCCTCAACTTCCTCCGCTTCCGCCGCTTCCTCTGCTTCGTCCCCTTCGTCAACTTCGTCCCCTTCGCCACTTATCCAAAACCTTCACCTCCTCCACTTCCTCCACTTCCTCCACTCCCTCCACTTCCTTCACCTTGTGAAGTTCGTCCACTTTCTCAACTTCCTCCACTTCCTCCACTTTCTCCACTTCTTCCACTTCGTCAACTTTGTCGACATCGTCCACTTCGTCCACTTCGTCAACTTCCTCCACTTCGTCCACTTCCTCCGCTTCCTCTGCTTCCTCTTCTTCGTCAACTTCGTCCACTTCCTCTACTTCCTCCGCTTCCTCCGCTTCCTCGTCCACTTCCTCAACTTCCTCCACTTCCTCCTCTTCCTCTGCTTCCTCTACGTCCTCCACTTACTCAACTTCCTCCACTTCCTCCAATTTGTCAACTATGTCCACTTTGTCCACTTCATAGACTTCGTCCACCTCGTCCACTTCGTCAACTTCCTCCACTTCGTCCACCTCGTCCACTTCGGCACTTCTCCACATCCTCCACTTCGTCCACTTCGTCCACTTCCTCCACTTCGTCCACTTGCTCCAGTTCCTCCACTTCGCCACTTCGTCCACTTCGTCCACTTCCTCCACTTCGTCTACTTCCTCCGCTTCCTCTGCTTCCTCTTCTTCGTCAACTTCGTCCACTTCCTCTACTTCCTCCGCTTCCTCCGCTTCCTCGTCCACTTCCTCAACTTCCTCCACTTCCTCCTCTTCCTCCGCTTCCTCTACGTCCTCCACTTATTCAACTTCCTCCATTTCCTCCAATTTGTCAACTATGTCCACTTTGTCCACTTCATAGACTTCGTCCACCTCGTCCACTACGTCCACTTCGTCAACTTCCTCCACTTCGTCCACCTCGTCCACTTCACCACTTCTCCACATCCTCTACTTCGTCCACTTCCTCCACTTCCTCCACTTCCTCCACTTCCTCCACTTCGCCACTTCGTCCACTTCCTCCACTTACTCCACTTGCTCCACTTCTTCCACTTCCTCCACTTCCTCCATTTCCTCCACTTCCTCCACTTCCTTCTCTTTCTCCACTTTGTTCACTTTGTCCTCTTTGTCAGCCTCGTCCACTTTCTCCGCATCGTCCACTTCGTCAACTTCTTCCATTTCGTCCCCTTCGTCAACGTCGTCCACATCCTCCACTCCCTCCACTTCCTCGTTTCCTCGACTTCCTCCAATTCGTCCAGTTCCTCCACTTCGTCAACTTGGTCCACTTCCTCCACTATGTCCACGTCGTCCATTTCGAAGACTTCGTCCACCTCGTCCACTTAGTCCACGTCGTGAACTTCGTCATATTCCTCCACTTCCTCCACTTCCTCCGCTTCGTCCCCTTCGTCAACTACCTCCACTCCCTCCACTTCCTTCACTTCGTCAACTTCCTGCACTTCGCCACTTCGTCCACTTTCTCAACTTCCTCCACTTCCTCCACTTCGTCCACTTCATGCACTTCGTCCACGTCGTTATCTTCGTCGACTCCATCGACTTCGTCCACGTCATCCAATTCGTCCATTTCGTCAAGTCCTCCACTTGCTCCGCTTCCTCTGCTTCCTCCGCTTCCTCCATTTCCTCCGCTTCCTCTGCTTCCTCAACTTCGTCCACTTCGCCACTTCTCCACATCCTTCACTTCCCCCACTTCCTCCACTCCCTCCACTTCCTCCACTTCCTTCACTTCGTCCACTTCGCCACTTCGTCCACTTCGTCCACTTCCTCCACTTCGTCAACTTTGTCCACTTCGTCCACTTCGTCAACTTCATCAAGTTCCTCCATTTCCTCCACTTCCTCCACTTCTTCCTCCACTTCGTCCACTTGGTACACTTCCTCCACCTCCTCCACTTCCTCCACTTCCTCCACTACATCCACTTCGTCAACTTCGTCCACTATCTCCACTTCGTCCACTTCGTCCACTTCGTCAACTTCATCCACTTCCTCCACTTCCTCCACTTCCTCCACTTCCTCCACTTCCTCCACCTCCTCCACTTTCTCCACTTCCTCCACTTCTTCCACTTCCTCCACTTCCTCCACTTCCTCCATTTCGTCCACTTCGTCAACCTCGTCGACTTCGTCAAGTTCGTCAACTTCGTCCACTTTGTCCCCTTCGTCTACGTCATCCACTTCCACAACTTCCTCCACTTCGTCAACTATGTCTACTTCGTCCACTTCGTAGACATCGTCCCCCTCGTCCACTTCGTCAACTTCGTCAACTTCCTCCACTTCTTCTGCTTCCTCCACGTCCTCCAATTACTCAACTTCCTCCACTTCCTCCACTTCGTCAACTATGTCCACTTCGTCCACTTCCTAGACTTCCTCCACCTCGTCCACTTCGTCTACCTCGTCAACTTCGTCAACTTCCTCCACTTTGTCCACCTCGTCCACTTCGCCACTTCTCCACATCCTCCACTTCGTCCACCTCCTCCACTTCTTCAACTTCGTCCACTTCGTCCACTTCCTCCACTTCCTCCCCTTCGTCTATTTCGTTCACTTCGTCAACTTCGTCCACTTCCTTCACTTCGTCATCTTCGTCCACTTCGCCACTTCGTCCACATCTTCAACTTCGTCCACTTCATCGACTTCCTCCACTTCGTCCACTTCGTCACTTCGTACACCTCCTGCACTTCCTCCACTTCCTCCGCTTCCTTCGCTTTCTCCACTTCCTCCACTTCGTCAACTTCATCAACTTTGTCCACTTCTTCCACTTCGTCTTCTTCGTCAACTTTGTCCACTTCACCCACTTCGCTCACTTGCTCCACTTCCTCCACTTCCTCCACTTCGTCAAATTCGAATACTTCCTCCACTTCGTCAACTTTGTCAACTTCTTCCACTTCCACCACTTCGTCAAATTTGTCCACTTCGTCCAGTTTGTCGACTTCCTTCACTTCCTCCACTTCCTCCACTTCGTCCATTTCGTCCACTTCATCCACTTCTTCCACTTCGTCCACTTCGTCAACATCGTCCTCTTCCTCCACTTCGACCACTTCGTCCACTTGTTCCATTTCGTCCCCTTCGTCTACGTCGTCCACTTCCTTCACTTCCTCCACTTCCTCCCCTTCCTCCACTTCTTCCACTTCCTCCACTTCCTCCACTACCTCCACTGCCTCCACTTCCTCCACTTCCTCCAATTCCTTCACTTCGTCAACTTCGTCCACTTAGGCACTTCGTCAACTTCGTCCACATCGTCCACTGCACAGACTTCCTCCACTTCCTCCACTTCCTCCGCTTCCTCCGCTTCGTCCACTTTGTCCACTTCGCCACTTCGCCACCTCCTCCACTTCCTCCACTTCCTCCACTTCCTCGACTTCGTGCACTTGCTCCACTTCGTCAACTTCCTCCACTTCCTCCACTTCATCTACTTCCTCCACTTCGTCCAATTCGTCCACTTCGTCCACTTCGTCAACTTCGTCCACTTCGACCACTTCATCCACTTGTTCCATTTTTTCCCCTTCGTCTACGTAGTCCACTTCCTCCACTTCATCCACTTCCTTCACTTCGTCAACTTCGCCAACTTCCCCACTTCGTCAACTTCGTCCACTTCATCGACTTCCTCCACTTCCTCCACTTCTTGTGCTTCCTCCGCTTCGTCCACTTTGTCCACTTCGTCCACTTCGTCAACTTATAAAATCAAAAGTTCTTAAATCACTGGGTTGCCTCCCAGCAAGCGCTCTTTTAACGTCATTAGCTTGACCCAACCTCAAGTTCCTTCTTCTTTTTCTTCTTTCTACTGAACTTCTTCAAAAATTTGATCAAACCAGGAACCTGTTGCAGTGTCTCAATCATAGGAACTTTAATCTCCAATTTCTTGAAGATTTCCATAAAGCACTTGAATTTCTTTTCCTTCCTATGATTCTTCTTTAGATAAGGATGTGATTTTTCATATGATTTCTTCTTCTTTCCTCTCATCTTTATTTTCTTCCTTTTTCTCTCCCTAAATTTTCTCTTTTTCTTTTCTTTTATTTTTTTCTTCCCTTTTCTTTTTCTTTTCAACTTCTTTATTTTCACACAAATTTTCTTTCTCTCTTCTCTCTCAACCACTTCTTTCTCTTTTTCTTCATCTTTATTTCTCTCACTCAATTCTTCTTTTTCTTTTCTCTCTATCTTTTCCTCATCGCCCCCTATTTTTTTCTCATCAAGAATCTTGTCACTTTCAGTGATAATGGCTTGCCCTTCCTCCTTAGGGTTAACTTCAGTATTAACCTCATCATTCAATCTCTGACTAATGGAATGAAGCTGCATCTCCATCCTTTTACATGATTCTTCAATGCTTTTCTGAGTAGCGTCAGAATTTTTCAAAAATTGTTGAAGGGTGTCATCCAAACTTCCTGATAGAAAGGTTTGTTGTTGTTGCTTGTTAAATTGCCCAGTTTGTCCAGCTTGCCCACTTTGTTCCTGACCAATACTTGGGTGTAGTTTCCACCCTTGATTGTAGCTCCCTTGACGGTACTGATTGGTCATGTAGTTTACATCCTCTACGGCTTCAACTGGAAAGGCACATTGACCATTGATATGGTCACCTCCACACAATTCGCATAACTGGGATTCTACCTGTGCAACAGTCTTTAACTCTTGTGGCAATTGTTCAAGTATCTTTGAGAGATTCTCCAATTGTTGAGTTATTAACTTGTTCTGAGCTATCAAGGTATCATTGGATTGCAACTGTAGAACTCCTTTTTGTTGAATAGGAGCTCCTCTTTCACTGTTCCACTTATTGTTATTAGTAGTCATGTTTTCAATTATTTCTGTGGCTTCCTCTGGAGTCTTCCATTTGATATTGCCTCCAGCTGAGGCGTCAAGCATCATCTTGGTTTGTGAACCAAGACCTCCAAGGAAGATTAGGACTACTTCTCCTTCGTTAAATCCATGCGTGGGAGTCTTTCGTAATAGGCTTTTATATCTGTCCCATGCATGCCCCAGTGATTCTTCCATGCCTTGTCTAAATGAAGAGATCTCGTACTTCCCTTTGTTGATTTTAAAGCTTTGTTCCTGCCATTGTTGTTGTGGTTGGTTCTCAAATTGTCCGGCAGCTTGCCAAAATTGGCTTTGATCCATGCTTGAGTGAGGTTCCCACCAGTGGTTGAGATTACTTTGGTGGAATTGAGTGTCCATATAGTTAAATTCTTGACCAAATTGCATTCTGCAGACATTAGGCACAAAACCCTAAAAACAATTGTTAGCACAAAAAGATAGAGAAAAAAAATCAAAGGATATAATTGAAAAGATAAGAAGATAGGAAATAAAAACAGGAAAATAAAAACAGAAAAATAAAATAAAATAAAATAAAATAAAAACAGAAAATAAAATAAAATAAAATAAAATCTAATCTAATCAAATAAAATCAAATCAAATCAAATAAAAAACAGAAAATAAAAACAGAAAACAGAAAAACAAAAAACAGAAAACAGAAAAATAAAATAAAATCAAATAAAATACAAACTGAAAAATATAAACAGAAAAATAAAATAAAATAAAATAAAATAAAATTCGAAATTAAAAAAAAATAAAAAATAAAAAAATAAAAAAATAAAAAAAATAAAAAAAAATAAGTCAAAGATAATCAATAATCACACAAATTAACCAGTTAAACCACGAGTCCCCGGCAACGGCGCCAAAAACTTGATGGACAAATTTATGAACACCAAATTATGATGTCACAAACTTGTTTCACAATCGGCAAGTATGACCGAATCGTTCAAGTAATAAAACTTGGTAAGACCAAGTATCGTTCTTCCCAAAGGACTCACGGCCTAGTTTAGTTATGTGGTTTCTTGATTAACTAAGACTTACAAACGAAATATTTGGGTTTAAAATGCAAGACAGAAAATAAACATGTATGCATGAATTTTGATCAATGGCAAAGACAAAAGATAAACACTTTCAATGGAATATATGAATGAATATGTTGTTGGGGGTCAATTTCATCTCATCCACTCCCATACATTTTAGGAATTCAACATTCAAATCATCATTGTTAATGCCACTCTCTAAAGTACCATTCTAGATGGCTTTTCCCTAATCAAATAGTTCATACAATTCCTAGCATTCCTAATGATTAGTTTATTTTGCGCAGGAGCTTAAGGCAACCAATATACTATTGGGAGAAATTCCCCAGATCTAGACTTCCCCGTACGTGCCCGTATCGACAAAACCAATGATCATGCATTGAATGAGTTAAACAATGCAAGCATTAATCAAAGAGGAAAAACCCTAACTAATAATGAAAGAAAGCATATGTCTTAATTGAAAGATGTAAACAACAGATTCCATATATGAGAGTTTCAAAAGATTACATTGATTCCCCAACAAACATACAAGATTTAGTTCACCATAGTCATGGTGAATCTAGATGAATAACAATGAAAGAATGAAAGAATAAACCCTAAACAGGTGAAGAGGAAGCCTCAGCATCCAAGATCCTCCTTCAAAGGGGTGGAAGAGAGAGTGTTTGCCTCGTTTCTGCCAAAGACGCCTAACCCTAGGAAATCCTAAAGCTTATATATCATTCGTAAATTACAAAAAGTCAAGTCCAAGCCCATTAAAGTGCCGCTCAGCGGTAAAATATCGCTCAGCGGTGAGTGCGTGACTGGTTTTCTCCCCTCAGCGGCCATTTTGCCCCTCAGCGGACCTCCCGCAAGCACCTGAGTGCCGCTCAGCGGTAAACTGCCGCTGAGCGGTGACTTCGGCTTCTCCTTTTTGCACTTTTTGTTGTCTTTTCTGATTTCACTTCTCTCCTTCTTCACTTCTTTCACCAAATTCACCTTAAAACCTGCACAAAAACACTGAAATCAAGCATAAACCTGTCCAGCTCTCTTATTTATGAAAATATCAATAAAAGGCATGATTTCAAGCTAGTTTTTAAGTGTAAAGGTTGCTTTTAGTATGAATTTTAAGCATGAAAATAACAGTTTTTCAATTGTTATCAGGTTCCTCCACTTCATCCGCTTCCTCGGCTTCGTCCACTTCGCCACTTCGCCACTTCACCACTTCGCCACTTCCTCCACTTCCTCCACTTTGTCCACTTCGTCCACTTTGTCAACTCCGTCCACTTCGTACATTTCATCCCCTTCCTGTACGTCGTCCACTTCCTTCACTTCCTCCACCTCCTCCACTTCCTCAACTTCCTCCACTTCTTCCACTTCCTCCACTTCCCCCACTTCCTCCACTTCCTCCACCTCGTCCAGCTCATCCACTTCATCAACTTCGTCCACTTCGTCCACTTCGTCAACTTCGTCCACTTCGTCCACTTCGTCCACGTCGTCAAATTTGTCCACTTTTTCCCCTTCGTCTACGTCGTCGACTTCCTCTACTTCCTCCACTTCTTCCTCCACTTCGTACATTTCGTACACTTCCTCCACTTCATCCAAATCCTCCACTTCCTCCACTTCGTCTTCTTCATCAACTTCGTCCACTTTGTCCACTTCGTCAACTTCGTCCACTTCATCCACGTCGTCCACGTCGTCCACTTCGTCAACTTCGTCCACTTCATTTCGTACACTTCATCCACGTCCTCCACTTCGTCCACTTCGTCCACTTCGTCAACTTCGTCTACTTCGTCAACTTCATCAACTTCGTCCACTTCGTCCTCTTCATCCACTTCGTCCCCTTCGTCCACTTCGTCAACTTCGTCCACTTCGTCCACTTTGTCAACTTCGTCCACTTCGTCCACTTCGTCCACATCGTCCACTTCCTCTACTTCCTCCGCTTCCTCCGCTTCGTCCCCCTCGTCGACTTCATCCACTTCGTCCACTTCGTCAACTTCCTCCACTTCCTCCACTTCCTCCACGTCCCCCACTTACTCAACATACTCCACTTCCTCCACTTTGTCAACTTCATCAACTTTATCCACTTCATCCACTTCGTCCACTTCCTCCATTTCGTCCCCTTCTTCAACTTCGTCCACTTCGTCAACTTCGTCCACCTCGTCCACCTCATCCACCTCATCCACTTCATCAACTTCGTTCACTTCGTCCACTTCGTCCACTTCGTCAACTTCGTCCACTTCGTGAAATTCGTTCACTTTTTCCCCTTCGTCTACGTCGTGCACTTCCTCTACTTCCTCCACTTCTTCCTGCACTTCGTACATTTCGTACACTTCCTCCACTTCCTCGACATCCTCCACTTCCTCCACTTCTTCCACTTCGTCAACTTCGTCTACTTCGTCAACTTCGACCACTTTGTCCACTTCGTCCACTTCATCCACTTCGTCCACTTCATCCACTTCGTCCAATTCGTCAACTTTGTCCACTTCGTCCACTTCGTCAACTTCGTCCACTTCCTGTACTTCCTCCCCTTCGTCCCCCTCGTCCACTTCGTCCACTTCGTCAACTTCCCCCACTTACTCAACATCCTCCGCGTCCTCCACTTCGTCAACTATGTCCACGTTGTCCACCTCGTCCACTCCGCCACTCCTCCACATCCTCCACTTCCTCCACTTCCTCCACTTCCTCCACTTCCTCCACTTCCTTCACTTCGTCAACTTCGTCCACTTCGCCACTTCGTTCACTTCCTCCACTTCCTCCACTTCCTCCTCTTCTTCCACTTCCTCCACTTCCTCCACCTCCTCCACTTCCTCCACTTCGTGAACTTTGTCCACTTCTTCCACTTCCTCTACTTCCTCTACTTCCTCCACTTCCTCCACATCCTCCAATTCCTCCTCTTCGTCCACTTTGTCCACTTCGCCACCTCACCACTTTGCCACTTCCTCCACTTCCTCCACTTCCTCCACTTCCTCCACTTCCTTCACTTCGTCCACTTTGTCCACTTTGTCGACTTCGTGAACTTCGTCCACTTCATCGACTTCGTCCACTTCATCAACTTCATCCGTTTCGTCCCCTTCGTTAACGTCATCAACTTCCTTCCCTTCCTCCACTTCCTCCACTTCCTCCACTTCATCAACTTCTTCCACTTCCTCCACTTCCTCCACTTCCTCCGCTTCGTCCACTTCGTCCACCTCGTCCACTTCGTGAACTTCGTCCACTTCGTCAATTTCGTCCACTTCGTCGACTTTGTCAACTCCATCCTCTTCGTCCCATTCGTCTACGTCGTCCACTTCTCTACTTCGACCACTTCCACCACTTCGTCCACTTTGTCAACTTCGTCCACTTCGTAAACTTCGTTCACATCCTCCACTTCCTTCATTTCCTCCACTTCCTCTACTTCCTCCACTTCCGTCATTTCGTCCACTTTTTCCACTTTGTCGACTTCGTCAACTTCGTCCACTTTGTCCAGTTCGTCCACTTCGTCAACTTCATCCATTTCGTCCCCTTCGTCTACGTCGCCCACTTCCTTCCCTTCCTCCACTTCCTCCACTTCCTCAACTTCTTCCACTTCCTCCACTTCCTCCACTTCCTCCACTTCCTCCACTTCCTCCGCTTCGTCCACTTCGTCCACCTCGTCCACTTCGTCAACTTTGTCCACTTCGTCAACTTCGTCCACTTCGTTGACTTTGTCAACTCCGTCGTCTTCGTCCACTTCGTCCACTTCGTCCACTTCGTAGATTTCGTCCACCTCGTCCACTTCGTTCACTTCGTCAACTTCGTCAACTTCGTCGTCTTCCTCTACTTCCTCCATTTCCTCTGCTTCCTTCGCTTCCTCCGCTTCCTACGCTTCCTCCACTTCCTCCACTTCGTCAACTTCTTACACTTCCTCCACTTCCTCCACTTCGTCAGCTTTGTCAACTTCGTCCACTTCCTCCACTTCGTCAACTTTATCCACTTCGTCCACTTCTTCCTCCACTTCGTGCACTTGCTCCACTTTGTCCACTTGGTCCACTTGGTCCACTTCCTCCACTTCCTCCACTTCGTCGTCTTCGTCCACTTCGTCCACTTCGTAGATTTCGACCACCTCGTCCACCTCGTCCACCTCGTCCACTTCGTCCACTTCATCCACTTCGTCAATTTCCTCTACTTCCTCCATTTCCTCCGCCTCCTTCGCTTCCTCCGCTTCCTCTACTTCCTCCGCTTCCTCCCCCTCCTCCACTTCGTCAACTTCGTCCACTTCGTCACTTCTCCACTTCTTCCACTTCGTCCACTTCCTCCACTTCGTCCACTTCGTCCACTTCCTCCACTTCGTCCACTTCCTCCACTTCCTCCAGTTCCTCCAGTTCCTCCACTTCCTCCACTTCGTCAACTTCCTCCACTTCCTCAGCTTCGTCCACTTAATCGACTTCATCCACTTCGTCAACTTCGTCAACTTCCTATAGTTCCTTCACTTCCTTCGCTTCCTCCACTCGCTCGATTTCCTCCACTTCCTTCGCTTCCTCCACTTCGTCCACTTCGCCACTTCTCCACATCTTCCACTTCCTCCACTTCCTTCACTTCGTCAACTTCGTCAAGTTTGTCCACTTCGCCACTTCGTCCACGTCCTCCACTTCATCCACTTAGTCCACTTCATCCACTTCGTCCACTTCGTGAACTTCTTACACTTCCTCCACTTCTTTCCACTTCCTCCACTTCGTCAACTTTGTCAACTTCGTGCACTTCCTCCCGTTCGTCAACTTTATCCACTTCGTCCACTTCGTCCACTTCGTCCACTTGGTCCACTTCATCCACTTCGTCCACTTTGTCCACTTCATTCACTTTGTCCACTTCGTCCACTTCCTCCACTTCATCAACTTTATTCACTTCGTCCACTTCTTCCTCCACTTCGTCCACTTCGTCCACTTGGTCTACTTCGTCCATTTCGTCAACTTGGTCCACGTCCTCCACTTCCTCCACTTCGTCAACTTCCTCCACTTCCTCAACTTCGTCCACTTCGGAGACTTCGTCCACTTCAACCACTTCATCCACTTCATCAACTTCGTAAACTTACTGTACTTCGTCCACTTCCTCCACTTCCTTCGCTTCGTCCAACTTCGTCCACTTCTTCCACTTCCTTGACTTCGCCCACTTCGCCCACTTCCTCCCTTTCCTCCATTTCCTCCACTTTCTCCACTTCCTCCACTTCGTCAACTTCTTACACTTCCTCCACTTCCTCCACTTCGTCAACTTCCTGGACTTCGTCCACTTCCTCCACTTCGTCAACTTTATCCACTTCGTCCACTTCTTCCTCAACTTCGTCATCTTGGTCCACTTCCTCCACTTCGTCGAATTCCTCAACTTCGTCCAGTTCGACCACTTCGACCACTTTGCCCAAATCACCCAATTCGCCCACTTCCTCCACTTCCTCCAGTTCCTCCACTTCGTCAACTTCTTACACTGCCTCCACTTCCTCCACTTCGTCAGCTTTGTCAACTTCGTCCACTTCCTCCACGTCGTCAGCTTTATCCACTTCGTCCACTTCTTCCTCCACTTTGTCCACTTGGTCCACTTCGTCCCCTTCATCCACTTCGGTCACTTCGCAACTTCCTCAAGTTCCTCCACTTCCACAACTTTCTCCACTTCGTCCAATTCCTCAATTTCGTCCACTTCCTCCACTTCGTCCACTTCCTCAACTTCGTCCACTTCGTAGACTTCGTCCACTTCATCCACTTTGTCCAATTCGTTCCACTTCGTCAACTTCCTCTACTTCCTCCACTTCCTCCGCTTCCTCCGCTTCGTCCACTTCCTCCACATCGTCAACTTCGTCCACTTCGCCACTTCGTCCACTTCGTCCACTCCGTCCACTTCCCCCACTTCCTCCACTTCCTTCACTTCCTCCACTTCATCCACTTCGTCCACTTCGTCAACTTCTTACACTTCGTCCACTTCGTCAACCTTTTCAACTTCATCCACCTCGTCCACTTCGTTCAACATCGTCAACTTCCTCCACTTCCTCCGCTTCCTCCGCTTCGTCCACTTCCTCGACTTCCTCAACCTCGTCCACTTCGTCCACTTCGCCACTTCTCCACATCTTCCACTTCCTCCACTTCCTCCACTTGGTCCACTTCTTCCTGCACTTGGTCCACTTCCTCAACTTCGTCCACTTCGTCCACTTCGTCAACTTCGTCAATTTCGTCAAGTTCCTCCACTTCATCCATTTCCTCCACTTTGTCCACTTCCTCAACTTCCTCCACTTCGTCAACTTCCTCCCCTTCCTCAACTTTTTCCACTTCGTAGACTTCGTCCACTTCATCCACATCGTCAACTTCGTCAACTTCCTCTACTTCCTCCACTTCCTTCGCTTCCTCCACTTCCTCCACTTCCTTCGCCTCGTCCACTTCGTCACTTATCCACATCTTCCACTTCCTCCACTTCCTTCACTTCGTCAACTTTGTCCTCTTCGCCACTTCGTCCACTTCGCCCACATCCTCCACTTGGTGCACTTATTCCAGTTCCTCCACTGCGTCCACTTCGTACACTTCCTCCACTTCCTCCACTTCCTCCGCTTCCTCCGCTTCCTTCGCCAACTTCATCCACTTCGCCACTTCGTCCACTTCCTCCACTTCGACCACTCCGTCCACTTCGTCCACTCTGTCCACTTCGCCCACTTCCTCCACTTCGCCCACTTCGTCGACTTCATCCACCTCGTCCACTCCGTCCACTTCGTCCACTCTGTCCACTTTGTGCACTAAGTCCAATTCGTCCACTTCGTCCATTTAGTCCACTTTGTCCACTTCGTTCACTTCGTCCATTTCGTCAACTTCATCCAGTTTGTCCACTTCGCTCACTTCGCCCACTTCCTCCACTTCCTCCACTTTGTCAACTTCTTACTCTTCCTCCACTTCGTCCACTTCCTCCACTTCGTCCAATTCGTCAACTTCGTCCAGTTCGACCACTTCGCCTACTTCACCCACT
The DNA here is from genome assembly GCF_029865625.1 of Vigna umbellata. Classification (NCBI taxonomy): domain Eukaryota; kingdom Viridiplantae; phylum Streptophyta; class Magnoliopsida; order Fabales; family Fabaceae; genus Vigna; species Vigna umbellata. The sequence continues at coordinate 16,131,819 of NC_142170.1, read as the reverse complement.
TCCTCCACTTCCTCCACTTCCTGCACTTCGTCAACTTCTTACACTTGCTCCACGTCCTCCACTTCGTCAACTTTGTCAACTTCGTCCACATCGTCAACTTTATCCACTTCGTCAACTTCTTCCTCCACTTGGTCCACTTGGTCCACTTCGTGAACTTCGTAACTTCCTCCACTTCCTCCACTTCCTCCACTTTCTCCACTTCGTCCAATTCCTCCACTTCCTCCACTTCGTCCACTTCCTCCACTTCGTCAACTTTGTCCACTACGTGCACTTCGTCAACTTCCTCCACTTCCTCCTCTTCCTCAACTTCGTCAACTTCCTCCACTTCGTCCAATTCGTAGACTTCGTCCACCTCGTCCACTTCGTCAACTTCGTCAACTTCCTCTACTTCCACCACCTCCTCCGCTTCCGCCGCTTCGTCAACTTCGTCCACTTCTCCACTTCTCCACATCTTCCACTTCCTCCACTTCCTCCACTTCCTCCACTTCTTCCTCCACTTCTGATAGACGGGGCTCAAGCCCAATTAGTTCAGTGTAGGATTTCTTTTACTTTTATTAAAACATGTGTAAAAGGTGTTAGGCATGTGCTAGATAGGAGGGACTTTTAGTCCTATATGTAGACATGTCACCACCTCTTGTAAGACACTTTTGAGCATAATGAATTGTTATTCTGTTGAGAACACTCCAAAACAATTCTACCTTGAAAGTCAAGGCTAGAGAATCCAAAGGATCTCCTCTAGCCACCTTCCATTCACGCTTCATCTTTCATTTCCTTTTACAGTTCAGATATCTCTCACCTCCACGTAACTATTTTCTACACCACTTTGCATCAGCCGCGTGGATTGCTTACGCCATCACTGCCACGCGAGCTTATTCCCTCGCGAGTTCCGTCAGCACAATACCACATCTTCATTTCGCGAAACCTTCCTCTACGTTCTCTCTCGATGGCTCTCTTCCACCACGAACCACCGATTAGTTCCCTTCTCGCCGACTAAAATCACTTCCCCACCGTTCAAATCCGCTTCCGCATCAAACCCTAGGTTTTCCACCGAACAAACCTCCAATCCTCCAATCCTAGGGTTCCTAGTTCTTCCGCTGCCTCATCTGTTTCTCCTTGGCAGAATCTGAGGATTCACGGGTCAAATCGTTTCTTCAGCTGCTTCTCGGTACTTCAGCTCAAGCGAATCTCCGATTTCCTCCTTCTCGTTGATGTGCCTCGAACCGCCGTCCATCATGTGGTAATCAGAGCTCTGGTTCTCCGCGCTTCGAAAGCTAAGTATCTCTCCATTGATTCGCGTCTCTGATCTGAGTTTAAGTTTCTTGCGTTGTTATGAAATTCACGAGTTGTTTCGATTCTGTCTTGATCTTATTCATTCGTGTTGAATATCTTCAATATTCATGTTGTTCATTATGATTCCTTCTCTGTCTTGTGTTGAGTCATGTGTTTTTGGTCTTGATCTGTTCATTAGGTTTCTGCTTGAGTCATTTCTTGTATGCTAACCTTGTTTTGGTTGTGTCTTTCATCATCTTAATCGGTCCAAATTTTTGTTGAGTCATTTTCATTGATGAATCATATTCTATCATGTTTACAGTCATGTTTAATTGCTTAAAATGTCATAAATTTTGTGTTCAAAGCTGTGTTGAGTTTTTTTCTGAGATTCTGGAATATATGATCAGTGGCTATACACCATATGAGCTATGATACATTTATTGTGAGCTCGGGTGCATGCAAAAGTGACCGTAATCTCAGATTTAACGTACTGTTGATGTGTATTTTGATTTGCGTTTATTTTCATGGCCAATACATATTATTTTGGTGATAAAATGCTTGAATGAGTTCGTATCAGGTGCACATCACTTAAGCCATGAATTGCTGAAGCAAATAGCTTGGTGGCATCTTGTGAAAACTCTAATAGTATCAAAGTTGCAGTTGACTGATCTGCATTGTCTTGTTTGAGTCTAGTTTTTTGTTTTAAAATCTGTTCTAGCATATAGATCTTGCTGGAAATCTTACATTAATTTCCTCGTGTCGTGTTCAAGTTTCAGATTGCTGTTTTAAAGTCATTTTCATCAATAATTTGTCAATTGACTCAATGAAACTTAAAACTGGTGGTGTGGTTGACCTGTTTGATTGCATAATTGGCTATTGCAAGTTCAATTTTCGAATTACTATGTTCTGCATCCAATTTTAACGCAAAACAAGTTTGTTTTGATGTTTTAAACATGTTGAGATAGTTAATTCGAGTTATATCAGCCTTTGTGCGTTTTCACCTTTGAAACCACCATTTTAAGTCAATTTTTTTATGAAGCAAGTATAGTGCAGTACTGAAATTTTGATTTGTGCCTTTATGATTCAGTTGGATTATAGTAAGAGCTAGGGTCTGTTGAATGAAATCAAAACAGGTGAAAAAGAATGTTTATACAAGTTTAAAAAGCATTCAGACCTTGTACAATCCAAATAAGTGAAGCTCCAAAATCAGAAACTGAAAACATTATCAGTTATGAACTAATTTTGTTGGGGCATTTTATCAAACGCTTTTGTAAAATTCAGTACTAGAGTCATTTAACTGTTTATGCCCTAACTTGCTTGTTTTTCTTGCTTTCTTAATCCCTTCTAGAGCAATTCTTAGGTTCATTTTTGAGTACTTTCCTTTTTTGATAGCTTTGTTTCTTGCTTGTCTTTGTTGGTTATCTGGTTTTGTCTACAATGCATGTGAAATCTATTCTGCCAATCTTTAATTGAAGCTTTTAATTGCTTATTTCATCTGGTCTAGAGTTTCCTAGTGATGAGAGGGTCGCACCTCCCACAAAAGTTGTGCATAAAAGAATGCAGTACAGTGCTAGGAAGTGACTCCTAGGTCGTCTCTCAAGGACCAATTTGGGTTCAGTCTCAGATCAAACACGTAGTGGGGGGGAGTTTGTGAATATTTTTTGTGTTCGAAACGAACTGAATTAAAACTAGAAATTAAATACAACCAAACATAATTGAAAACATAAGGAAAACACTAGAATAAAACATTCAATGCTTAATTGTTTGGACCAATTAGGATGAATTGGTAAAGCTAAAAATTAAATGCTCATTGTATTAAACAACATAAAAGAAAAGAAACGAAATAGCATTGGAACGCATCAACACTACTAAAAGGAAAATAAAGGCATCAACGGTAAAAGGTATAATGCAAACTAGAAAAATGCTAAATGCAAAATTAATATATAAAATATAAGAATGCAACTTGTGTGTGAAGCCCAAAATAAAATCCCAACGCTTCTTCCAAATCAGTAGACCACTTCATGCTTCTCAAAAGAAATTGAAAGTGCAAATGATAGCTCTCCTAATATATTTTTTACCGTGCTGCATCACCAAAATAAAATCACGTGCACTCCAAATTGAAATTAGCGTTTTCCCCCAATATTAAATCACCATCCAATTTTAAAAGAAAAGAAGAATTAAATCCTTGTGCTGCTGGAATGATGCGTCAAGAGAAAACCTTGTGGACTCTCCTTCCATCACGTCACCGTTTGCTTGTGCACACTAACTAAATGAATCCCGTGAGCTACTGGATTAGAAACCCGAGAGAGAAAGGAGAACAGTCGTAGCCCTTCCTCTCCCATGTCCGTGATCCCTCTTCAATTCAGAATAAAAATTCCTTAATGATTAAACATTGCTGTCAACGTCCCATCAATTCCCACCTAATCTACTCTTCATTTCTCATTCTTCAAATGAAAAGCAAAGTGCTTGTGCAATCCAAAATAGTCACCGTTCATGCATCCAAAAAAAAACTAATTCCCCTAGTGCTGCTGGATAAAGAAACCGTGCACACCAACTCACATCCCACTACACGTAACATTGCTTTCCAAAGTGAATTAAGCGCTTTCTCAATATCACCATGTGCACCACTGCCCTTCCTTGAATCCCGTGCTTCACCATTCAGCATCCGCACCTTTCCAGCCAAGCCGTGAATTCTAAAATGAAAGAAAGAAATCTCCACTTCTTGAATCAGCGTGTGCGTGACATTCCTTCCCTCTCGGTGCTTCACTTCTTCCAGCTCCAACACATTACCGCCTCAACTTATTCCAGCAAAATAAAAAAGATCGTTTGCTACTCCAAATCATGAGCCAAAATGAAATTAAAATGGCAAACTGAAAACGAAACTCATGCACAAGTCAAAGCAAGAAAATTTAATTTCATAAAAGCTTCCTTTGCAACAGTGTTTTCAGCCAAAGAAAAATCCCCTCCCAAAACCAAGACCGAGAGTGTGTGGAGCTTTTTCATTTCAGCAGTGCTTCCAATCAAAATGTTTGAACCAAAGAAAATAATGTGCAATCAGCAAAGTAGAAAAGTGACACTTTTTCTTCATTCATCATCCGAATCCAAAACAAACGAACGTAGGCATCATTTTTCTCCCCCAACAAAAGAAACATTCGAGCCAAAAAAAAGCGGGTCCGTGAGGGTGGCGGCTAGGGTGCCCCTCTAAGGACGTGTGTCCTCCCTTTAATAGGGATGGGGTCCACAAATAAAACCCTAGGTCCAAGTCACTAACTTCTAATTTTTGGGTCTACTCTAATTTACCAAAAATTGACCCAAAATATAAGAGTTGATTCAAAAATTCTAAACTACTGAATTACAATTTAATTAATTTTAAAATGTCTTGGTGGAGAGTCTTGAATTTATTTGGCATTCTTCCTGATGTCCCAAAATGTATTTCTGAAATTTTCCTGCACTTCAAAAATGCACTTAATCAGCTCAGAAAATCCAAATTAGCACAATTACAAATTTCCGACCAAATTAAGCAAAATTCGGAAATCGGGGAAATAACAAACAATTAAACACAATTCCCTGGTTTATTTAAATGCAATAAACTAAATATAATTCAAGAAATAACGACTCATCATAGGTTAGAGTCTGCTCTACTGTTTGAGTGGTTGTCCTGTTTGTCCATCACTTTGCCTTAACCTAACCATTTTTCCTGATTTGAGAAATCTGATCCCATTCTGGTTTTTGGGATTTGAAAGAAGGTAAGTGTGAATGGTAGCATATTAGGTGGTGGTGATCCACAGGATTCTCTGGCCTAGACTGAAAAATTCTCTTTTAAACTTTTCATTTGAGTGTTTTAAATTTTTAAAGAGAAACCTCAGTGCTGTGAGCTTAGTAAGGCTAATTTAGCCTAAATTCCTTGGCATTTGCAAGAGAGTTCAGTTTCATTTAACCATTTGTTGATTGTGTTCATTGTGCAGGAAAAGAAATTGGAGTAATTAGATTGGAGCAGTTGTGATTTGTTGCAACTGCAACTGCAATCAGTGTTGTTTTAATTGATTATTGATTTCCTGGAGATGCTATTTGTGCTTGTGAATCTTTATACTATCATTGCATTCATTTTAGTTCAAACATTGCTTGCTGAATTCATTGTTGTAATCACTGTTTTGAAAATGAATTGTTGATTTCATGGTTTAATTGGGCATGTTGAATGTTGTTTCTGATTTGATAAGATCTATGGGAACTTGATAAGATACATAGGGTTTGCAAATAATGTGTTGATTGTTTTATGAGCATTTCTGGAAGTGCAACAACACTGTTTTAAGACTGCCAATTTCTGATTTGCCTCATATTAATCTTTGTCCATTTATTTGATTAGCATGGTCCACTGATTTCTGAATTAGTTTAGGACATTGTTCTTGACTAGTTTGGTCCATTGTTTCTGCCTAGTGTAATTCACTGATTTTTCTGAAAAGGCTGCTCTTGTCATAATCAGTTGTGCATCAAATTGTTTTTTTTAATTGCCAATGCACACTCCAGTTTTAAGAAGTGATTAAAGCACCTAATTTCTAGTTTTAACTTGGTGATTGAATTAATTAGATGGTTAAATTCTGCATTGAATTATATCCAATCTGAAGTTAATTCACTGTCCATTTGCACTTGCTGGATTTTGTTGAGATTTATGTGTGCAGAGCTGATGTGAATGAATCATTAGTTGAACAGAATATTACTGAAGAAACAGTAGCAGAAAAACCTCAGTGTGGAGTTTGGGAACAGGCTAGAAACAAACATTCAAACAGGGAAGTTGTCTAACTTACCCTTTGTTGTGAATTGATATTCTGTTTTAGCTTGTAAGTTATGTAAGTGATAATATTGAATGAATATCCTGCTGATTTTGGTTGAAAATTAACTGTGCAGAATACTTGGAACAGTTTGAGAGCAATTAGGAATTATTCAATGTCTCATTTGTAAAAGACCGAGTGAAAGGGAAGAGTAGACAAAAGCTAGGAGATCCAAGGCTGGTTAACAACAACAAGAGTGTATTCGTTGAGCACAAGAAGTGGACCAGGACCGTAGCAGCTGTCTTTATTTGTAATTGATTTAAGTTCATCTGGTTTTGTAATAGGTTCTATTGTTAGTTTTCTTAATTTCATTGTAAAAGGCCATTCAAAGTCCAAGTGTCTTGGAAGAGTCCTTGGTGCTCTTTCAACTATTGGCAAAACTTTTCTTGTTTGTGTTTAAATTTTTGTGTCTTACGTTTAGGGGTGATTTAGGCTAAAAGGGATTAAACTCTAAGCCTTGTCACATTAGAGTCCGAAGAGTCGTCTTTTAGTGTTTAATTGTTGTGATTGTTTGAGTTGTGTCCTTTGATTTTAAAAGTGATTTTAGTTTAAAGGGTAACTAGTAGTAACCTAAGACATTTCTGGCAAGGCAAGACTTGGTACTTAAGCAGTCTTCATGACTCACCTCTCTTACCTGGGACTTGTCTAAGTGTGAATCTTGTATATCTTTTACACTAGAAAAAATTTTAGAAACAAAGATGTATTGTTATTCATATAGGTCTTCTAGGAATTTTAATTTTGATAAGCAACTTAGTTACAAAGCTAGAAGGAAGTCTTGTTCATTTTATGAATTTGATAGGATTGAAGATGATTTGTATAAACAAGCTAGTGAAAATATTCCATTCTTTGGTGATGATATGGATGCATTAACATACCTAGCTTGGGAAAAGGAAATTGATAACATGCATTCATTCATGGTTAGAAAAAGTAAATTTGAATCCTTTTATTCTAGAGATAATGAATCTTATATTCTTAGTCTCTACACTTCTAGTTTTGAAAAGCATGCAAGAGAGTGGTGGGATGATAGACAATATCATGTTAAGATAGGTAGAAAATATCCCATCTATGATTGGAATGAATTGAAAGCTTGTATGAGAAGAAAGTTTGTGCCTCGAGAAATTGAAAGAAACTTGAAACTTATGAGAGAACTTATTAGAGAAGGTGAGTCATTCATTCAAACTTTAAGTGGGTTCTCTCGTAGGGAAAGTGAGTTTCTAGAAAAACTTAAGAGGCTATGGGAAGAGACAAGCAAATATCGAATTGCGAGATTAAAAAGAAGAGAGCAAGAGAGAAGAAAAGAGGAAGAAATAGAGAGAAGAGAAAGAAAGAAGAGAAGAAGAGAAAAGAAAAGAGCAAGAGAGAAGAGAAGAGGAAGAAAATGAGAGAAGAAAAGAAGAAGAAAAAGAGAGAAGAAAAGAGGAAGAGAGAGAGAGAAGAGACGAGGAAGGAAGAGAAGAAGAGAAAAGAAGAAAGAAAGAAAGAAAAGAAGCACAAAGAAGAGAAAAGGAAGAAGTTGAAAGGATAGAAATGGAAGAAAAGAAAAAAAGAGAGCAACTAAGGGCAACATATCCTCCTACACTAGAAGCTAGAATCTTAAGGGGAGGTTTTCTATCCTCTCACTTTTCTCCATTTATATTTGAATTTCCCAAATTTCACTTTTCTTTCAAAGAATTTGCCACTCAATCTTTAAAAATGTTATCACTTTCGACACATGCAAAGTCACAACTTGGGTTATGGTTACCTTTATGGTTACCAATAACTCAAGATACAAATAAAATTTCAAATGAAGAAAGGTTTCTTTATTATATTAAAATTAAAAATTTCAAAATTAGGAAACCTTCTTCTACACATATTCTTTTATATATCTTATTGGGTCAAAGAAAACTAATTAGAGATATGTTTGATGCTTATTGCAGATGGATATTTGACCCAGGAGGAACCCTTGTGAAGCCAACAAAAATAAGTCTTCAGAAGCACCATCAGATTTGAGGACAAATCCTTTCCAAGGGGGAGGGGATGATAGACGGGGCCCAAGCCCAATTAGTTTAGTGTAGGATTTCTTTTACTTTTATTAAAACATGTGTAAAAGGTGTTAGGCATGTGCTAGATAGGAGGGACTTTTAGTCCTATATATAGACATGTCACCACCTCTTGTAAGACACTTTTGAGCATAATGAATTGTTATTCTGTTGAGAACACTCCAGAACAATTCTACCTTGAAAGTCAAGGCTAGAGAATCCAAAGGATCTCTGATGAGTCGTTATTTCTTGAATTATATTTAGTTTATTGCACTTAAATAAACTAGGGAATTGTATTTAATTGTCTGTTATTTCCTCGTTTTCCGAATTATGCTTAATTTGGTCGGAAATTCGTAATTGTGCTAATTTGGGTTTTTTGAAGCTAATTATTTGATTTATTAATTACAGAAAAATTTTGGAAATACAATTTGGGACATTTGAAGGTTAAATGAGAGAAAGAAGGGGGTGCTGGAAGAAAGAAAGCACTCACGGACAGCAAAGGCTGCAAGGAGGTGCACGCTCATTTGGATTTGAAATCAAAAAGGGAGTAGCACACGTGTTTGGCCCAGCTAACGTCCAGCAGCTCCCATCCAGCAAGCTTAGAGAGATTAGGAGGTGCATCTAGCAACACCACACGGATGGCAGCAGCGGGTGTGCACAAAGAAGCCACGGTCCAAATGGGGAGCGTCTAGTAGCCTTCACGCATCCAGTAGCGGAGAAAAAGAGGTGTGTTGATTCACAGAGAGCAGGGGTGTCCAAAGAGGAAGCGGCACACGCAGCCTTGGTCCAGCAACGAAGGGGTGCACACGAAAATAACTTCAGCGTCCAGATTTGGTAGTATGAGAGGCGGTCCAGCTAGGCATGGGGCACGTGGAGGTAGGTCTAGAAGTTTGGAGAAAAAGAGATTAAAGAAGCTCAGCTATAGCCACCAAGAGGAAGGAGCTGGCTGGAACGTTGTTTTTTAGACAGAGGATACATCCAGAATATAGGAAAAAGCACATTTCATTTTTCTTTTTTTTGGAAGCAACGGTGCATTGATGGACGGTGATGTTCAGTAGATTTAATTTTCTTTCTTGTAGAAAGGGGAGCCACCGAGAGTTGGGACGTGTGGAAGCCGCCAACGAGAATCATCTTTCATTTTATTCTAGCAGCCATCCAATGGAGAGCACCGTTTTGTATTTTTTTTTTTTAAAAAGTTAAAGCAGCATGCATACATTTGGCTGGAGGTCACACTCATTTTCTTTGGGTTTTTGGCTTTGAACGTTATTTTCAATGGGATGAATGAAGAACTTATGTTTATTTTTTTTTGCTGATTTCTCATTGTCATATCATTTTGGTTTTGTGTTGATTAAAGCTTTGGCTGTTAAACGTTCTTTGTTTGGGAAGCTTCTAGCTCTAGGGTTTTATTTAATTGGAAAGAAGGAATCAGTAACAGCAGCACACACGCTCATTTGTATTTTTTTTAGAAAAGCATTTTCTTTTTTTTATTTGTCTTTTATTTTGCTTTAGCTGTAAAAAAAGTCTCTTTCCATTGTGTTGATGTTAGAATCGGTGGTGATTTTTGTTTTACAATTTCCAAGCTTTATGTGCATTTAATTTGTTAGTTCAAATTGCAATTTAAGAGCATTGATGTGCTTTGTCATTTATTTCTTGCATCTTAATTAGTTCAACATCTTGCTTAGGACCATTCAATTTACTGTTTTCATGCTGTTTTGTTCTGTTCAGCCTTTCTTACCTGCATTTCAATTTCCACCTTTGGCTTAAAGACCGTTCGGTCTCAATGTAGAACCGTTCGAACATCTGTAGGAGTGTTTGGTCTTCATGCTTTGTCCATTTAATTCAATGTTTTCAATTATGTTTGGTTGTATTTAATTTCCAGTTTTAATTTAGTTCATTTCGAATCACAAAAACTCTTTCAACCCCCCCACTACGTGTTAGACCTAAGACTCGAACCACATTTGGTCCTTGAGAGACGACCTAGGAGTCACTTCCTAGTTTATACTGCATTCTTTTATGCACAACTTTTGTGGGAGGTGCGACCCTCTCATCAAAATGGCGCCGTTGCCGGGGACCAACGGTTCAGTCTTAGGTCTTTTTGTTGTGTTTGTGTGTGTTGTGTTTTGTCTTGTGTTGTGTTGTGATGTGATGTGATGTTCTGTTTTGTGTGTGCGTGTTGCATGTATAAATGTGTTGTGTTTTATTTGTTTCGTAATTTTTAGTATTTTTTTTATTTTTTTTTCCTATGTCTACCTATTCTGGTTATGTGAATAATGCTTATTCTGTGAGTGCCTCTGATTATGATTCTCCTTCTGCATGTTACTCTGATTGTAATTCACATTCTGCTGATTTGTATGTTGAGAACAATATGGCTCATCCTCCGACTTCTGAGAGTTCTCCTCGGGAACCTGTTCCACCTACTGAGGATGATGTTCATTGCGTTCTCAAGACTGAACTGATACATTTGCTGCCTAAGTTTCATGGTTTTGCAGGTGAATGCCCACACAAACATTTGGAGGAATTCCACAGCATTTGCTCTTCAATGAAGCCTCCACATGTACCGGTTGATCACATGTTCTTAAGGGCATTCCCACATTCATTACAAGAAGCAGCAAGGGATTGGCTGTATTGTCTTCCTTCAGGATCCATCACTTCTTGGGAAGATCTTGAACATATGTTCTTGGATGAATTCTTCCCCGCTCAGTATGGTTACAGCAAGGATCTTGGATGGAATGACCCTAGCTTGGGATGGTATGATGCTCCACAGCAATATCAGGAAGCACCATCTCAGAATGCTTGTATGCCTCCGCCAGTCCAGCAACAACAACAGCTGCAACTTTATGAGTCTGCCCAGATAGCTCCTCAACCTTCTACTTCTGAGCCTACATTGCAGGAGTTGTTGGAGCAGATGACCATGCAGAACCTTCAGTTTCGGCAAGAGAACATGCATTTCCAGCAAGAAATAGGAGCTGCCATTCAGAGTATGACTGATCAGATAGGGCAGATGGCCACTCAACTCACTGAGGAACAGTCTCAAGATTCAGAGTTACCATTTCAGACTGTTCAGATTCCAGATGATGATGATAGTGGCATCAACATAGAAGATGGGGAGAAGAGTCATGAGCTTACTACTGCGCCACATACTTTCCCACCTTCAGATGGTCCTACTCTTGCACATGCGGAGACTTATGAAGATTTTGAGGACCAGGCAGGTATAAGCAGTAATTTTGAATCAGGTAGACAATTTTCATCTTCCACCACTTTTCCGATCTTTAGGGAAGTGGAGGAAAACATACCTAATTTTGACTATGCTGTCCATGATTATGATGTTGATGGGTATGTTATTGATGATTATATTGTTGATGAGAATGCTTTTAATTTTCCCTCTCTGCATGATGAGAAACCACTTTTGCCATCATATCTGAATACTTCTCATCCATGCACTGAACATGAATCTGAGTCTGTGGTTGATAATGTTTCTGAAATTGAAATTGATTCATGTTCTGAGGATGTATCTGAGGTTCAGCCTGTCACACTGGGATTGGGTGTTATACCCCTGCATGTAATTTCTGTAGAGCCACATTGCACTAACCATGTTGCAGGAGGTACACATGAATTTGACCAACATGCACCCACAGTGGAAGAAAAAGGTGCTTACATACACAACAGTTTCAACATCAATAAGCACCAGCTGAACCCGCTCATCAACAATCACTTCTTAGATCCAGCTATGGAAGACATTTCCCTGCTAGATCAAATCTGGAGGATGAAGCAATTCTTCCTAAAAACTTCCTGGTTGAACCCTAAGGTGGAAGACATCTCCCTGAAAGTCCAAAATTGGCAACTGCCACCATGAGCAGGGGAGTTTCCTTTCTCTCTTCTCCCCCTTTCCCTACTTTTATTGCACTTGTCCATGATCTGTTGACTGTTATGATTTCTGATCTTATGCTTATGACACATTGAGGACACTGTGTAGTTTAAGTGTGGTCTATTGGGGGAGATTTTTATTTTTCTTTGTTAGTTTTTGTTTTCTTGGTTAAATTTTTTTCTTTTCTAGGTTATTTTTGTCGTGTCTTGTATACAGTTTTACATGTTTCTCTTGAATTCTGGATTGTGGTTAGGTTGTCAATTTTCCTTCACTTCATTGATACTCTGAGATGTTGGATTCCTTGCTTTTCTTTGCTTGGAAGATGATCATGATGTTTGAGAGTTGAATTGATTGTGACACAAATGCCCTGTGTGAGAATTTGAGCCACTTTATGTTCTTTCTTGTGTGTGATATGTCTCTTGATTGCTTGCACATATGCCTTGGCTTGACTCTTGTTGAAAATTCTTGATTGATATGCATGTTTGGAAGTGATAAAGGCAGTTTTGTTCTTGAGCCTCTCTAGCCAAATAAGCCTACCTTATTGTGATCCTTTGATAACCCTTTTGAGCCTGTACTTTCCCCATTTCTTTGTTTTGAAGCTCATACACTAGCCCTAAGTGAAAAACCATGATTACCTTTACCTTAGGGAATTTTGGAGCTTTGGAAGTGTTTTGGGAACAAGTGTGGTCTCCTTGGGGTTTCCGATAAATTGGCTAATTGGTTCCTCTTCTTGTTTTGTTTTTAGAAATATGATTTATATCTTGTCTCTTGTAGTTGTGTGCTAAAGAGAGAAAAGAAAAGAGATAGGATGAAAAAAAAAAAAAAAGTAGAGAAAAATGAGAAAAAAAAAATTGTGAATAATGGAGTCAAGAAGAGGATTGAATTAGAGGTTTTGGGTGTGAGATGACTGTGTTTACACTTGTTCCCCATTGCTCCTCTATTTCTTTTGGTTTGTAACTTCTCATCCATATTTATCCTCCCTTGTCCTTGGCCTCATTACATCCATAAAGACCTTTTGATGTGAACATGCATATGTTTTGAGTGTTGATATTAGAGGCTTGCCAAGTTTGTTGTTGTTTGCTTTCTTGAGTGCATTGAGTTGAAATTCTTTACCTTATACACTTGAGAGAAACACTGATAGTGCATCTGTGAGGTTTTGTTACTTTTGATTCACCTCTTGAGCTGATTGATCATTTTGCCATGTCTTGAATTGCTTGGATGATTTCATGAGTATCTGCTTTCTCTGATTCATTCTGTGTTGGAACTATCTACTTCTTTTCTCTGTCCAGATTTTGTGAGAATTGTGCAACTGTGTTCCTGTTTTGGAGTCTTTGTTGTCTGTTTGTCGAGTCTGAGTCACCTCCCTGATGTTTGAGTAGTTCCCTGGTTTTCGTCTTGGTTTTGCCCAGGAGTGCAAAAGACTAAGTGTGGTCTATTTTGATGAGTCGTTATTTCTTGAATTATATTTAGTTTATTGCACTTAAATAAACTAGGGAATTGTATTTAATTGTCTGTTATTTCCTCGTTTTCCGAATTATGCTTAATTTGGTCGGAAATTCGTAATTGTGCTAATTTGGGTTTTTTGAAGCTAATTATTTGATTTATTAATTACAGAAAAATTTTGGAAATACAATTTGGGACATTTGAAGGTTAAATGAGAGAAAGAAGGGGGTGCTGGAAGAAAGAAAGCACTCACGGACAGCAAAGGCTGCAAGGAGGTGCACGCTCATTTGGATTTGAAATCAAAAAGGGAGTAGCACACGTGTTTGGCCCAGCTAACGTCCAGCAGCTCCCATCCAGCAAGCTTAGAGAGATTAGGAGGTGCATCTAGCAACACCACACGGATGGCAGCAGCGGGTGTGCACAAAGAAGCCACGGTCCAAATGGGGAGCGTCTAGTAGCCTTCACGCATCCAGTAGCGGAGAAAAAGAGGTGTGTTGATTCACAGAGAGCAGGGGTGTCCAAAGAGGAAGCGGCACACGCAGCCTTGGTCCAGCAACGAAGGGGTGCACACAAAAATAACTTCAGCGTCCAGATTTGGTAGTATGAGAGGCGGTCCAGCTAGGCATGGGGCACGTGGAGGTAGGTCTAGAAGTTTGGAGAAAAAGAGATTAAAGAAGCTCAGCTATAGCCACCAAGAGGAAGGAGCTGGCTGGAACGTTGTTTTTTAGACAGAGGATACATCCAGAATATAGGAAAAAGCACATTTCATTTTTCTTTTTTTTGGAAGCAACGGTGCATTGATGGACGGTGATGTTCAGTAGATTTAATTTTCTTTCTTGTAGAAAGGGGAGCCACCGAGAGTTGGGACGTGTGGAAGCCGCCAACGAGAATCATCTTTCATTTTATTCTAGCAGCCATCCAATGGAGAGCACCGTTTTGTATTTTTTTTTTTAAAAAGTTAAAGCAGCATGCATACATTTGGCTGGAGGTCACACTCATTTTCTTTGGGTTTTTGGCTTTGAACGTTATTTTCAATGGGATGAATGAAGAACTTATGTTTATTTTTTTTTGCTGATTTCTCATTGTCATATCATTTTGGTTTTGTGTTGATTAAAGCTTTGGCTGTTAAACGTTCTTTGTTTGGGAAGCTTCTAGCTCTAGGGTTTTATTTAATTGGAAAGAAGGAATCAGTAACAGCAGCACACACGCTCATTTGTATTTTTTTTAGAAAAGCATTTTCTTTTTTTTATTTGTCTTTTATTTTGCTTTAGCTGTAAAAAAAGTCTCTTTCCATTGTGTTGATGTTAGAATCGGTGGTGATTTTTGTTTTACAATTTCCAAGCTTTATGTGCATTTAATTTGTTAGTTCAAATTGCAATTTAAGAGCATTGATGTGCTTTGTCATTTATTTCTTGCATCTTAATTAGTTCAACATCTTGCTTAGGACCATTCAATTTACTGTTTTCATGCTGTTTTGTTCTGTTCAGCCTTTCTTACCTGCATTTCAATTTCCACCTTTGGCTTAAAGACCGTTCGGTCTCAATGTAGAACCGTTCGAACATCTGTAGGAGTGTTTGGTCTTCATGCTTTGTCCATTTAATTCAATGTTTTCAATTATGTTTGGTTGTATTTAATTTCCAGTTTTAATTTAGTTCATTTCGAATCACAAAAACTCTTTCAACCCCCCCACTACGTGTTAGACCTAAGACTCGAACCACATTTGGTCCTTGAGAGACGACCTAGGAGTCACTTCCTAGTTTATACTGCATTCTTTTATGCACAACTTTTGTGGGAGGTGCGACCCTCTCATCAATCTCCTCTAGCCACCTTCCATTCACGCTTCATCTTTCATTTCCTTTTACAGTTCAGATATCTCTCACCTCCACGTAACTATTTTCTACACCACTCTGCATCAGCCGCGTGGATTGCTTACAACATCACTGCCACGCGAGCTTATTCCCTCGCGAGTTCCGTCAGCACAATACCACATCTTCATTTCGTGAAACCTTCCTCTACGTTCTCTCTCGATGGCTCTCTTCCACCACGAACCACCGATTAGTTCCCTTCTCGCCGACTAAAATCACTTCCCCACCGTTCAAATCCGCTTCCGCATCAAACCCTAGGTTTTCCACCGAACAAACCTCCAATCCTCCAATCCTAGGGTTCCTAGTTCTTCCGCTGTGATAACTTTTTGGCAAGTATACCAAATCGTTACAAGTAATACAGTGATAAATAAAGTATCGTTCTCCTCAGGGAATTTGTGTTACGTTATTCAATTAAAATTTATTTATCAAAATCAATTGAACAACAAAATATAGGTGAATTAACAGTTTCAAGCTAGATGACAATTTAAAATTGAAATTAAAATTTAAAGAAAGCTTCATTGGAATTGACTTCATGACCACATTACAGTGACTAATCTGAGCAATATAACTTGCGTTCACACATCAACATCACAGTATCTTGGTTTAATTCCTTAAAACAAGTTCTAAAGAATTATGTTCAATTCTTAATTCCTTAAGTAAGTAAACATAAACTTTGCATTAAGAACGATGTTATTGATGACCAGGAGAATTGAAACTATTCCTAGCATCTTTCCTTCTGGTTGCTTTTCTTGCGTTAATACTCAAATTTACTTCCCAGTACAATTTAAATATAAAAACAAGTTTATTTTACTTCCGTAAAATAAAATAAAAAGTAAACAAGAAAAGCATACGAACACAATTTATATTGAACAGGAAAGATTACATCAAATGTCAGCCATTACAGTCAATTCCAACGAATAAAAGTTTAGCCTATCCTAGACATCACAAACATACTCATTTCTGCAATTCCTTGCATGATGTGCAGTCTTGATGTCTTCAGAGAGGTCTCCTGATGGTCTCCAGATCAGTTCTCCTCCAAAAATTCTATTTTTCAGTCCCCCCGTCTATCCCTCAAAGCACGTCTTTTAAGAGACAGTTTATTTCTCATAAAACTGCTCCCTTCGCTCAGCGCACAGAAGCAGATTCGCTGTGCGAATTAAAATTAATTCAGCACTCAACTGCACCAACTCGCTAAGCGCACAGCCTCTGATGCGCTGTGCGAATTCAAGAGTTGAAATCTCCAAACTGGCATGATTCGCTCAGCGAACCAATTATGGTGCGCTGTGCGAATGGATTCTCCTGGCTCTGCGAATTTTGCTTCTGCTATGCGAGAATTGGCTGACAAATTCACTTTTGTGCAACTTTTCCTGAACAATAATTTACAACACAATCTACTTCCTATTACGACTTTTCACTGAGTAATAACATAAATAATTACAAAATTGAGATCATTTATAAGTGTCAAAACATCTGTTTTTTCACACTTATCAACTCCCCCAAACTTGAACTATTTCATGCCCTCAGGAAATAACAAAAACATATGAACAACACATAACACACCTTTGACATTTTGATAGAATGACTTTACACATCAGACAAATCACATGCATTCCTAAAGATTCAAACAGGTATGACACAGTACAATACTCAAAAATTCACCTGTGTATAGAATATGTAAAACCAGATCAACATTTATCAGTCTCACCACTCACAGTGTTTGTCCTCACAGCAGAATTGTTCTAGAACTTCATCAGCTTTTGCATTTCATTTGATTCACACACTTCACACACTATTGGTTAAGTCCAAAGGTCTTTTCAGACACTTCACACACTTCACACACTTCACACACTATGCGACTTAATTTTTTTTTTTTCTTTTTTTTTTATTTTTTATTTTTTTTTTTTTGAACACATTCGCAGAGCGCACTTCAGCTATGCGCTATGCGAATTAAAACGTAACTCCAACCACTCTCTTTTAATTCGCTCTGCGCACCATTTCGCTGTGCGAATTTTGACAGAGCTCACCCCCAACTTTGGGTAGCATAGCGCAAAGTGTGCGCTATGCGAATTAAATGCTCAAGTTGCTCTGGTGATTTTATTCGCCTTGCTTATCACATGCGCTATGCGAGTACTTCCGCAAAGAGAAAAATTAAACTTTTAAATCGCAAAGCGAATGCAATCGCTATGCGAACTTCAATTTCAAAACAATTGCTTTTTCTCTCTCACAGAGCGCATGAAATTCGCTGTGCGAATAAATCACTGCGTTATAAAATCATCTAGTCGCATAGCGCACCTCAGCTGTGCGCTGTGCGAATAGAGCGTCAGAACTCATTCCCCAAGCATCTTAGCACTTCCTCTCCACACTCAAACTTAACAATTATAAAAACACAATTAACAGACACAAATATATACAAACATGTGCTAGGGTGCCTCCTAGCAAGCGCTTCTTTAACGTCACTAGCTTGACCCAGAATCTCATGGTTCAGAGAAATTAATAATTGTGGTGAGGCGTTCAACCTCACCACCCAAATAAGGTTTCAATCTCTGGCCATTAACAATCCAGCTTCTATTTGAATTCTCAGAATTTGGATCCATTAGTTCAATAGCACCATAAGGCTTGACTGCCTTTATCACAAAGGGACCAGACCATTTAGATTTCAACTTACCTGGAAACAGTTTGAATCTGGAATTGAACAACAATACCTGTTGTCCAGGTTGGAAATCTCTCTTGATCAGCTTTTTGTCATGGTACACCTTGATCTTTTCTTTGTATTTTCTTGATGAATCATAGGCAGTCAACCTCATTTCCTCCAGCTCTTGCAATTGAAGCTTCCTTTTACCTGCACACAGAGAAGCATCAAAGTTAAGAAATTTTAAAGCCCAGTATGCTTTATGTTCCATCTCAACAGGGAGATGGCATGACTTGCCATAGACTAATTGGTAGGGTGTTAGCCCTATAGGAGTCTTCAAGGCAGTCCTATAAGCCCACAGGACATCATCTAATTTTGCTGCCCAATCCTTTCTTGAAGATGATACTGTCTTTTCCAGGATTCTTTTTATCTCCCTGTTGGAGACTTCAGCTTGACCATTGGTCTGTGGATGATACGGTGAAGCAATTCTATGCCTCACATCATAATGTTTCAAGACCTTGGCCAACTGGGAGTTACAGAAATGTGATCCTCCATCACTTATGAGGATCCTAGGTACACCAAATCTACAGAAGATTTGCCTCTTGAGAAATTTAACAACAGTCTTGGCATCATTCTTCTGGCATGCTGCAGCTTCCACCCACTTACTGACATAATCCACTGCTACTAAAATATATTCGTTGTTGTAGGAAGAAGGTAGTGGTCCCATAAAGTCCATTCCCCAACAATCAAATATTTCAACTTCTAAAATTGCCTGCAGTGGCATCTCGTGTCTTTTTGATATGCTTCCTGTTCTTTGGCATCTGTCACACCCTCTAGCATGAGCATGTGCATCTTTGAACAAGGTAGGCCAAAAGAAACCAGATTGAAGCACTTTGGCGGCGGTCCTTTCTCCATTAAAGTGACCTCCATATGGCGAATTATGACAATGCCATAGGATTCCAGCAGCTTCCTCTGCTGTAACACACCGCCTAAGTAAGTGGTCAGCACCCAGTTTGAAGAGATAAGGATCATCCCAAAGATATTCTTTGGAATCATGAATAAACTTCTTCTTCTGCTGCCAAGTCAAGTCATCAGGGAGAATCCCTGCAGCCTTAAAATTAGCCATATCTGCAAACCATGGCCTCTGTTGAATGAGCATCAGATGCTCATCAATGAACTCTCCCTTTATTTCTCCCTCTTTATCAGTCACTTCAGAGTTAAGAAGGCGAGACAAATGATCAGCAATCACATTCTCACTCCCCTTCTTATCTTTGATTTCCAAATCAAATTCCTGTAACAATAAAACCCATCTTATGAGACGTGGCTTTGAGTCAGATTTTGCCAGTAAATATTTGATGGCTGAATGGTCAGTGTATATGATAACCTTGGACCCTATCAAATAAGGTCTAAACTTTTCAAGAGCATACACTATTGCCAAAAATTCCTTTTCAGTGGTGGCATAATTCAATTGTGCCCCATTCAGAACTTTGCTGGCATAATGAATAACATGAAAAATCTTGCCACGTCTCTGTCCCAAAACAGCCCCAATAGCATAATCCCTAGCATCGCACATTAACTCAAAATTTTGAGTCCAGTTTGGTGCGACTACAACAGGGGCCGATATCAACTTCTCTTTCAATACTTCAAAAGCTTTCTGACACTCCCCATCAAATTCAAATGGAGTGTCCTTCACAAGCAAATTACAAAGGGGTTTAGCTATCTTGGAGAAATCTTTTATGAATCTCCTGTAAAAACCAACATGTCCAAGAAAGCTCCTTACCCCTTTGACATTCATAGGAGGCGGTAACTTTTTAATCACATCAACTTTTGCTTGATCCACACCTATTCCCCTGGATGAGATCTTATGTCCTAAGACAATTCCCTCACGAACCATAAAGTGACATTTTTCCCAATTTAGAACAAGGTTCGTGGCAATACATCTCTTCAAAACTACATCCAGGTTCTCTAGGCATAAATCATATGATTTTCCAAAAACTGAAAAATCATCCATGAAGACTTCAATGCAATTCTCTACCAAATCAGCAAAAATGGCTAGCATGCAACGTTGGAATGTAGCAGGAGCATTACAAAGACCAAAAGGCATCCTTCGGTATGCGAACACACCAAAGGGACAAGTGAAAGCGGTCTTTTCTTGGTCCTCTGGATTCACTACTATTTGATTGTATCCTGAATATCCATCCAGGAAACAATAATAAGCTTGTCCTGCTAGCCTTTCCAACATTTGATCCATGAAAGGGAGAGGAAAATGGTCTTTCCTGGTGGCTTGATTTAATTTTCTATAATCAATGCACATTCGCCACCCTGTGACTGTTCTTGTAGGAATTAATTCATTTTTCTCATTCTGCACTACAGTCATACCTCCTTTCTTTGGAACAACATGCACAGGACTCACCCAAGCACTATCTGAGATAGGATAAATCATTCCTGCTTCAAGCAATTTAAGCACTTCCTTTCTCACCACCTCTTTCAAATTAGGATTCAACCTTCTCTGTGGTTGTGCTATGGGCTTATAATCCTGTTCCATCATGATCTTATGCATGCAGTAGGTTGGACTTATGCCTTTCAAATCAGAGATGTGCCAACCTATTGCCTTTTTATTCTCTTTCAAAATTTTCACTAATTTTTCCTCCTCACTGTTTGATAGAGAATTGCTTATGATCACAGGCTTCTTAGAATTTTCTTCTAAAAACACATACTTGAGATGATCAGGTAGCATTTTTAATTCCATTTTTTCCTGATCATCCAAGTCAGCCTTTTCCAATTTTTCCACTCTCACATCAGTGGAATTCTCTTCTTTTAATTTTTCTAGATTTTGTGAAATCTCCTCCACTTCAGATTCTTCTTCAACAGTCAGCTCTTCACAAGCATCAACCAATACACGCTCTAAAGGAGATTTCACATACATCTGATTTTTAACAGTCTCAATTACATCATCCAGTACTTCAACTTTGAAACAGTTCCCTTTATCTTTTGAATGTTGCATAGCCTCCACAACATTAAAAGTTACTGTTTCATCATGTAGCCTCACCTTCAAATGACCATCATCAACATCAATTATGACTCTAGCAGTTTTCATAAAAGGTCTACCCAATATAAGAGGGACTTCAGTATCCTCCTCCATGTCAAGAATAACAAAATCTACTGGAAAAGTAAACTTATCAACTTTTACCAGTACGTCTTCAATAACTCCATATGGGTATTTTAAAGACCTATCTGCCAATTGTAGAGTCATCCTTGTTGGTTTTACTTCCATGTCTCCTATTTTCTTTAACATAGACAAAGGCATCAAATTAATGCTTGCTCCTAAGTCTATCAATGCTTTTCCAACAGGGAGTTTTCCAATTGTACATGGAATAGTAAAACTTCCAGGGTCTTTGAATTTTGGTGGTAGAAGTTTTTGGATGATGGCACTACAGTTCCCTTGCACCTCTATTGTTTCTTCCTCAATATACTTTCTCTTCTTGGTCAACAGATCTTTCATGAATCTAGCATAAGAGGGCATTTGTTGAAGTGCTTCAGAAAAGGGAATTGTAATTTCCAGCTTGTTGAAGAGAGCCATAAATCTAGAAAATTGACTTTCTTTTTCCTTTCTAGAATATGTCTTTGGGTACGGTAAAGAATTCACAATCTGTTTTCCTTTTTGGCTCTCTTCAATTTTTTTATTTTCATCTTTCTGCTCTTCCACTTCTTCTTCTTTATCTTTCTGTTCCTCATTTAACTTTTCCTCCTGATCCTCTTTCCTCACAACTACACTTTCTAACACTTTACCACTCCTTGTTGTTATAGCTTTACAGTGCTCTTTTGGATTTGGTTCAGTGTTAGCTCCAAATGTATTTACAGGCTTCTCTTCTAATTTCTTGGCCAACTGACCCATTTGAACTTCTAAATTTCTTAGAGATGCATCTGTGCTCTTTTGATTTGATATAGACATCTGCATAAATTGTTGAAGAGTTTCTTCCAGTTTTGATGTCCTATCAGAAAGAGTGGGTTGTTGTTGAAACTGTGGAGGTGGTCTACTGGAACTAGCCTGACCCATGCTAGGATGAGGTCTCCATCCTTGATTATAATTTCCATTATTACCAGAACGGCCTTGATTTCCCATGTAATTGACCTCTTCCTTAGCATTGGTGAGAATAGCACACTGTCCATTTTGGTGCTCTCCACCACATAGTTCACACCCTTGCACAGTATGTTGTGCCTGTGATACATTTTGAATTTGTAGTTGTGATACCTTTTTCATCAGAGACTCAAGCTGTTGAGTCATAATTTTATTTTGGGCTAATAAGGCATCTTGGGATTGCAACTCAAACATTCCCTTCTTTTGATTTTGTCCTCTCTCACATTGAACATCATTGTCACTAGATGCCATATTTTCAATAATTTCATGAGCTTCATCAGGTGTCTTCCACCTAATGTTACCTCCTGCTGAGGCATCTAGCATCAATTTTGTGTGAGATTTTAAACCTCCTAAAAACAGGTTCAATTGAGTGGGGACATCAAATCCATGTATGGGAGTCTTTCTTAACAATCCCTTAAACCTATCCCATGTCTGACTCAAAGTCTCTTCAGGTTCTTGTTGAAAAGAGGATATCTCTTGCTTGCCTTTGTTTATTTTTGATTGAGGGAAATACTTATGCAAAAACTTTGACACAACATCATCCCAACCTGTCAGACTTCTCTCAGGAAAAGAATTTAACCATTTCTTGGCATTGCCTGCCAAGGAAAATGGAAAAAGACTAAGTCTGATTGCATCCTCTGACACATTCAACATTTTCACAGTGTTGCAATATTCATTAAAAGTTGCCAGATGATCATAGGGATTTTCGTGTGACAATCCTGAAAACTGATTACTTTGAACAAGATGTATCAATGCTGGCTTCATTTCCATGTTAGCCGCAATTATCACAGGTTTGGCTATACTGTTGAAAGATGTAGGTACAGTCACTGAAGCATAATCTTCCAACGTACGCCTTCTTTGTTCATTTTCACTATTTTCCTCCATCTTTTTACCCTCTTTATCAGATGAAGAACAAGCGTTTGAAGATAAGCTGGATTCTCTAGCTTCTTTTTTTCTATTTTCTTTTCTACGCCTACTATTATTTCTACGGGCTGTCCTTTCAATCTCAGAATCAAACAATAAATCTTCAGATTTTGTTCTGCGTGGCATACAGAACAAAAATCTCCAATGACCAACCCAAGAAATAACAACAGGAACAACACAATATATACAGATACACAGAAAACTAAAACAATGAATTTACGGAGATGGGAACAAAATTGAATTTGATAAACAACTAATTAAATAACTAAACAATCAATTTCCCCGGCAACGGCGCCAAAAACTTGATAACTTTTTGGCAAGTATACCAAATCGTTACAAGTAATACAGTGATAAATAAAGTATCGTTCTCCTCAGGGAATTTGTGTTACGTTATTCAATTAAAATTTATTTATCAAAATCAATTGAACAACAAAATATAGGTGAATTAACAGTTTCAAGCTAGATGACAATTTAAAATTGAAATTAAAATTTAAAGAAAGCTTCATTGGAATTGACTTCATGACCACATTACAGTGACTAATCTGAGCAATATAACTTGCGTTCACACATCAACATCACAGTATCTTGGTTTAATTCCTTAAAACAAGTTCTAAAGAATTATGTTCAATTCTTAATTCCTTAAGTAAGTAAACATAAACTTTGCATTAAGAACGATGTTATTGATGACCAGGAGAATTGAAACTATTCCTAGCATCTTTCCTTCTGGTTGCTTTTCTTGCATTAATACTCAAATTTACTTCCCAGTACAATTTAAATATAAAAACAAGTTTATTTTACTTCCGTAAAATAAAATAAAAAGTAAACAAGAAAAGCATACGAACACAATTTATATTGAACAGGAAAGATTACATCAAATGTCAGCCATTACAGTCAATTCCAACGAATAAAAGTTTAGCCTATCCTAGACATCACAAACATACTCATTTCTGCAATTCCTTGCATGATGTGCAGTCTTGATGTCTTCAGAGAGGTCTCCTGATGGTCTCCAGATCAGTTCTCCTCCAAAAATTCTATTTTTCAGTCCCCCCGTCTATCCCTCAAAGCACGTCTTTTAAGAGACAGTTTATTTCTCATAAAACTGCTCCCTTCGCTCAGCGCACAGAAGCAGATTCGCTGTGCGAATTAAAATTAATTCAGCACTCAACTGCACCAACTCGCTAAGCGCACAGCCTCTGATGCGCTGTGCGAATTCAAGAGTTGAAATCTCCAAACTGGCATGATTCGCTCAGCGAACCAATTATGGTGCGCTGTGCGAATGGATTCTCCTGGCTCTGCGAATTTTGCTTCTGCTATGCGAGAATTGGCTGACAAATTCACTTTTGTGCAACTTTTCCTGAACAATAATTTACAACACAATCTACTTCCTATTACGACTTTTCACTGAGTAATAACATAAATAATTACAAAATTGAGATCATTTATAAGTGTCAAAACATCTGTTTTTTCACACTTATCACGCTGCCTCATCTGTTTCTCCTTGGCAGAATCTGAGGATTCACGGGTCAAATCGTTTCTTCAGCTGCTTCTCGGTACTTCAGCTCAAGCGAATCTCCGATTTCCTCCTTCTCGTTGATGTGCCTCGAACCGCCGTCCATCAACTTCGTCCACCATGTCCACTTCCTCAACTTTGTCCACTTCGTCTACTTCGTCCACTTCGTCCACTTCGTCAACTTCCTCCACTTCGTCCACTTCCTCCACTTCCTCCACTTCGTCAACTTCCTCCACTTCCTCAACTTCGTCCACTTCGTTGACTTCGTCCACTTCGTCGACTTCGTCCACTTCGTCCACTTCCTCCGCTTCCTCCGCTTCCTCCGCTTCCTCCGCTTCCTTCGCGTCCTTCGCGTCCTTCGCTTTGCCAACTTCGTCCACTTCGCCACTTCGTCCACTTCGTCCACTTCCTCCACTTCCTCTACTTCGTCCACTTCGTATACTTCGTCCACTTCGTCCACTCCGTCCACTTCGCCCACTTCCTCCACTTCGTCCACTCTGTCCACTTCGTTCACTTCGTCCACTCCGTCCACTCCGTCCAATTTGTGCACTTCATCCAATTCGTCCACTTCTTCCACTTCGTCCATTTCGTCCACTTCGTCCACTTCGTCCACTTCGTCCACTTCGTTCACTTCGTCCATTTCGTCAAGTTCGTCCACTTCGCTCAATTCGCCTACTTCGCCCACTTCCTCCACTTCGTCCACTTTGCCAACTTCTTACACTTCCTCCACCTCCACAACTTCGTCCCCTTCCTCCACTTCGTCCACTTCTTCCTCCACTTCGTCCCCTTGGTCCACTTCGTCCACTTCTCCAACTTCACAACCTCTAGTTCCTCCACTTCCTCCATTTTCTCCACTTCGTCCAATTCCTCCACTTCCTCAACCTCCTCCACTTCCTCCACTTCGTCCACTTCCTCAACTTTGTCCACTTCGTCCACTTCGTCAACTTTCTCCACTTCCTCCACTTTGAACACTTCCTCCACTTCCTCCACTTCCTCCGCTTCGTCAACTTCGTCCACTTCGCCACTTCATCCACTTCGTCCACTTCCTCCACTTCGTCAACTTCGTCAACTTTGTCTGCTTCCTCTACTTGCTCCACTTCCTCCCACTTCCTCCGCTTTGTCCACTTCGTCAACTTCGTCCACTCTGCCACTTCTCCACATCTTCCACTTCCTCCACTTCCTTCACTTCGTCAACTTCGTCAACTTTGTCCACTTCGTCAACTTCCTCCACTTCCTCCACTTCCTCCACTTCGTACACTTCCTCCAATTCCTCCACTTCCTCCGCTTCCTCCGCTTCCTCCGCTTCCTTCGCTTCGTCAACTTCTTCCACTTTGCCACTTCGTCAACTTCCTGTACTTCCTCCACTTCCTCCGCTTCCTCTGCTTCGTCCACTTCCTCCACTTCCTCCACTTCGTCAACTTCGTCCACTTTGCCACTTCTCCACATGTTCCACTTCCTGAACTTCCTCCAGTTCCTCCACTTCGTGCACTTCTTCCTCCACTTCGTCCACTTGATCAATTTCGACCACTTCGTCAACTTCGCAATTTCCTCCACTTCCTCCACTTTCTCAACTTTGTTCAATTCCTCCACTTCCTCCACTTCGTCCACTTCCTCCACTTCGTCAACTTTTTCCACTTCATGCACTTCGTCAACTTCCTCCACTTCCTCCACTTCTGCCACTTCCTCCACTTCTGCCACTTCCTCCAGTTCGTCAACTTCGTCCCCTTTGTAGACTTCGTCCACCTCGTCCACTTGGTCAACTTCGTCAACTTCCTCTAGTTCCTCCACTTCCTCTGCTTCCCCCGCTTCGTCCACTTCCTCAACTTCCTTCACTTCCTCCACTTCCTCCACTTCGTCAACTTTTTCAACTTCGTCCACTTCCTCCACTTCGTCGGCTTTATCCGCTTCGTCCACTTCTTCCTCCACTTCGTCCACCCGGTCAGCTTCGTCCACTTCATCCACTTCGTCAACTTCGTCCACTTCCTCAACTTCCTCCACTTCCTCCACTTCGTCAACTTTTTCAACTTCGTCCACTTCCTCCACTTTGTCAGCTTTATCCGCTTCGTCCACTTCTTCCTCCACTTCGTCCACCCGGTCAGCTTCGTCCACTTCTTCCACTTCCTCCACTTCGTCAACTTTGTCCACTTCCTCCATTTCGTCAACTTCGTCCACTTCCTCTAGTTAATGCAATTCGTCAACATTGTCAACTTCGTCCACTTCCTCCACTTCGTCAACTTTGTCCACTTCGTCCACCTGGTCAGCTTCGTCAACTTCGTACACTTCGTCCCCTTCGTCTATGTCGTCCACTTCCACCACTTGGTCCACTTTGTCAACTTCGTCCACTTCGTCAACTTCCTCCGCTTCGTCCGCTTCCTCCGCCTCGTCCACTTCGTCAACTTCGTCCACATCGCCACTTCTCCACATCCTCCACTTCATCCCCTTCCTCGACTTCCTCCACTTCCTCCACTTCCTTCACTTCATCAACTTTGTCCACTTCGCCACTTCGTCCACTTCATCCTGGTCCTCCACTTCGTCCACTTCCTGCACTTCCTCCACTTCCTTCACTTCCTCCACTTCGTTTACTTCGTCCACTTCGTACCATTCCTCCACGTCCTCTACTTGCTCCGCTTCCTCAGCTTTCTTCGCTTCCTCCACTTTGTCAACTTCGTCAACTTCGCCACTTCCTTCACTTCGTCCACTTCTTCCACTTCTTCTACTTCGTCAACTTTATCCACTTCCTCCACTTCGTCTACTTCGTGAACTTCGTCCACTTCCTCCACCTCGTGAACTTCGCCCACTTCCTCCACTTCCTCCACTTCGTCAACTTTTTCAACTTCCTCCACTTCCTCCACTTCGTCAAGTTTGTCCACTTCGTCAACTTCCTCCACTTCCTCCACTTCTTCCTCCACTTCCTCCACTTCCTCTACTTTGTCCACTTTGTCCACTTCGTCAACCTCGTCAACATCGTCCACTTTGTCCACTTCGTCCACTTCGTCAACTTCTTCCACTTCGTCAACTTCGTCAACTTCGTCCACTTCGTCCACTTCGACCACTTCTTCCACTTCGTCCACTTCGACCACTTCTTCCACTTCTTCCACTTCGTCCACTTCGTCAACCTTTTCCATCTTGTCCCCTTTGTCTACGTCCTCCACTTCCTTCACTTCCTCCACTTCCTGCACTTCTTCCACTTCCTCCACTTCCTCCACTTCGTCCACTTGCTCCACTTCCTCCGCTTCCTCCACTTTGTCCACTTGCTCCACTTCGTCCACTTCCTCCACTTCGGCCACTTCCTACACTTCGTCAACTTTGTCCACTTCGTCCACTTCGTCAACTTCCTTCACTTCCTCCACTTCCTCCACTTTGTCCTCTTGCTCCACTTCGTCCACTTCGTCCACTTCGTCCACTTCCTCAACTTTGTCCACTTCGACCACTTTGTCCACTTCGTCAACTTCGTCCACTTGCTCCATTTCGTCCCCTTCGTCTACGTCGTCCACTTCCTTCACTTCTCCACTTCGTCCCCTTCCTCCTCTTCTTCAACTTCCTCCATTTCCTCCACTTCCTCCATTTCCTCCACTTCCACCACTCCCTCCACTTCCTTCACTTCGTCAACTTCGTCCACTTTCACAACTTCCTCCACTTCCTCCACTTCCTCCACTTCTTCCTCCACTTCGTCCACCTCCTTCACTTAGTCCACTTCGTCATCTTCGTCCACTTCTTCGACTTCGTCCACTTTGTCAACCTCGTCAACTTCGTCCAGTTCGTCAACTTCATCAACTTCGTTCACTTCGTCCACTTCGTCAACTTCGTCCACTTCCTTCATTTTCTCCACTTCGTCCACTTCGTCAACTTCGTCCACTTCGTCCCCTTCTGATAGGCGACGCTCCGAGGAGAAAACGAAACTTGAGAGATCTGGACTCCTCGAGGCCTCATTGACATCGATGTGCAGCGAAAAGAAGCAGAAGAAGCAAATGAAGCAGCGGAAACAGCAGAAGAACTAAGAACCCTAGGTTTGGATGATTAATCGGTGAAAACCTAGGGTTTGAGGCGGAAGCGGCTTTGAACGGTGGAGAAGTGATTTAATCGGCGAGAAAGGTGAGGTTCTACGATGACAGTGTGGTTCGTGGTGGAAGAGCTCTCTCTCGAGAGTGAAGTAGATGAAGATTCGCGAAATGAAGATGCAGTGTTGTGCTGATGGAAACTCGCGAGAACTAAGCTCGCGTGGCAGTGATGGAGTAGTCAATCCACGCGGCTGGAGCAGAGTGGAGAAACCAATGATTACGTGGAGGTAAGAGAGTTCTGGAGTGTAAATGAAAAATGAAAAATGAAGTGTGAATGGAAGGTGGCTAGAGGATATCCTTTGGGATTCTCTAGCTTTGACTTTCAAGGGAATTAATTTCTGGAGTTCTCTCTACAGAAAGTTTAATTCACTATTCTCAAAAGTATCTTACAAGAGGTGGTGACATGTCTATATATAGGACTAAAAGTCCCTCCTATCTAGCACATGCCTAGCACCTTTTACACATGTTTTAATAAAAGTAAAAGAAATCCTACACTGAACTAATTGGGCTTGGGCCCCGTCTATCATCCCCTCCCCCTTGGAAAGGATTTGTCCTCAAATCTGATGATGCTTCTGAAGACTTATTTTTGTTGTTTTCACAAGGGTGCCTCCTGGGTCAAATATCCATCTGCAATAAGCATCAAACATATCTCTAATTAGTTTTCTTTGACCCAATAAGATATATAAAAGAATATGTGTAGAAGAAGGTTTCCTAATTTTGAAATTTTTAATTTTAATATAATAAAGAAACCTTTCTTCATTTGAAATTTTATTTGTATCTTGAGTTATTGGTAACCATAAAGGTAACCATAACCCAAGTTGTGACTTTACATGTGTTGAAAGTGATAACATTTTTAAAGATTGAGTGGCAAATTCTTTGAAAGAAAAGTGAAATTTGGGAAATTCAAATATAAATGGAGAAAAGTGAGAGGATAGAAAACCTCCCCTTAAGATTCTAGCTTCTAGTGTAGGAGGATATGTTGCCCTTAGTTGCTCTCTTTTTTTCTTTTCTTCCATTTCTATCCTTTCAACTTCTTCCTTTTCTCTTCTTTGTGCTTCTTTTCTTTCTTTCTTTCTTCTTTTCTCTTCTTCTCTTCCTTCCTCGTCTCTTCTCTCTCTCTCTTCCTCTTTTCTTCTCTCTTTTTCTTCCTCTTTTCTTCTCTCATTTTCTTCCTCTTCTCTTCTCTCTTGCTCTTTTCTTTTCTCTTCTTCTCTTCTTTCTTTTTCTCTTCTCTCTATTTCTTCCTCTTTTCTTCTCTCTTGCTCTCTTCTCTCTTGCTCTCTTCTCTCTCTTTTTAATCTCTCAATTCTATATTTGCTTGTCTCTTCCCATAGCCTCTTAAGTTTTTCGAAAAACTCACTTTCCCTATGAGAGAATCCACTTAAATTTTGAATGAATGACTCACCTTCTCTAATAAGTTCTCTCATAAGTTTTAAGTTTCTTTCAATTTCTCGTGGCACAAACTTTCTTCTCATACAAGCTTTCAATTCATTCCAATCATAGATGGGATATTTTCTACCTATCTTAACATGATATTGTCTATCATCCCACCACTCTCTTGCATGCTTTTCAAAACTAGAAGTGTAAAGACTAAGAATATAAGATTCATTATCTCTAGAATAGAAGGATTCAGATTTACTTTTTCTAACCATGAATGAATGCATGTCATCAATTTCCTTTTCAAAAGCTAGGTATGTTAATGCACCCATATCATCACCAAAGAATGGAATATTTTCACTAGCTTGTTTATACAAATCATTTTCAATCCTATCAAACTCATAAAATGAACAAGACTTCCTTCTAGCTTTATCATGTTCTCTTTTGATGTCTTTGTAACTAAGTTGCTTATCAAAATTAAAATTCCTAGAAGACCTATATGAATAACAATACATCTTTGTTTCTAAAAGTTTTTCTAGTGTAAAAGATATACAAGATTCACACTTAGACAAGTCCCAGGTAAGAGAGGTGAGTCATGAAGACTGCTTAAGTACCAAGTCTTGCCTTGCCAGAAATGTCTTAGGTTACTACTAGTTACCCTTTAAACTAAAATCACTTTTAAAATCAAAGGACACAACTCACAAACAATCACAACAATTAAACACTAAAAGACTAACTATTCGGACTCTAATGTGAGAAGGCTTAGAGTTTAATCCCTTTTAGCCTAAATCACCTCTAAACGTGAACACAAATTAAAGTTCAAACAATCAAGAAAAGTTGCCAAGAATTGAAAGAGCACCAAGGACTCTTCCAAATACTTGGACTTTTTTAAAAGGCCTTTTACAAACAAAAAAAAAATATTGAAACTAAAAGAAAGCTAGCCTATTAGCCTATTACACATCAAAAATGAAGAAAACAATTACAAAACATTCAAACAGCTGCACGGTCTGGTCCAAACAGTTCATTGCTGCATGTTTTTCTTCAAAGCCTTTATACGCACTTAGACTTATTGCTTCTTGATAACTTTGGGGTCTCCTAGCTCTTGGGTTCACTCTACCATCACAAATGTACAAAGCTGGATCAGAGAACTGATAACTAAATATATTGGAAGAGGAAATTTACAATTAAATGAGTATTCCCTTTTCTTGGGCTTGTACACTTGATGCAGAGAAAGGTTCCTATTGACTGTCCAGTACTATGTGTTGCACAGAGAAAACCTGCACAGATATTCAGACCAACATCAACAATTCACACAGTACAAGTAATTACAAACCATGACAAGAACAGTTCAATCAAAGCATAAGCCATTTAAGGTAAAAGAAAATCCCTTCAGTTCAAAACTTCCACAGGAAGTTCTTAGGTTGCTGTTTTCTCAATAAACATCTGCTCAAGCTAAACTCTCAAACATCATTCCTATTTGCTCTCAAACGGTTCCAAATATTCTGCATAGTTAATTTTCAACCAAAATCAGCAAGATATTCATTCAATATTATCACTTACATCACTTACAAGCTAAAACAGAATATCAATTCACAACAAAGGGTAAGTTAGACAACTTCCCTGTTTGAATGTTGGTTTCTAGCCTGTTCCCAAACTCCACACTGAGGTTTTTTTTTCTGCTACCGTTTCTTCAATAATATTCTGCTCAACTAATGATTCATTCACATTAGCTCTGCACACATAAATCTCAACAAAATCCAGCAAGTGCAAATGGACAGTGAATTAACTTCAGGTTGGATATAATTCAATGCAGAATTTAACCATCTAATTAATTCAATCACCAAGTTAAAACTAGAAATTAGGTGCTTTAATCACTTCCTAAAACTGGAGTGTGCATTGGCAATTAAAAAAAAACAATTTGATGCACAACTGATTATGACAAGAGCAGCCTTTTCAGGAAAATCAGTGAATTACACTGGGCAGAAACAATGGACCAAACTAGTCAAGAACAATGTCCTAAACTAATTCAGAAATCAGTGGACCATGCTAATCAAATCAATGGACAGAGTAATGTGAGGCAAATCAGAAATTGGCAGTTTTAAAAACAGTGTTGTTGCAATTCCAGAAATGCTCATAAAACAATCAGCACATTATTTGCAATTCCTATGCATCTACCAAGTTCCCATATGTCTTTATCAAATCAGAGTCAACATTCAACATGCCCAATTAAACCATGAAATCAACAATTCATTTTCAAAACAGTGAGTATATCAATGAATTCAGCAGGCAATGCTTGAAACTAAAATGAGTGCAATAACAGTTTAAACATTCACAAGCACAAATAGCATCACCAGGAAATCAATAATCAATTAAAACAACACTGATTGCAGTTGCAGTTGCAACAAATCACAACTGCTCCAATCTAATTACTCCAATTTCTTTTCCTGCACAATGAACACAATCAACAAATGGTTAAATGAAACTGAACTCTCTTGCAAATGCCAAGGAATTTAGGCTAAATTAGCCTTACTAAGCTCACAGCACTGAGGTTTCTCTTTAAAAATTTAAAAAACTCAAATGAAAGGTTTAAAAGAGAAATTTTCAGTCTAGGCCAGAGAATCCTGTGGATCACCACCACCTAATATGCTACCATTCACACTTACCTTCTTTCAAATCCCAAAAACCAGAATGGAATCAGATTTCTCAATCAGGAAAAAGGCTAGGATAAACAAGGTAATGGAATGACAAAAAATAGCAGAGCAACTGACTTGAGATCAGATTAATAAAGCAAATAAAAAGATCCAATTATGATTCAGCAGAACATGATTAACATCTGAGAGATAAAACTAGATAACCAACAAATGACAAGCAAAAAACAAAGCTTTTGATCAAAGTGAGCACTCAAATGGAACTTAATGAATAGAGCTAGAACAGATTTTTAAAGCAAGAAAAGACAAACAAGAAGCTGCTGGACTGTCAAAGATAAACCCAGGTCCAATTTCTAAAGTCTGATTCTGTATTTTAGTTTTTTTTTTAAATATGGATTGCACAGGCCTATTTGGCTTTTTCAGAACTTTTTCTTGATCTTTTGAAGAATATTTTTAGGCTATAGATAATGTGACCATTCCTTTTGCTACAATCCAATTACAATGCTCAAAACCAGAATCAGAATTATACATCTGTTGCAGCAACTTGTGAATGAAACATATCAAAAATGTGGTGGTTTAAAGCATGAAAATATGTATGGCAGCGAGAACTCATACTATTTTTGCATCAGTAAGTTTAATGCATACTTCAAACTGTTTTAAACAGCTTAATAATGCAGAAACAAATTACTTCATAATTTTGATGTTCCAGCCCCCCACATTCATTCAAAACAAGCAAATGAACTCACCAAAATTTGACTCAATGATTCAAAAAGCTTTCTCACAGTTTTCTGGACACAAGAATATGTATTAAATCTGGAACAAAACACTAGAGGATTAATGCAAGATGTCCAACAATGATCTAAATGCCAAACAGATTTAAAAACACAAAAAGGACTCAAGCAAAGAAATATGCAGTTCGGCCTACTGCTTGCAAGTAATCTCTACTGTGATTTTCACACTAACAACCAAGCTAATGCTGAGCATATCACGGCTTTTCTGGTTGGCACTTTGTTACTAGTCATCTCATCATTCCAGCTCAATTTTAAAAGTGCAGAATAGCTTCAATGTTCAGATTCAACAGCTTATTAAAACCAGAAGTTCACAACAGAAAATTCAAATCAGATCTGTTGCTCATTTCATGCATCCGAGCTCTTAGTATTGAATGTCATAGCTCATACGGTATGCACATTGAACATACAACCAGATCACCACAAACACAACTCAATTAAGAAGTACAACTTGAAGTTATGAACAAGAAAAAATCAACTAACATGACAACTATGACAAAACAGAATTGATGCTCAAATAAAATGACTCAAACAAAATTTTGGACCGATTAAGATGAGGAAAAGACTCAAAGTAAAGCTGTCACACACAAATAGACTCAACCAGAACCTAATGAACAGATCAACACCAAAACACATGAATCAACACAAGACAGAGAAGGAATCATAATGAAAAACACGAATATTGAAGAGATTCAACAAGAATGAATAAAACAAAGTAAAATACTCAAGACATTGCACGAATGATAATCAACAACACGGAAAATTTGAAAAAAAAACAAACGCACAGATTGAATCTCAAGAACAGAGAACAGATCGAGACAGAAAATTTGAGAATCGACGAAGAGTAACTCAGATCAGAGAGAAACAATATACTTAGCTCAAGCGGACGCG
This sequence comes from Vigna umbellata, assembly GCF_029865625.1. Taxonomy (NCBI): domain Eukaryota; kingdom Viridiplantae; phylum Streptophyta; class Magnoliopsida; order Fabales; family Fabaceae; genus Vigna; species Vigna umbellata. The sequence goes on along the minus strand of NC_142170.1, from coordinate 16,097,570 downwards.
CCTAACCTAGGCTCTGAATACCACTTGATAGAGGACGCTCCGAGGAGAAAACGAAACTTGAGAGATCTGGACTCCTCGAGGCCTCCTTGACATCGATGCGCAGCGAAAAGAAGCAGAAGAAGCAAATGAAGCAGCGGAAACAGCAGAAGAACTAAGAACCCTAGGTTTGGATGATTAATCGGTGAAAACCTAGGGTTTGAGGCGGAAGCGGCTTTGAACGATGGAGAAGTGATTTAATCGGCGAGAAAGGTGAGGTTCTACGATGACAGTGTGGTTCGTGGTGGAAGAGCTCTCTCTCGAGAGTGAAGTAGATGAAGATTCGCGAAATGAAGATGCAGTGTTGTGCTGATGGAAACTCGCGAGGACTAAGCTCGCGTGGCAGTGATGGAGTAGTCAATCCACGCGGCTGGAGCAGAGTGGAGAAACCAATGATTACGTGGAGGTAAGAGAGTTCTGGAGTGTAAATGAAAAATGAAAAATGAAGTGTGAATGGAAGGTGGCTAGAGGAGATCCTTTGGGATTCTCTAGCTTTGACTTTCAAGGGAATTAATTTCTGGAGTTCTCTCTACAGAAAGTTTAATTAACTATTCTCAAAAGTATCTTACAAGAGGTGGTGACATGTCTATATATAGGACTAAAAGTCCCTCCTATCTAGCACATGCCTAGCACCTTTTACATATGTTTTAATAAAAGTAAAAGAAATCCTACACTGAACTAATTGGGCTTGGGCCCCGTCTATCATCTTCGTCCCCTTCGTCTACGTCGTCCACTTCCTCCATTTCGTCCACTTCCTCCACTTCCTCCACTTTGTCAACTTCGTCAACGTCGTCAACTTCCTCCACTTCCTCTACTTCGTCTGCTTCCTCCCTCCGCTTCGTCCACTTCGTCAACTTCGCCACTTCTCCACATCCTCCACTTCCTCCACTTCCTTCAGTTCGTCAACATCGTCAACTTCGTCCACTTCATCGACTTCCTCCTCTTTCTCCACTTCCTCCGCTTCCTCCACTTCGTCCACTTCCTCCACTTCCTCCACTTCGTCCACTTCCTCCACTTGCTCCACTTCCCCCACTTCGTCCACTTGCTCCACTTCCTCCACTTCCTCCACCTCCTCCACTTCGGCCACTTCCTCCACTTCGTCAACTTTGTCCACTTCGTCAACTTCCTTCACTTGCTCCACTTCCTCCACTTCGTCCACTTGCTCCACTTCGTCCACTTCCTCCACTTCGTCCACTTCCTCCACTTCGTCCACTTGTTCCATTTCGTCCCATTCATCTACGTCGTCCACTTCCTTCACTTCTCCACTTCCTCCCCTTCCTCCACTTCCTCCACTTCCTACAATTCCTCCACTTACTTCACTTCTGTAAACTTCGTCCACTTCGCCACTTCGTCAACTTCGTCCACATCGTCAACTTCGTCCACTTCATCGACTTCCTCCACTTCCTCCACTTGCTCCACTTCGTCTACTTCGACCACTTCCTCCACTTCGTCAACTTTGTCCACTTCGTCCACTTCGTCAACTTCCTTCACTTCCTCTTCTTGGTCCACCTTCTCCACTTCCTCCACTTCGTCCACTTCCTCCACTTCGTCCACTTCCTCCACTTCGTCCACTTCGTCAACTTCGTCCACTTCGACCACTTCGTCAACTTTGACCACTTCGTCAACTTCGTCCACTTCATCAACTTCGTCCACTTCGTCAACTTCGTCCACTTGTTCCATTTCGTCCCCTTCGTCTACGTCGTCCACTTCCTTCACTTCTCCACTTCCTCCCCTTCCTTCACCTCTTCCACTTCCTCGATTTCCTCCACTTCCTGCACTTCCTCCACTGGCTTCACTTCGTCAACTTCATCCACTTCGCGACTTCGTCCACATCGTCAACTTCATCCACATCGTCAACTTCGTCCACTTCATCGACTTCGTCCACTTCCTCCACTTCCTCCGCTTCCTCCGCTTCGTCCACTTTGTCAACTTCGCCACTTCCTCCCCTTCCTCCAAATCCTCCACTTCCTTCACTTCCCCCACTTCCTCCACTTCGTCCACTTCGTCCACTTTGTCCACTTCTTCCACTTCGTCCACTTCGTCCACTTCGACCACTTCGTCCACTTCGTCCACTTCGTCCACTTCGACCACTTCTACCACTTCGTCCACTTCGTCAACTTGTTCCATTTCGTCCCCTTCGTCTACGTCCTCCACTTCATTCACTTCCTCCATTTCCTCCACTTCTTCCACTTCCTCCAATTCCTCCACTTCGTCCACTTCCTTCATTTCGTCAACTTTATCTACTTCCCCACTTCCTCCACTTCGTCAACTTCATCCACTTCGTCGACTTCGTCCACTTTGTCCACTTCGTCAATTTCGTCAACTTCGTCAACTTCGTCAACTTCGTCCACTTCCTCCGCTTCCTCTACTTCGTCGAGTTTGTCCAATTCGCCACTTCCTCCACTTCCTCAACTTCTACCACTTCGTCCACCTCGTCCACTTCGTCCACTTCGTCCACTTCGTCCACTTCGTCCACTTCGTCCACTTCGTCCACTTCGTCCACTTCGTCCACTTCGTCCACTTCCTCCACTTCCTCCACTTCGTCCACTTCGTCCACCTCGTCCACCTCGTCCACTTCGTCCACTTCTTCCACTTCGTCCACTTCGTCCACTTCGTCCACTTCGTCCACTTCGTCCACTTCGTCCCTTTCGTCCCCTTCGTCTACGTCGTCCACTTCCTCCATTTCGTCCACTTCCTCCACTTCGTCCACTTTGTCAACGTCGTCAACATCCTCCACTTCCTCCACTTCGTCTGCTTCCTCCCTCCGCTTCGTCCACTTCGTCAACTGCGCCACTTCTCCACATCCTCCACTTCCTCCACTTCCTCCACTTCCTTCAGTTCGTCAACATCGTCAACTTCGTCCACTTCATCGACTTCCTCCACTTTCTCCACTTCCTCCGCTTCCTCCGCTTCGTCCACTTCCTCCACTTCATTCAGTTGCTCCACTTCCTCCACTTCTTCCACTGGCTCCACATCGTCCCCTTCCTCCACCTCCTCCACTTCGGCCACTTCCTCCACTTCGTCAACTTTGTCCACTTCGTCAACTTCCTTCACTTCCTCCACTTCGTCCACATGCTCCACTTCGTCCACATGCTCCACTTCGTCCACTTCCTCCACTTCGTCCACTTCGTCCACTTGTTCCATTTCGTCCCATTCATCTACATCGTCCACTTCCTTCACTTCTCCACTTCCTCCCCTTCCTCCACTTCCTCCACTTCCTAGAATTCCTCCACTTACTTCACTTCGTAAACTTCGTCCACTTCGCCACTTCGTCACCTTCGTCCACATCGTCCACTTCATCCACTTCCTCCACTTCCTCCACTAGCTCCACTTCCTCCACTTCGGCCACTTCCTCCACTTCGTCAACTTTGTCCACTTCGTTCACTTGGTCAACTTCCTTCACTTCCTCCACTTCGTCCACCTTCTCCACTTCCTCCACTTCGTCCACTTCCTCCACTTCGTCCATTTCGTCAACTTCGTCCACTTCGACCAATTCGTCCACTTCGTCAACTTCGTCCAGTTGTTCCATTTCGTCCCCTTCGTCTACGTCGTCCACTTCCTTCACTTCCCCACTTCCTCCCCTTCCTTCACCTCTTCCACTTCCTCGATTTCCTCCACTTCCTGCACTTCCTCCACTGGCTTCACTTCGTCAACTTCATCCACTTCGCGACTTCGTCAACTTCGTCCACATCGTCAACTTCATCCACATCGTCAACTTCGTCCACTTCATCGACTTCCTCCACTTCCTCCACTTCCTCCGCTTGCTCCGCTTCGTCCACTTTGTCCACTTCGCCACTTCCTCCCCTTCCTCCAAATCCTCCACTTCCTTCACTTCCTCCACTTCCTCCGCTTCCTCCGCTTCGTCCACTTTATCAACTTCGCCACTTCCTCCCCTTCCTCCAAATCCTCCACTTCCTTCACTTCCCCCACTTCCTCCACTTCGTCCACTTCGTCCACTTTGTCCACTTCTTCCACTTCGTCCACTTCGTCCACTTCGACCACTTCGTCCACTTCGTCCACTTCGACCACTTCTACCACTTCGTCCACTTCGTCAACTTGTTCCATTTCGTCCCCTTCGTCTAGGTCCTCCACTTCATTCACTTCCTCCATTTCCTCCACTTCTTCCACTTCCTCCACTTCCTCCACTTCGTCCACTTCCTTCATTTCGTCAACTTTATCTACTTCGCCACTTCCTCCACTTCGTCAACTTCGTCCACTTCGTAGACTTCGTCCACTTTGTCCACTTCGTCAATTTCGTCAACTTCGTCAACTTCGTCCACTTCCTCCGCTTCCTCCGCTTCCTCTACTTCGTCCAGTTTGTCCAATTCGCCACTTCCTCCACTTCCTCAACTTCTACCACTTCGTCCACTTCGTCCACTTCGTCCACTTCGTCCACTTCGTCCACTTCGTCCACTTCGTCCACTTCGTCCACTTCCTCCACTTCCTCCACTTCCTCCACCTCGTCCACCTCGTCCACCTCGTCCACTTCTTCCACTTCGTCCACTTCGTCCACTTCGTCCCTTTCGTCCCCTTCGTCTACGTCGTCCACTTCCTCCATTTCGTCCACTTCCTCCACTTCGTCCACTTTGTCAACTTCGTCAACGTCGTCAACTTCCTCCACTTCCTCCACTTCGTCAACTTCGCCACTTCTCCACATCCTCCACTTCCTCCACTTCCTCCACTTCCTTCAGTTCGTCAACATCGTCAACTTCGTCCACTTTATCGACTTCCTCCACTTTCTCCACTTCCTCCGCTTCCTCCGCTTCGTCCACTTCCTCCACTTCCTCCACTTCATTCACTTGCTCCACTTCCTCCACTTCTTCCACTGGCTCCACTTCGTCCCCTTCCTCGACCTCCTCCACTTCGGCCACTTCCTCCACTTCGTCAACTTTGTCCACTTCATCAACTTCCTTCACTTCCTCCACTTCGTCCACATGCTCCACTTCGTCCACTTCGTCCACTTCCTCCACTTCGTCCACTTCGTCCACTTGTTCCATTTCGTCCCATTCATCTACATCGTCCACTTCCTTCACTTCTCCACTTCCTCCCCTTCCTCCACTTCCTCCACTTCCTAGAATTCCTCCACTTACTTCACTTCGTAAACTTCGTCCACTTCGCCACTTCGTCACCTTCGTCCACATCGTCCACTTCGTCCACTTCCTCCACTTCCTCCACTTCGGCCACTTCCTCCACTTCGTCAACTTTGTCCACTTCGTTCACTTGGTCAACTTCCTTCACTTCCTCCACTTCGTCCACCTTCTCCACTTCCTCCACTTCGTCCACTTCCTCCACTTCGTCCATTTCGTCAACTTCGTCCACTTCGACCAATTCGTCCACTTCGTCAACTTCGTCCATTTGTTCCATTTCGTCCCCTTCGTCTACGTCGTCCACTTCCTACACTTCCCCACTTCCTCCCCTTCCTTCACCTCTTCCACTTCCTCGATTTCCTCCACTTCCTGCACTTCCTCCACTGGCTTCACTTCGTCAACTTCATCCACTTCGCGACTTCGTCAACTTCGTCCACATCGTCAACTTCATCCACATCGTCAACTTCGTCCACTTCATCGACTTCCTCCACTTCCTCCACTTCCTCCGCTTGCTCCGCTTCGTCCACTCTGTCCACTTCGCCACTTCCTCCCCTTCCTCCAAATCCTCCACTTCCTTCACTTCCCCCACTTCCTCCACTTCGTCCACTTCGTCCACTTCCTCCACTTTGTCCACTTCTTCCACTTCGTCCACTTCGACCACTTCGTCCACTTCGAGCACTTCTACCACTTCGTCCACTTCGTCAACTTGTTCACTTTCGTCCCCTTCGTCTACGTCCTCCACTTCATTCACTTCCTCCATTTTCTTCCACTTCTTCCACTTCCTCCACTTCCTCCACATCGTCCACTTCCTTCATTTCGTCAACTTCGTCCACTTCGTCGATTCGTCCACTTTGTCCACTTCGTCAACTTCGTCAACTTCGTCCACTTCCTCCGCTTCCTCTACTTCGTCCAGTTTGTCCAATTCGACACTTCCTCCACTTCCTCAACTTCATCCACTTCGTCCACTTCGTCCACTTCGTCTACTTCGTCCACTTCGTCCACTTCGTCTACTTCGTCCACTTCCTCAACTTTGTCCACTTCGACCACTTTGTTCACTTCGTCAACTTCGTCCACTTGTTCCATTTCGTACCCTTCGTCTACGTCGTCCACTTCCTTCACTTCTCCACTTCGTCCCCTTCCTCCACTTTCTCCACTTCCTCCACTTCCTCCACTTCCTCCACTTCTTCCTCCACTTCGTCCACCTCCTTCACTTCGTCCAATTCGTCATCCTCGTCGACTTCTTCGACTTCGTCCACTTCGTCCACTTCGTCCACTTCATCAACCTCGCCATCTTCGTCCACTTCGTCCACTTCGTCAACTTCGTTCACTTCGTTCACTTCGTCCACTTCGTCCACTTCGTCCACTTCGTCAACTTCGTCAACTTCGTTCACTTCGTCCACTTCGTCAACTTCGTCCACTTCCTTCATTTTCTCCACTTCGTCCAGTCATCAACTTCTTCCATTTCTTCCCCTTCGTCTACGTCGTCCACTTCCTCCACTTCCTCCACTTCCTCCACTTCTTCCACTTCCTCCACTTCTTCCACTCCCTTCATTTCCTCCACTTCCTCCACTTCTTCCACTTCCTCCACTTCCTCCACTTCCTCCACTTCCTCCGCTTCGTCCACTTCGTCCACCTCGTCCACTTTGTCCACTTCTTCCACTTCGTCCACTTCGTCAACTTCGTCCACTTCGTCCCTTTCGTCCCCTTCGTCTACGTCGTCCACTTCCTCCATTTCGTCCACTTCCTCCACTTCGTCCACTTTGTCAACTTCGTCAACGTCGTCAACTTCCTCCACTTCCTCCACTTAGTCAACTTCGCCACTTCTCCACATCGTCCACTTCCTCCACTTCCTCCACTTCCTTCAGTTCGTCAACATCGTCAACTTCGTCCACTTCATCGACTTCCTCCACTTTCTCCACTTCCTCCGCTTCCTCCGCTTCGTCCACTTCCTCCACTTCCTCCACTTCGTCCACTTGCTCCACTTGCTCCACTTCCTCCACTTCTTCCACTTGCTCCACTTCGTCCACTTCCTCCACCTCCTCCACTTCGGCCACATCGTCCACTTCGTCAACTTTGTCCACATCGTCCACTTCGTCAACTTCCTTCACTTCCTCCACTTCCTCCACTTCGTCCACATGCTCCACTTCGTTCACTTCCTCCACTTCCTCCACTTCGTCCACATTCATCTACGTCGTCCAATTCCTTCACTTCTCCACTTCCTCCCCTTCCTCCACTTCCTCCACTTCCTACAATTCCTCCACTTACTTCACTTCGTAAACTTCGTCCACTTGGCCACTTCGTCAGCTTCGTCCACATCGTCAACTTCGTCCACTTCATCCACTTCCTCCACTTCCTCTACTTGGTCCACTTCGTCCACTTCGGCCACTTCCTCCACTTCATCAACTTTCTCCACTTCGTCCACTTCGTCAACTTCCTTGACTTCCTCCACTTCGTCCACCATGTCCACTTCGTCGACTTCCTCCACTTCGTCAACTTCGTCCATTTCGACCAATTCGTCCACTTCGTCAACTTCGTCCACTTGTTCCATTTCGTCCCCTTCGTCTACGTCGTCCACTTCCTTCACTTCTCCACTTCCTCCCCTTCCTTCACCTCTTCCACTTCCTCCATTTCCTCCACTTCCTGCACTTCCTCCACTTGCTCCACTTACTTCACTTCGTCAACTTCATCCACTTCGCGACTTCGTCAACTTCGTCCACATCGTCAACTTCGTCCACTTCATCGACTTCCTCCACTTCCTCTGCTTGCTCCGCTTCGTCCACTTTGTCCACTTCGTCAACTTCCTTCACTTCCTCCACTTCGTCCACCTTCTCCACTTCCTCCACATCCTTCACTTCCCCCACTTCCTCCACTTCGTCCACTTCCTCCACTTTGTCCACTTCCTCCACTTCGACCACTTCGTCCACTTCGAGCACTTCTACCACTTCGTCCACTTCGTCAACTTGTTCCATTTCGTCCCCTTCGTCTACGTCCTCCACTTCATTCACTTCCTCCATTTCCTCCACTTCTTCCACTTCCTCCACTTCCTCCACTTCGTCTACTTCCTTCATTTCGTCACCTTTGTCCACTTCGCCACTTCCTCCACTTCGTCAACTTCGTCCACTTCGTCGATTTCGTCCACTTTGTCCACTTCGTCAACTTCGTGAATTTCATCCACTTCCTCCGCTTCCTCTACTTCGTCCAGTTTGTCCAATTCGCCACTTCGTCAACTTCGTCCACTTTGCCACTTCGTCAACTTCGTCCACTTCGTCAACTTCGTCCACTTCATCCACTTCGTCAACTTCGCCACTTCATCCTCTTCTTCCATTTCGACCCCTTCGTCTACGTCATCCACTTCCTTCACGTCCTCCACTTCCTCCACTTCCTCCACTTCCTCCACTTCCTCCACTTTCTCCACTTCCTACACTTCCTCCACTTCCTCCACTACTTGCACTTCGTGCACTTCCTCCACTTCCTCCGCTTCGTCCACCTCGTCCACCTCCTCACTTCGTCCACCTCGTCCACTTCGTCAACTTCGTTCACTTCGTCCACATCGTCAACTTCGAACACTTCGTCCATTTCGTCCCCTTCGTCTACATCGTCCACTTCCTCCACTTCGTCCACTTCGACCACTTCGTCCACTTCGAGCACTTCTACCACTTCATCCACTTGATCCATTTCGTCCCCTTCGTCTACGTCCTCCACTTCATTCACTTCCTCCATTTCCTCCACTTCTTCCCCTTCCTTCACTTCCTCTACATCGTCCACTTCCTTCATTTCGTCAACTTCGTCCACTTCGCCACTTCCTCCACTTCGTCCACTTCGTCCACTTCGTCGACTTCGTCCACTTTGTCCACTTCGTCAACTTCGTCAACTTCGTCAACTTCGCCACTTCCTCCACATCCTCAACTTCGTCCACTTAGCCACTTCTTCAACTTCGTCCACTTCGTCAACTTCTTCTACTTCCTCCACTTCCTCCGGTTCCTCCGCTTCGTCCACTTTGTCCACTTCGCCACTTCTCCACATCCTCCACTTCCTCCACTTCCTCCACTTCGCCCGCATCCTCCGCTTCGTCCGCTTCGTCTACTTCGTCCACTTCGTCCACTTCGACCACTTCGTCCAGTTCGTCCACTTTGTCAACTTGGTCCACTTCGTCAACTTGTTCCATTTCGTCCCCTTCGTCTACGTCGTCCACTTCCTTCACTTGCTCCACTACCTCCACTTCCTCAACTTCGTCCACTTCCTCCACTTCGTCCACTTCCTTCACTTCCTCAACTTCGTCCACCTTGCCACTTCGTTAACTTCCTCCACTTCGTCCACTTCGTCAACTTCCTCCACTTCGTCCACTTCGTCAACTTTGCCACTTCATCCTCTTCTACCATTTCGTCCCCTTCGTCTACGTCGTCCACTTCCTTCACGTCCTCCACTCCCCTCACTTCCTCCACTTCCTCCACTTTCTCCACTTCCTCCATTTCCTCCACTTCCTCCACTGCTTCCACTTCCTCCACTTCCTCCACTTCCTCCGCTTCGTCCACTTCGTCCACCTCGTCCACTTCGTCCACCTCAGCCACTTCGTTGACTTCGTCCACTTCGTCGACTTCGTCCACTTCGTCAACTTCGTACACTTCGTCCACTTCGTCCCCTTCGTCTACGTCGTCCACTTCCTCCACTTGGTCCACTTTGTCAACTTCGTCCACTGCGTCAACTTCTTGCACTTCCTCTGCTTCGTCTGCTTCCTCTGCCTCGTCCACTTCGTCAACTTCGTCCACTTCTCCACATCCTCCACTTCATCCCTTTCCTCCACTTCCTCCACTTCCTCCACTTCCTTCACTTCGTCAACTTCGTCCACTTCGCCACTTCCTCCACTTGCTCCACTTCCTCCACTTCCTCCCCTTCATCCAATTCCTCCGCTTCCTACGCTTCGTCCACTTCCTCCACTTCCTCCACTTCGTCAACTTTGTCCACTTCGTACACTTCGTCAACTTCCACCACTTCCTCCACTTCTTCCTCCACTTCATCCACTTCGTCCACTTCGCCACTTCCTCCACGTATTCCTCCACTTCGTCCACTTCCTCCAATTCCTCCGCTTCCTCGATTTCGTCCACTTCGTCCCATTCTTCCCCTTCGTCTCCTTCGTCCCCTTCGTCCCCTTCATCAACTTCGTCCACTTCGTCAACTTCGTCCACTTCGGCCACTTCGTCAACTTCCTCCACTTCCTCCACTTCCTCCGCTTCGTCCAGTTTGTCCAATTCGCCACTTCGTCACTTCGCCACTTCCTCCACTTCCTCCACTTCGTCAACTTCGTCCAGTTCGCCACTTCGTCAACTTCCTCCAGTTCGTCAACTTCGTCCACTTTGTCCACTTCGTCAACTTCGCCTCTTCATCCTCTTCTTCCATTTCGTCCCCTTCGTCTACGTCGTCCACTTCCTTCACGTCCTCCACTTCCCCCACTTCGTACACTTCCTCCACTTTCTCCACTTCCTCCACTTCCTCCACTTCCTCCAACTCTTCGACTTCCTCCACTTCCTCCACTTCCTCCGCTTCGTCCACTTCGTCCACCTCGTCCATTTCGTCCACCTCACCCACTTCGTCCACTTCGTCCACTTCGTCAACTTCGTCCACTTCGTCAACCTCGTCCACTTCGTCAACTCCGTACACTTCGTCCGCTTCGTCCCCTTCGTCTACGTCGTCCACTTCCTCCACTTCCTCCACTTGGTCCACTTTGTCGACTTCGTCCACTTCGTCAACTTCCTCCACTTCCTCCGCTTCGTCCACTTCCTCCACCTCGTCCACTTCGTCAACTTCGTCCACTTCGCCACTTCTCCACATCCTCCACTTCATCCCCTTCCTCGACTTCCTCGACTTCCTCGACTTCCTCCACTTCCTTCACTTCATCAACTTCGTCCACTTCACCACTTCCTCCACTTCCTCCGCTTCCTCCACTTCCTCCACTTGCTCCACTTCCTCCACTTCCTCCCATTCATCCAATTCCTCCGCTTCCTCCGCTTCGTCCACTTCCTCGACTTCGTCAACTTTGTCCACTTGGTACACTTCGTCAACTTCGTCAACTTCGTCAACTTCTTCTACTTCCTCCATTTCCTCCGCTCCCTCTGCTTTGTGCACTTCGTCCACTCCGTCCACTTCGTTCACTTCGTCCAGTTCGCCACTTCTCCACATCCTCCACTTCCTCCACTTCCTCCACTTCCTCCACTTCATCCACTTCGTCCACTTTGTCAACTTCGTCCACTTCGTCAACTTTGTCCACTTCGTCCCCTTCGTCTACGTCGTGCACTTCCTCCACTTTGTCCACTTCCTCCACTTGGTCAACTTTGTCAACTTTATCCACTTCGTCAACTTCGTCCCCTTCGTCTACGTCCTCCACTTCGTCCACTTTCTTCTCTTGGTCCACTTTGTCAACTTCGTCCATTTCGTCAACTTGTCAACTTCTCCACATCCTCCACTTCCTCGACTTCCTCCACTTCGCCACTTTGTCCACTTCCTCCACTTCTTCCACTTCCTCCACTTCCTCCAGTTCCTCTACTTCGTCCACTTCCTTCACTTCGTCCACTCCGTCCACTTCGCACTTCGTCAACTTCCTCCACTTCGTCCACTTCGTCAACTTTGTCCACTTCGTCCTCTTCTTCCATTTCGTACCCTTTGTCTACGTTGTCCACTTCCTTCACTTCCTCGACTTCCTCCACTTCTTCACCTTCCTCCGCCTCGTCCACTTCGTCAACTTCGTCAACTTCGCCACTTCTCCACATCCTCCACTTCATCCCCTTCCTCCACTTCCTCCACTTCCTTCACTTCGTCAACTTCGTCCACTTCGCCACTTCCTCCACTTCCTCCGCTTCCTCCGCTTCCTCCACTTCCTCCACTTCCTCCACTTCGTCCAATTCCTCCACTTCCTCCACTTCGTCCACCTCCTCCACTTCGTCAACTTTGTCCACTTCGTACACTTTGTCAACTTCGTCACCTTCCTCCACTTCGTCCACTTCGTCAACTTCTCCACTTCCTCCGTTTCCTCCGCTTCCTCCGCTTCGTCCACTTCGCCACTTCTACACATCCTCCACTTCCTCCACTTCATTCACTTCGTACACTTCCTACCCTACCTCCACTTCCTCTGCTTCCTCCGCTTCCTCCGTTTCCTCCACTTCCTTCGCTTGCTCCACTTCGTCCACTTTGTCAACTTCGTCAATTTCGTCCACTTCGTAAACATCATCCATTTCGTCCCCTTCGTCTGCGTGGTCCACTTCCTTCACTTCCTCTACTTCTTCCACTTACCCCACTTCTTCCACTTCCTCCACTTCATCCACTTCCTCCTCTTCCTCCGCTTCCTCCACTTCCTCCGCTTCCTCCACTTCCTCCGCTTCGTCCACTTCGTCCACCTCGTCCACTTTGTCAATTTCGTCCACTTTGTCAATTTCGTCCACTTCGTCCACTTTGTCAACTTCGTCCACTTCGTCAACATTGTCCACTTCGTCCCCTTCGTCAACTTTGTCCACTTCGTCCCCTTCGTCTACGTCGTGCACTTCCTCCACTTTGTCCACTTCCTCCACTTGGTCCACTTTGTCCACTTCGCCCACTTCGCCCACTTTATCAACTTTGTCATTTTACTCCCCTTCGTCTACGTCGTCCACTTCCTCCACTTGATCCACTTTGTCAACTTCGTCAACTTCGTCAACTTTGTCAATTTGCTCCACTTCCTCCACTTCTTCCGCTTCCTCCGCTTTGTCCACTTCGTCAACTTCGACAACTTCTCCACATCCTCCACTTCCTCCACTTCCTCGACTTCCTCCACTTCGTCCACTTCCTTCACTTCGTCAACTTCGTCGACTTCGCCACTTTGTCCACTTCATCCACTTCCTCCACTTCGTCCACTTCCTCCACTTCCTCCACTTCCTCCACTTCCATCACTTCCTCCGCTTCGTTCACTTCCTCCACTTCGTCAACTTCCTTCACTTAGTCCACTTCCTCCACTTCGTCAACTTCTCCACATCCTTCACTTCCTCCACTTCCTCGACTTCCTCCACTTCCTCCACTTCCTTCACTTCCTCAACTTTGTCGACTTTGCCACTTCGTCCACTTCATCCTGGTCCTCCACTTCGTCCACTTCCTGCACTTCCTCCACTTCCTCCACTTCCTTCACCTCCTCCACTTCGTACAATTCGTCCACTTCGTACAATTCCTCCACTTCCTCTACTTGCTCCGCTTCCTCAGCTTTCTTCGCTTCCTCCACTTTGTCAACTTCGTCAACTTCGCCATTTCCTTCACTTCGTCCACTTCTTCCACTTCGTCAACTTCGTCCACTTCCTCCACTTCGTCTACTTAGTGAACTTCGTCCACTTCGTGAACTTCGCCCACTTCGTCTACTTCGTGAACTTCGTCCACTTCGTGAACTTCGCCCACTTCGTCCACTTCCTCCACTTCGTCAACTTTTTCAACTTCCTCCACTCCCTCCACTTCGTCAAGTTTGTCCACTTCGTCGACTTCCTCCACTTCCTCCAGTTCCTCCACTTCCTCCACTTCTTCCTCCACTTCCTCCACTTTGTCCACTTCGTCAACCTCATCAACATCGTCCACTTTGTCCACTTCGTCCACTTCGTCAACTTCTTCCACTTCGTCCACATCGTCAACTTCGTCCACTTCGTCAACTTGTTCCATTTCGTCCCCTTCGTCTACGTCCTCCACTTCCTTCACTTCCTCCACTTCGTCCACTTCCTCCACTTCCACCACTTCCTCCGCTTCCACCACTTCGGCCACTTCCTACACTTCGTCAACTTTGTCCACTTCGTCCACTTCGTCAACTTCCTTCACTTCCTCCACTTCGTCCACTTCGTCCACTTGCTCCACTTCGTCCACTTCGTCCACTTCGTCTACTTCGTCTACTTCGTCCACTTCGTCCACTTCGTCCACTTCGTCCACTTCGTCTACTTCGTCCACTTCATCCACTTCATCCACTTCGTCCACTTCCACAACTTCGTCCACTTCAACCACTTCGTCCACTTCGTCAACTTCGTCCACTTGTTCCATTTCGTCCCCTTCGTCTACGTCGTCCACTTCCTTCACTTCTCCACTTCGTCCCCTTCCTCCACTTCTTCAACTTCCTCCATTTCCTCCATTTCCTCCACTTCTTCCACTTCCACCACTCCTTCCACTTCCTTCACTTCGTCAACTTCGTCCACTTTCACAACTTCCTCCACTTCCTCCACTTCCTCCACTTCGTCCACTTCCTCCACTTCTTCCTCCACTTCGTCCACTTCCTCCACTTCGTCCACTTCGTCATCTTCGTCTACTTCTTCGACTTCGTCCACTTCCTCCACTTCGTCCACTTTGTGAACTTCGTCGACTTCGTCAACGTCGTCAACTTCCTCCACTTCCTCCACTTTGTCTGCTTCCTCACTCCGCTTCGTCCACATCGTCAACATCGTCAACTTCGTCCACTTCATCGACTTCCTCCACTTTCTCCACTTCCTCCGCTTCCTCCGCTTCGTCCACTTCCTCCACTTCCTCCACTTCGTCCACTTGCTCCAGTTCCTCCGCTTCGTCCACTTCCTCCACTTCCTCCACTTCGGCCACTTCCTCCACTTCGTCAACTTTGTCCACTTCGTCCACTTCGTCAACTTCCTCCACTTCCTCCACATCCTCCACTTCCTCCACTCGTCCATTTGCTCCACTTTGTCCACGTCCTCCACTTCGTCCACGTCCTCCACTTCGTCCACTTCGTCCACTTGTTCCATTTCGTCCCATTCATCTACGTCGTCCACTTCCTTCACTTCTCCACTTCCTCCCCTTACTCCACTTCCTCCACTTCCTCCACTTCCTCCACTTACTTCACTTCGTCAACTTCGTCCACTTCGCCACTTCGTCAACTTTGTCCACATCGTCAACTTCGTGAATTTCGTCCACTTCGTAAACATCTTCCATTTCGTCCCCTTCGTCTGCGTGGTCCACTTCCTTCACTTCCTCTACTTCTTTCACTTCTTCCACTTCTTCCACTTCTTCCACTTCCTCCACTTCATCCACTTCGTCCTCTTCCTCCGCTTCCTCCACTTCCTCCACTTCCTCCACTTTCTCCGCTTCGCCCACTTCGTCCACCTCGTCCACTTTGTCAATTTCGTCCGCTTCGTCCACTTTGTCAACTTCGTCCACTTCGTCAACTTTGTCCACTTCGTCCCCTTCGTCAACTTTGTCTACTTCGTCCCCTTCGTCTACGTCGTGCACTTCCTCCACTTTGTCCACTTTCTCCACTTGGTCCACTTTGTCCACTTCGCCGACTTCGCCCACTTCATCAACTTTGTCATTTTACTCCCCTTCGTCTACGTCGTCCACTTCGTCCACTTCCTCCACTTGGTCCACTTTGTCAACTTCGTCCACTTCGTCAACTTCGTCGACTTCCTCCACTTCCTCCACTTCTTCCGCTTTCTCCGCTTCCTCCGCTTTGTCCACTTCGTCAACTTCTCCACATCCTCCACTTCCTCCACTTCGTCCCCTTCGTCCCCTTCGTCTACGTCGTCCACTTCCTCCATTTCGTCCACTTCCTCCACTTCGTCCACTTTGTCAACTTCGTCGACTTCGTCAACGTCGTCAACTTCCTCCACTAACTCCACTTCATCTGCTTCCTCCCTCCGCTTCGTCCACTTCGTCAACTTCGCCACTTCTCCACATCCTCCACTTCTCCACATCCTCCACTTCCTCAACTTCCTCCACTTCCTTCACTTCGTCAACTTCATCCACTTCGCCACTTCATCAACATCGTCAACTTCGTCCACTTCATCGACTTGCTCCATTTTCTCCACTTACTCCACTTCCTCCACTTCGTCCACTTCGACCACTTCGTCCACTTCGGCCACTTCGTCAACTTGTTCCATTTCGTCCCCTTCGTCTACGTCCTCCACTTCCTTCACTTCCTCCACTTCCTCCACTTCTTCCACTTGCTCCACTTCCTCCACTTCGTCCACTTGCTCCACTTCCTCCGCTTCCTCCACTTGCTCCACTTCGTCCACTTGCTCCACTTCCTCCACTTCGGCCACTTCGTCCACTTCTTCAACTTTGTCCACTTCGTCCACTTCGTGAACTTCCTCCACTTCGTCCACTTCGTCCACTTCGTCCACTTCATCAACTTCTCCACATCCTCCACTTCCTCCACTTCCTCGACTTCCTCCACTTCGTCCACTTCCTTCACTTCCTCAACTTTGTCCACTTCGCTACTTCATCCACTTCATCCTGGTCCTCCACTTCGTCCACTTCCTGCACTTCCTCCACTTCCTTCACTTCCTCCACTTCATTCACTTCGTCCACTTCGTACAATTCCTCCACTTCCTCTACTTGCTCCGCTTCTTCGCTTCCTCCACTTCGTGAACTTCGTCAACTTCGCCACTTCCTTCACTTCGTCCACTTCTTCCACTTCTTCCACTTCGTCAACTTCGTCCACTTCCTCAACTTCGTGAACTTCGTGCACTTCGTGAACTTCGCCCACTTCGTCCACTTCTTCCACTTCGTCATCTTTTTCAACTTCCTCCACTTCCTCCACTTCGTCAAGTTTGTCCACTTCCTCGACTTCCTCCACTTCCTACACTTCCTCCAGTTCCTCCACTTCTTCCTCCACTTCCTCCACTTTGTCCACTTTGTCCACTTCGTCAACCTCGTCAACATCGTCCACTTTGTCCACTTCGTCCACTTCGTCAACTTCTTCCACTTCGTTCACTTCGGCCACTTCTTCCACTTCGTCCAATTCGTCCACTTCGACCACTTCTTCCACTTCGTCAACTTGTTCCATTTCATCCCCTTCGTCTACGTCCTCCACTTCCTTCACTTCCTCCACTTCCTCCACTTCTTCCACTTCCTCCACTTCCTCCACTTCCTCCGTTTCCTCCACTTCCTCCACTTGCTCCACTTCGTCCACTTCCTCCACTTCCTCCACTTCGGCCACTTCCTACACTTTGTCCACTTCGTCCACTTCGTCCACTTCGTCAACTTCCTTCACTTCCTCCACTTCGTCCACTTCGTCCACTTGCTCCACTTCGTCCACTTCGTCAACTCCGTCCACTTCGTCCACTTCGTCCACTTCGTCTACTTCGTCCACTTCGTCCACTTCCTCAACTTCGTCCACTTCGACCACTTCGTCCACTTCCTCAACTTCGTCCACTTGTTGCATTTCGTCCCCTTCGTCTACGTCGTCGACTTCCTTCACTTCTCCACTTCGTCCTCTTCCTTCACTTCTTCAACTTCCTCCATTTCCTCCATTTCCTCCACTTCATCCACTTCCACCACTTCCCCCCTCCCTCCACTTCCTTCACTTCGTGAACTTCGTCCACTTTCACAACTTCCTCCACTTCCTCCACTTCCTCCACTTTCTCCACTGCCTCCACTTCCTCCACTTCTTCCTCCACTTCCACCACTTCCTCCACTTCGTCCACTTCGTCATCTTCGTCTACTTCTTCGACTTCGTCCACTTCGTCCACTTCCTCCACTTCGTCTGCTTCCTCCCTCCGCTTCGTCCACATCGTCAACTTCGTCCACTTCATCGACTTCCTCCACTTTCTCCACTTCCTCCGCTTCCTCAGCTTCGTCCACTTCCTCCACTTGCTCCACTTCGTCCACTTGCTCCACTTGCTCCACTTCGTCCACTTGCTCCACTTGCTCCACTTGCTCCACTTCCTCGTCAACTTCGCCACTTCGTCAACTTCCTCTACTTCGTCAACTTCGTCCACTTTGTCCACTTCGTCCACTTCCTCCTCTTCTTCCATTTCGTCCCCTTCGTCTCCGTCGTCCACTTCCTTCACGTCCTCCACTTCCCCCACTTCCTCCTCTTCCTCCACTTTCTCCACTTCCTCCACTTCCTCCACTTCTTCCACTGCTTCCACTTCCTCCACTTCCTCCACTTCCTCCGCTTCGTCCACTTCACCCACTTCGTCAACTTCGTCCACTTCGTCGAATTCGTCCACTTCGCCAACTTCGTCGACTTCATCCACTTCGTACACTTTGTCCACTTCGTCCCCTTCGTCTACGTCGTCCACTTCCTCCACTTCCTCCACTTGGTCTACTTTGTCAACTTCGTCCACTTCGTCAACTTCCTCCACTTCCTCCTCTTCGTCCGCTTCCTCCGCCTCGTCCACTTCGTCAACTTCCTCCACTTCGCCACCTCTTCACATCCTCCACTTCATCCCCTTCCTCCACTTCCTCCACTTCCCCCACTTCCTTCACTTCGTCAACTTCGTCTAGTTCGCCACTTCCTCCACTTCCTCCGCTTCCTCCACTTCCTCCACTTCCTCCCCTTCATCCAATCCTCCGCTTCCTCCGCTTCGTACACTTCCTCCATTTCCTCCACTTCGTCAACTTTGTCCACTGCGTACACTTCGTCACCTTCCTCCACTTCTTCCTCCACTTCATCCACCTCGTCCACTTCGTCCACTTCGTCCACTTCGTCAACTTCTTCTACTTCCTCCCCTTCCTCCGCTTCCTCTGCTTCGTCCACTTCGTCCACTCCGTCCACTTCGTTCACTTCGTCCACTTCGTTCACTTCGTCCACTTCGTCAACTTCGTCCACCTTGCCACTTCGTCCCCTTCCTCCACTTTCTCCACTTCGTCCACTTCGTCAACTTCGTCATCTTCGTCCACTTCGCCCACTTCACCCACTTCGCCCACTTCGCCCACTTCACCCACTTCGCCCACTTCGCCCACTTCGTCAACTTCTTCAACTTCGTCCACTTCATCAACTTTGTCAACTTATTCCACTTCGTCCACTTAGCCCACTTCGCCCACTTCATCCACTTCGCCACTTCCTCCACGTATTCCTCCACTTCCTCCACTTTGTCCACTTCCTCCACTTCCTCCGCTTCCTCCATTTCTTCCACTTCGTCCCATTCTTAACCTTCGTCCCCTTCGTCCCCTTAATCCCCTTCGTCAATTTCGTCCACTTCGTCAACTTCGTCCACTTCGTCCACTTTTGTCAACTTCCTCCACTTCCTCCGCTTCCTCCGCTTCCTCCGCTTCGTCCAGTTTGTCCAATTCGCCACTTCGCCACTTCCTCCACTTCCTCCACTTCCTCCACTTCGCCACTTCCTCCACTTCCTCCACTTCGTCAACTTCGTCCACTTTGTCCACTTCGTCCACTTCGTCAACTTCGCCTCTTCATCCTCTTCTTCCATTTCGTCCCCTTCGTCTACGTCGTCCACTTCCTTCACGTCCTCCACTTCCCCCACTTCCTCCACTTCCTCCACTTCCTCCACTTCCTCCACTTCCTCCACTTCCTCCACTGCTTCCACTTTCTCCACTTCCTCCACTTCCTCCATTTCGTCCACTTCGTCCACCTCGTCCAGTTCGTCCACCTCACCCACTTCGTCAACTTCGTCCGCTTCGTCAACCTCGTCCACTTCGTCGACTTCGTCAACTTCGTACACTTCGTCCCCTTCGTCTACGTCGTCCACTTCCTCCACTTGGTCTACTTTGTCAACTTCCTCCGCTTCGTCCGCTTCCTCCGCCTCGTCCACTTCGTCACCTTCGTCCGCTTGGCCACTTCTCCTCATCCTCCACTTCAACCCCTTCCTCGACTTCCTCCACTTCCTCCACTGACTTCACTTCGTCAACTTCGTCCATTTCGCCACTTCCTCCACTTCCTCCGCTTCCTCCACTTCTCCACTTGCTCCACTTCCTCCACTTCCTCCCGTTTATCCAATTCGTCCGCTTCCTCCGCTTCGTCCACTTCCTCCACTTCCTCCACTTCGTCAACTTTGTCCACTTGGTACACTTCGTCAGCTTCCTCCACTTCCTCCATTTCTGCCTTTACTTCCTCCACTTCGTCCACATCGTCCACTTCGTCCACTTCGTCCACTTCGTCAACTTCTTCTACTTCCTCCACTTCCTCCGCTACCTCTGATTCGTCGACTTCGTCCACTCCGTCCACTTCGTTCACTTCGTCCACTTCGCCACTTCTCCACATCCTCCACCTCCTCCACTTCCTCCACTTCATCCCCTTCGTCCACTTTGTCAACTTCGTCCACTTCGTCAACTTTGTCCACTTCGTCCCCTTCGTCTACGTCGTGCACTTCCTCCACTTTGTCCACTTCCTCCACATGGTCCACTTTGTCAACTTTGTCCACTTCGTAAACTTCGTCCCCTTCGTCTACGTCCTCCACTTTGTCCACTTCCTCCACTTGGTCCACTTTGTCAACTTCGTCCACTTCGTCAACTTCGTCAACTTCCTCCACTTCCTCCACTTCTTCCGCTTCCTCCGCTTCCTCTGCTTCCTCCGCTTCGTCCACTTCGTCAACTTGTCAACTTCTCCACATCCTCGACTTCCTCCACTTCCTCGACTTCCTCCACTTCATCCACTTCCTTCACTTCATCAACTTCGTCCACTTCGCCACTTTGTCCACTTCCTCCACTTCTTCCACTTCCTCCACTTCCTCCAGTTCCTCCACTTCCTCCACTTCGTCCACTTCGTCAACTTCATCAACTTAGTCATCTTCCTCCACTTCGCCCACTTCGCCCACTTCGTCAACTTCTTCAATTTCGTCCACTTCGCCCACTTCATCAACTTTATCATTTTACTCCCCGTCGTCTACGTCGTCCACTTCCTCCACTTGGTCCACTTTGTCAACTTCCTCCACTTCGTCAACTTCGTCAACTTCCTCCACTTCCTCCACTTCTTCCGCTTCCTCCGCTTCCTCTGCTTCCTCCGCTTTGTCCACTTCGTCAACTTCGTCAACTTCTCCACATCCTCCACTTCCTCCACTTCCTCGACTTCCTCCACTTCGTCCACTTCCTTCACTTCGTCAACTTCGTCCACTTTGCCACTTCATCCACTTCATCCACTTCCTCCACTTCGTCCACTTCCTGCTCTTCCTCTACTTCCTCCACTTCCTCCACTTCCTTCACTTCCTTCACTTTGTTCACTTCGCCCACATCGTACAATTCCTCCACTTCCTCTACTTGCTACGCTTCCCCCGCTTTCTTCGCTTGTTCCACTTTGTCAACTTCGCCACTTCCTTCACTTCGTCCACTTCTTCCACTTCGTCCTCTTCCTCCACTTCGTCTACTTCGTGAACTTCGTCCACTTGGTACACTTCGTGAACTTCGCCCACTTCCTCCATTTCGTGAACTTTTTCAACTTCCTCCACTTCATCAAGTTTGTCCACTTCGTCAACTTCCTCCACTTCCTCCAGTTCGTCATGTTTCTCCACTTCGTCAACTTCCTCCACTTCCTCCACTTCCTCAACTTCTTCCTCCAGTTCCTCCACTTCCTCCACTTTGTCCACTTCGTCCACTTCGTGAACCTCGTCAACATCGTCCACTTTATCCACTTCGTCCACTTTGTCAACTTCGTCAACATCGTCCACTTCGTCCACTTCGTCCACTTCATCCACTTCGTCAATTTCGTCCACTTCGTCAACTTCGTCAACTTCCTCCACTTCCTCCACTTCCTCCGCTTCCTCCGCTTCGTTCGCTTCGTCCGCTTCGTCCGCTTCGTCCACTTCGCCACTTCCTCCACTTCCTCCACGTCTTCCACATCCTCCACTTCCTCCACTTCCTCCACTTCCTCCACTTCGTCTACTTCGTCCACTTGGTCCACTTCGACCACTTCGTCCAGTTCGTGCACTTCATCAACTTTGTCCACTTCGTCAACTTGTTCCATTTCGTCCCCTTCGTCTAAGTCGTCCACTTCCTTCACTTCCTCCACTTCCTCCACTTCTTCCACTTCCTCCACTTCCTCCACTTCGTCCACTTACCCACTTCTCCACATCCTCCAATTGCTCCACGTCCTGCACTTCCTCCACTTCATCCACTTCCTTCACTTGTCAACTTCGTCCACTTCCTCCCCTTCCTCCGCTTCCTCCGCTTCCTCCGCTTCGTGAACTTCGTCAACTTCGTCCACTTCGCCATTTCGTCCCCTTCGTCCCTCTTTGTCCACTTCGCCCACTTCGCCCTCTTCGCCCACTTCGTCAACTTTTTCAACTTCGTCTACTTCATCAACTTTGTCATTTTACTCCAGTTCGTCCACTTCGCCCACTTCCTCCACTTCGTCCAATTCGTCCACTTTGTCAACTTCGTCCACTTCCTCCACCTCCTCCACTTCCTCCACTTCGTCAGCTTTTATCCACTTCCTCCACTTCCACCAATTTGTCAACTTCATCCACTTCGTCCAGTTCGACCACTTCGTCCACTTCGTCTTCTTCTTCCATTTTGTCCCCTTCGTCTACGTCGTCCACATCCTTCACGTGCTCCACTTCGTCCACTTCGTCCACTTCCTCCCTTCCCTCCGCTTCGTCCACCTCGTCCACATCGTCCACCTCGTCCACTTCGTCAACTTCGTCCACTTCGTCTACGTCATCCACTTCCTCCACTTCCTCTACTTCCTCCACTTCGTCCACCGTGTCAACTTCGTCCACTTCGTCAACTTCGTCAATTTCGTCAACTTCCTCCACTTCCTCCATTCCTCCGCTTCTTCCGCTTCGTCCACTTCGTCAACTTCGTGCACTTCGCCACTTCTCCACATCCTCCACTTCATCCCCTTCTTCGACTTCAACCACTTCCTCCACTTCGTCAACTTCCTTCACCTCCTCAACTTCGTCAACTTCGCGACTTCCTCCACTTCCTCCACTTCGTCAACTTCCTCCACTTTGTCAACTTTGTCCACTTCGTACACTTCGTCAACTTCCTCCACTTCCTCAACTTCTTCCTCTACTTCGTCCACTTCGTCCACGTCGTCCACTTCGTACACTTCGTCAACGTCGTACAACTTCCTCCACTTCCTCTATTTAATCCTCCACTTCGTGCACTTCGTCCACGTCCTCCACTTCGTCAACTTAGTCCACTTCCTCCACTTCCTCCCCTTCGTCAACTTTCTCCACTTGCTCCGCTTCCTCCGCTTCTTTCGCTCCCTTCGCTTCGTCAACTTCGTCAACTTCGCCACTTCCTCCACTTCCTCTACTTCCTCCACTTCATCCACTTCCTCCACTTCGTCAACTTCTTACACTTCGTCCACTTCGTCCACTTCTTCCTCCACTTCGTCCACTTCCTCCACTTCCTCCACTTCCTCCACTTCCTCCACTTCGTGCACCTCGTCCACCTCGTCCACTTCGTCAACTTCGCAACTTCCTCCACTTCGTCCACTTCCTCCACTTTCTCCACTTTGACCAATTCCTCCACTTCATCCACTTCGTCAACTTTGTCCAGTTCGTCCACTTCGTCAACTTCCTCCACTTCTTCCACTTCGTCAACTTCCTCCACTTCCTCCGCTTCCTCCACTCCGTCAACTTCGTCCACCTCGCCACTTCTCCACATCTTCCACTTCCTCCACTTCGTCCACTTCCTCAACTTCGTCAAATTTGTCCACTTCGCCACTTCATCCACTTCTTCCACTTCCTCCACTTTGTCCACTTCCTCCACTTCCTGCACTTCCTCCACTTCCTGCACTTCGTACACTTCCTCCTCTTCCTCCCCTTCCTCCGCTTCTTCCGCTTCCTTCGCTTCGTCAACTTCGTCCACTTCGCAACTTCGTCCACTTCGTCCACTTCATCCACTTCCTCCACTTCGTCCAGTCCGTCCAATGCGTCCACCCCGTCCATTCGTCCACTTCGCCCACTTCCTCCACTTCCTCCATTTCCTCCACTTCGTCCACTTCCTCCACTTCGTCAACTTCTTACACTTCCTCCACTTCCTCCACTTCGTCAACTTTATCCACTTCGTCCACTTCTTCCTCCACTTCGTCCACTTTGTCCACTTCGTCCACTTCGTCAACTTCGCAACTTTCTCTAGTTCCTCCACTTCCTTCACTTCGTCCACTTCCTCCACTTCGTCAACTTCCGCCACTTCCTCCACTTCCTCCACTTCGTCAACTTCGTCCACGTCATAGACTTCGTCCACTTCGTCCACTTCGTCAAATTCGTCAACTTCCTCTACTTCCTCCACTTCCTCCGCTTCCTGTGATTCAACCACTTCCTCCACTTCGTCAACTTCGTCCACTTCGCTACTTATCCACATCTTCCAGTTCCTCCAGTTCCTCCACTTCCTGCACTTCCTCCACTTCCTCCACTTCTTCCTCCACTTGGTCCACTTCCTCAACTTCGTCTACTTCGTCCACTTCGTCTACTTCGTCTACTTCGTCCACTTCGTCCAATTCGTGCACTTCGCCCACTTCGTCCACTTCGTCAACTTCCTCCACTTCGTCCACTTCGTCCACTTCGTCCACTTTGTCCACTTCCTCAACTTCCTCCGCTCCCTTCGCTTCGTCAACTTCGTCAACTTCGCCACTTCCTCCACTTCCTTCACTTCCCCCACTACGTCCACTTCGTCCACTTCGTCCACTCCTTCCACTTCGTTCACTTCGTCCACTCCTTCCACTTCGTTCACTTTGTGCACTTCCTCCACTTCGTCCACTTCCTCCACTTCGTTCACTTCGTCCATTTCGTCAACTTCGTCCAGTTCGTCCACTTTGCCCACTTCGCCCACTTCGCCCACTTCGCCCACTTTGCCCACTTCCTCCACTTCCTCTACTTCCTCCACTTCGTCCTTCGTCAAGTTCTTACACTTCCTCCACTTCCTCCACTACCTCCACTTCTTCCTCCACTTCCTCCACTTCCTCCACTTCGTCAACTTTGTACACTTCCTCCACTTCCTCCCCTTCCTCCGCTTCCTCCGCTTCTTCCACTTCCTCCACTTCTTCCTCCACTTCGTTCACTTGGTCCACTTCCTCAACTTCGTCCACTTCGTCTACTTCGTCCGCTTCGTCCACTTCGTCCAATTCATCGACTTCGTCCACTTTCTCCACTTCCTCAACTTCCCCAACTTCCTCAACTTCGTCCATTTCGTAGACTTCGTCCACTTCATCAACTTCGTCAACTTCCTCTACTTCCTCCACTTCCTTCGCTTCGTCCACTTCGTCCACTTTGCCACTTGTCCACATCTTCCACTTCCTCCACTTCCTCCACTTCCTTCACTTCGTCAACTTCGTCAACTTTGTCCACTTTGCCACTTCGTCCACGTCCTCCACTTTGTCCACTTAGTCCACTTCCTCCACTTCCTCTGTTTCCTCCGCTTCCTCCCCTTCCTTTGCTTCGTCAACTTCGTCCACTCCGTCCTCTGCGTCCATTTCTTCCACTTCGTCCACTTCGTCCTCTTCGTTCACTTCATCCATTTCGTGAACTTCGTCCATTTTGTCCACTTCGCCCACTTCCTCCACTTCCTCCACTTCGTCCACTTTGTCCACTTCGTCAACTTCGTCAACTTCTTCCACTTCCTCCACTTCCTTCACTTCGTCAACTTTGTCCACTTCGCCAATTCGTCCACTTCTTCCACTTCCTCCACTTTGTCGACTTCGTCCACTTCCTCCACTTCCTCCACTTCCTCCACTTCCTCCATTTCGTACACTTCCTCCGCTTCCTCCTCTTCCTCCCCTTCCTCCGCTTCCTTCGCTTCGTCAACTTCATACACTTCGTCCACTTCCTCCACTTCCTCCACTTCGTCCAGTCCGTCTAATACGTCCATTTCGTCCACTCCGTCCACTTTGTCCACTTCGCCCACTTCCTCAACTTCCTCCACTTCCTCCACTTCCTTCAGTTCCTCCACTTCGTCAACTTCTTACACTTCCTCCACTTCCTCCACTTCGTCAACTTTACCCACATCCTCCACTTGGTCCACATGGTCCACTTGGTCCACTTGGTCCAATTGGTCCACTTCGTCCACTTGGTACACTTTCTCTAGTTCCTCCACTTCCTTCACTTCGTCCACTTCCTACACTTCGTCAACTTCCGCCACTTCCTCCACTTCCTCCACTTCGTCTACTTCGTCCACTTCGTCAAATTCGTCAACTTCCTCCACTTCCTCCGCTTCCTCCACTTCCTCCGCTTCCTCCACTTCGTCCACTTCGTCCACCTCGTCCACTTTGTCAATTTCGTCCACTTCGTCCACTTTGTCAACTTCGTCCACTTCGTCAACATTGTCCACTTCGTCCCCTTCGTCAACTTTGTCCACTTCGTCCCCTTCGTCTACGTCGTGCACTTCCTCCACTTTGTGCACTTCCTCCACTTGGTCCACTTTGTCCACTTCGCCCACTTCGCCCACTTTATCAACTTTGTCATTTTACTCCCCTTCGTCTACGTCGTCCACTTCCTCCACTTGGTCCACATTGTCAACTTCGTCAACTTCGTCAACTTTGTCAATTTGCTCCACTTCCTCCACTTCTTCCGCTTCCTCCGCTTTGTCCACTTCGTCAACTTCGACAACTTCTCCACATCCTCCACTTCCTCCACTTCCTCGACTTCCTCCACTTCGTCCACTTCCTTCACTTCGTCAACTTCGTCGACTTCGCCACTTTGTCCACTTCATCCACTTCCTCCACTTCGTCCACTTCCTCCACTTCCTCCACTTCCTCCACTTCCATCACTTCCTCCACTTCGTTCACTTCGTCCACTTCGTACAATTCCTCCACTTCCATCACTTCCTCCGCTTCGTTCACTTCCTCCACTTCGTCAACTTCCTTCACTTAGTCCACTTCCTCCACTTCGTCAACTTCTCCACATCCTTCACTTCCTCCACTTCCTCGACTTCCTCCACTTCCTCCACTTCCTTCACTTCCTCAACTTTGTCGACTTCGCCACTTCGTCCACTTCATCCTGGTCCTCCACTTCGTCCACTTCCTGCACTTCCTCCACTTCCTCCACTTCCTTCACTTCCTCCACTTCGTACAATTCGTCCACTTCGTACAATTCCTCCACTTCCTCTACTTGCTCCGCTTCCTCAGCTTTCTTCGCTTCCTCCACTTTGTCAACTTCGTCAACTTCGCCATTTCCTTCACTTCGTCCACTTCTTCCACTTCGTCAACTTCGTCCACTTCCTCCACTTCGTCTACTTAGTGAACTTCGTCCACTTCGTGAACTTCGCCCACTTCGTCTACTTCGTGAACTTCGCCCACTTCGTCTACTTCGTGAACTTCGTCCACTTCGTGAACTTCGCCCACTTCGTCCACTTCCTCCACTTCGTCAACTTTTTCAACTTCCTCCACTCCCTCCACTTCGTCAAGTTTGTCCACTTCGTCGACTTCCTCCACTTCCTCCAGTTCCTCCACTTCCTCCACTTCTTCCTCCACTTCCTCCACTTTGTCCACTTCGTCAACCTCGTCAACATCGTCCACTTTGTCCACTTCGTCCACTTCGTCAACTTCTTCCACTTCGTCCACATCGTCAACTTCGTCCACTTCGTCAACTTGTTCCATTTCGTCCCCTTCGTCTACGTCCTCCACTTCCTTCACTTCCTCCACTTCGTCCACTTCCTCCACTTCCACCACTTCCTCCGCTTCCTCCACTTCGGCCACTTCCTACACTTCGTCAACTTGGTCCACTTCGACCACTTCGTCAACTTCCTTCACTTCCTCCACTTCGTCCACTTCGTCCACTTGCTCCACTTCGTCCACTTCGTCCACTTCGTCCACTTCGTCTACTTCGTCCACTTCGTCCACTTCGTCCACTTCGTCTACTTCGTCCACTTCATCCACTTCGTCCACTTCCACAACTTCGTCCACTTCAACCACTTCGTCCACTTCGTCAACTTCGTCCACTTGTTCCATTTCGTCCCCTTCGTCTACGTCGTCCACTTCCTTCACTTCTCCACTTCGTCCCCTTCCTCCACTTCTTCAACTTCCTCCATTTCCTCCATTTCCTCCACTTCTTCCACTTCCACCACTCCTTCCACTTCCTTCACTTCGTCAACTTCGTCCACTTTCACAACTTCGTCCACTTCCTCCACTTCCTCCACTTCCTCCACTTCCTCCACTTCCTCCACTTCTTCCTCCACTTCGTCCACTTCCTCCACTTCGTCCACTTCGTCATCTTCGTCTACTTCTTCGACTTCGTCCACTTCCTCCACTTCGTCCACTTTGTCAACTTCGTCGACTTCGTCAACGTCGTCAACTTCCTCCACTTCCTCCACTTCGTCTGCTTCCTCACTCCGCTTCGTCCACATCGTCAACATCGTCAACTTCGTCCACTTCATCGACTTCCTCCACTTTCTCCACTTCCTCCGCTTCCTCCACGTCGTCCACTTCCTCCACTTCCTCCACT
The DNA here is from genome assembly GCF_029865625.1 of Vigna umbellata. Lineage (NCBI taxonomy): Eukaryota > Viridiplantae > Streptophyta > Magnoliopsida > Fabales > Fabaceae > Vigna > Vigna umbellata. Next base: position 16,069,393 of record NC_142170.1, on the reverse strand, counting down.
TCGTCCACTTGCTCCACTTCCTCCGCTTCGTCCACTTCGTCCACTTTCTCCACTTCCTCCACTTCCTCCACTTCGGTCACTTCCTCCACTTCGTCAACTTTGTGCACTTCGTCCACTTCGTCAACTTCCTCCACTTCCTCCACTTCCCCCACTCGTCCATTTGCTCCACTTCGTCCACTTCGTCCACTTCGTCCACTTCCACAACTTCGTCCACTTCCACAACTTCGTCCACTTCGACCACTTCGTCCACTTCGTCAACTTCGTCCACTTGTTCCATTTCGTCCCCTTCGTCTACGTCGTCCACTTCCTTCACTTCTCCACTTCGTCCCCTTCCTCCACTTCTTCAACTTCCTCCATTTCCTCCATTTCCTCCACTTCTTCCAGTTCCACCACTCCTTCCACTTCCTTCACTTCGTCAACTTCGTCCACTTTCACAACTTCCTCCACTTCCTCCACTTCCTCCACTTCCTCCACTTCCTCCACTTCCTCCACTTCTTCCTCCACTTCGTCCACTTCCTCCACTTCGTCCACTTCGTCATCTTCGTCTACTTCTTCGACTTCGTCCACTTCCTCCACTTCGTCCACTTTGTCAACTTCGTCGACTTCGTCAACGTCGTCAACTTCCTCCACTTCCTCCACTTTGTCTGCTTCCTCACTCCGCTTCGTCCACATCGTCAACATCGTCAACTTCGTCCACTTCATCGACTTCCTCCACTTTCTCCACTTCCTCCGCTTCCTCCGCTTCGTCCACTTCCTCCACTTCGTCCACTTGCTCCAGTTCCTCCGCTTCGTCCACTTCCTCCACTTCCTCCACTTCGGCCACTTCCTCCACTTCGTCAACTTTGTCCACTTCGTCCACTTCGTCAACTTCCTCCACTTCCTCCACATCCTCCACTTCCTCCACTCGTCCATTTGCTCCACTTAGTCCACGTCCTCCACTTCGTCCACGTCCTCCACTTCGTCCACTTCGTCCACTTGTTCCATTTCGTCCCATTCATCTACGTCGTCCACTTCCTTCACTTCTCCACTTCCTCCCCTTACTCCACTTCCTCCACTTCCTCCACTTCCTTCACTTACTTCACTTCGTCAACTTCGTCCACTTCGCCACTTCGTCAACTTCGTCCACATCGTCAACTTCGTGAATTTCGTCCACTTCGTAAACATCTTCCATTTCGTCCCCTTCGTCTGCGTGGTCCACTTCCTTCACTTCCTCTACTTCTTTCACTTCTTCCACTTCTTCCACTTCTTCCACTTCCTCCACTTCATCCACTTCGTCCTCTTCCTCCGCTTCCTCCACTTCCTCCACTTCCTCCACTTTCTCCGCTTCGCCCACTTCGTCCACCTCGTCCACTTTGTCAATTTTGTCCGCTTCGTCCACTTTGTCAACTTCGTCCACTTCGTCAACTTTGTCCACTTCGTCCCCTTCGTCAACTTTGTCCACTTCGTCCCCTTCGTCTACGTCGTGCACTTCCTCCACTTTGTCCACTTTCTCCACTTGGTCCACTTTGTCCACTTCGCCGACTTCGCCCACTTCATCAACTTTGTCATTTTACTCCCCTTCGTCTACGTCGTCCACTTCGTCCACTTCCTCCACTTGGTCCACTTTGTCAACTTCGTCCACTTCGTCAACTTCGTCGACTTCCTCCACTTCCTCCACTTCTTCCGCTTTCTCCGCTTCCTCCGCTTTGTCCACTTCGTCAACTTCTCCACATCCTCCACTTCCTCCACTTCGTCCCCTTCGTCCCCTTCATCTACGTCGTCCACTTCCTCCATTTCGTCCACTTCCTCCACTTCGTCCACTTTGTCAACTTCGTCGACTTCGTCAACGTCGTCAACTTCCTCCACTAACTCCACTTCATCTGCTTCCTCCCTCCGCTTCGTCCACTTCGTCAACTTCGCCACTTCTCCACATCCTCCACTTCTCCACATCCTCCACTTCCTCAACTTCCTCCACTTCCTTCACTTCGTCAACTTCATCCACTTCGCCACTTCATCAACATCGTCAACTTCGTCCACTTCATCGACTTCCTCCATTTTCTCCACTTACTCCACTTCCTCCACTTCGTCCACTTCGACCACTTCGTCCACTTCGGCCACTTCGTCAACTTGTTCCATTTCGTCCCCTTCGTCTACGTCCTCCACTTCCTTCACTTCCTCCACTTCCTCCACTTCTTCCACTTGCTCCACTTCCTCCACTTCGTCCACTTGCTCCACTTCCTCCGCTTCCTCCACTTGCTCCACTTCGTCCACTTGCTCCACTTCCTCCACTTCGGCCACTTCGTCCACTTCTTCAACTTTATCCACTTCGTCCACTTCGTGAACTTCCTCCACTTCGTCCACTTCCTCCACTTCGTCCACTTCATCAACTTCTCCACATCCTCCACTTCCTCCACTTCCTCGACTTCCTCCACTTCGTCCACTTCCTTCACTTCCTCAACTTTGTCCACTTCGCTACTTCATCCACTTCATCCTGGTCCTCCACTTCGTCCACTTCCTGCACTTCCTCCACTTCCTTCACTTCCTGCACTTCATTCACTTCGTCCACTTCGTACAATTCCTCCACTTCCTCTACTTGCTCCGCTTCTTCGCTTCCTCCACTTCGTGAACTTCGTCAACTTCGCCACTTCCTTCACTTCGTCCACTTCTTCCACTTCTTCCACTTCGTCAACTTCGTCCACTTCCTCAACTTCGTGAACTTCGTGCACTTCGTGAACTTCGCCCACTTCGTCCACTTCTTCCACTTCGTCAACTTTTTCAACTTCCTCCACTTCCTCCACTTCGTCAAGTTTGTCCACTTCGTCGACTTCCTCCACTTCCTACACTTCCTCCAGTTCCTCCACTTCTTCCTCCACTTCCTCCACTTTGTCCACTTTGTCCACTTCGTCAACCTCGTCAACATCGTCCACTTTGTCCACTTCGTCCACTTCGTCAACTTCTTCCACTTCGTTCACTTCGGCCACTTCTTCCACTTCGTCCAATTCGTCCACTTCGACCACTTCTTCCACTTCGTCAACTTGTTCCATTTCATCCCCTTCGTCTACGTCCTCCACTTCCTTCACTTCCTCCACTTCCTCCACTTCTTCCACTTCCTCCACTTCCTCCACTTCCTCCGTTTCCTCCACTTCCTCCACTTGCTCCACTTCGTCCACTTCCTCCACTTCCTCCACTTCGGCCACTTCCTACACTTTGTCCACTTCGTCCTCTTCGTCCACTTCGTCCACTTCGTCCACTTCGTCCACTTCGTCCACTTCGTCCACTTCGTCCACTTCGTCCACTTCGTCCACTTCGTCCACTTCCTTCACTTCCTCCACTTCGTCCACTTCGTCCACTTGCTCCACTTCGTCCACTTCGTCCACTTGCTCCACTTCGTCCACTTCGTCAACTCCGTCCACTTCGTCCACTTCGTCCACTTCGTCTACTTCGTCCACTTCGTCCACTTCCTCAACTTCGTCCACTTCGACCACTTCGTCCACTTCCTCAACTTCGTCCACTTGTTCCATTTCGTCCCCTTCGTCTACGTCGTCGACTTCCTTCACTTCTCCACTTCGTCCTCTTCCTTCACTTCTTCAACTTCCTCCATTTCCTCCATTTCCTCCACTTCATCCACTTCCACCACTTCCTCACTCCCTCCACTTCCTTCACTTCGTGAACTTCGTCCACTTTCACAACTTCCTCCACTTCCTCCACTTCCTCCACTTTCTCCACTGCCTCCACTTCCTCCACTTCTTCCTCCACTTCCACCACTTCCTCCACTTCGTCCACTTCGTCATCTTCGTCTACTTCTTCGACTTCGTCCACTTCGTCCACTTCGTCCACTTCCTCCACTTCGTCTGCTTCCTCCCTCCGCTTCGTCCACATCGTCAACTTCGTCCACTTCATCGACTTCCTCCACTTTCTCCACTTCCTCCGCTTCCTCAGCTTCGTCCACTTCCTCCACTTGCTCCACTTCGTCCACTTGCTCCACTTGCTCCACTTCGTCCACTTGCTCCACTTGCTCCACTTGCTCCACTTCCTCGTCAACTTCGCCACTTCGTCAACTTCCTCTACTTCGTCAACTTCGTCCACTTTGTCCACTTCGTCCACTTCCTCCTCTTCTTCCATTTCGTCCCCTTCGTCTCCGTCGTCCACTTCCTTCACGTCCTCCACTTCCCCCACCTCCTCCTCTTCCTCCACTTTCTCCACTTCCTCCACTTCCTCCACTTCCTCCACTTCTTCCACTGCTTCCACTTCCTCCACTTCCTCCACTTCCTCCGCTTCGTCCACTTCGTCCACCTCGTCCACTTCGTCCACCTCACCCACTTCGTCAACTTCGTCCACTTCGTCGAATTCGTCCACTTCGCCAACTTCGTCGACTTCATCCACTTCGTACACTTTGTCCACTTCGTCCCCTTCGTCTACGTCGTCCACTTCCTCCACTTCCTCCACTTGGTCTACTTTGTCAACTTCGTCCACTTCGTCAACTTCCTCCACTTCCTCCTCTTCGTCCGCTTCCTCCGCCTCGTCCACTTCGTCAACTTCCTCCACTTCGCCACTTCTTCCTCCACTTCATCCCCTTCCTCCACTTCCTCCACTTCCCCCACTTCCTTCACTTCGTCAACTTCGTCTAGTTCGCCACTTCCTCCACTTCCTCCGCTTCCTCCACATCCTCCACTTCCTCCACTTCCTCCACTTCCTCCCCTTCATCCAATCCTCGGCTTCCTCCGCTTCGTACACTTCCTCCACTTCCTCCACTTCGTCAACTTTGTCCACTGCGTACACTTCGTCACCTTCCTCCACTTCTTCCTCCACTTCATCCACCTCGTCCACTTCGTCCACTTCGTCAACTTCGTCAACTTCTTCTACTTCCTCCCCTTCCTCCGCTTCCTCTGCTTCGTCCACTTCGTCCACTCTGTCCACTTCGTTCACTTCGTCCACTTCGTTCACTTCGTCCACTTCGTCAACTTCGTCCACCTTGCCACTTCGTCCCCTTCCTCCACTTTCTCCACTTCGTCCACTTCGTCAACTTCGTCATCTTCGTCCACTTCGCCCACTTCACCCACTTCGCCCACTTCGCCCACTTCACCCACTTCGCCCACTTCGCCCACTTCGTCAACTTCTTCAACTTCATCCACTTCATCAACTTTGTCAACTTATTCCACTTCGTCCACTTAGCCCACTTCGCCCACTTCATCCACTTCGCCACTTCCTCCACGTATTCCTCCACTTCCTCCACTTTGTCCACTTCCTCCACTTCCTCCGCTTCCTCCATTTCTTCCACTTCGTCCCCTTCTTCCCCTTCGTCCCCTTCGTCCCCTTAATCCCCTTCGTCAATTTCGTCCACTTCGTCCACTTCGTCCACTTCGTCAACTTCGTCCACTTCGTTCACTTTTGTCAACTTCCTCCACTTCCTCCGCTTCCTCCGCTTCCTCCGCTTCGTCCAGTTTGTCCAATTCGCCACTTCCTCCACTTCCTCCACTTCGCCACTTCCTCCACTTCCTCCACTTCGTCAACTTCGTCCACTTTGTCCACTTCGTCCACTTCGTCAACTTCGCCTCTTCATCCTCTTCTTCCATTTCGTCCCCTTCGTCTACGTCGTCCACTTCCTTCACGTCCTCCACTTCCCCCACTTCCTCCACTTCCTCCACTTCCTCCACTTCCTCCACTTCCTCCACTTCCTCCACTGCTTCCACTTTCTCCACTTCCTCCACTTCCTCCATTTCGTCCACTTCGTCCACCTCGTCCAGTTCGTCCACCTCACCCACTTCGTCAACTTCGTCCGCTTCGTCAACCTCGTCCACTTCGTCGACTTCGTCAACTTCGTACACTTCGTCCCCTTCGTCTACGTCGTCCACTTCCTCCACTTGGTCTACTTTGTCAACTTCCTCCGCTTCGTCCGCTTCCTCCGCCTCGTCCACTTCGTCAACTTCGTCCGCTTGGCCACTTCTCCTCATCCTCCACTTCAACCCCTTCCTCGACTTCCTCCACTTCCTCCACTTACTTCACTTCGTCAACTTCGTCCATTTTGCCACTTCCTCCACTTCCTCCGCTTCCTCCACTTCTCCACTTGCTCCACTTCCTCCACTTCCTCCCGTTTATCCAATTCGTCCGCTTCCTCCGCTTCGTCCACTTCCTCCACTTCCTCCACTTCGTCAACTTTGTCCACTTGGTACACTTCGTCAGCTTCCTCCACTTCCTCCATTTCTGCCTTTACTTCCTCCACTTCGTCCACATCGTCCACTTCGTCCACTTCGTCCACTTCGTCAACTTCTTCTACTTCCTCCACTTCCTCCGCTACCTCTGATTCGTTCGACTTCGTCCACTCCGTCCACTTCGTTCACTTCGTCCACTTCGCCACTTCTCCACATCCTCCACCTCCTCCACTTCCTCCACTTCATCCCCTTCGTCCACTTTGTCAACTTCGTCCACTTCGTCAACTTTGTCCACTTCGTCCCCTTCGTCTACGTCGTGCACTTCCTCCACTTTGTCCACTTCCTCCACATGGTCCACTTTGTCAACTTTGTCCACTTCGTAAACTTCGTCCCCTTCGTCTACGTCCTCCACTTTGTCCACTTCCTCCACTTGGTCCACTTTGTCAACTTCGTCCACTTCGTCAACTTCGTCAACTTCCTCCACTTCCTCCACTTCTTCCGCTTCCTCCGCTTCCTCTGCTTCCTCCGCTTCGTCCACTTCGTCAACTTGTCAACTTCTCCACATCCTCGACTTCCTCCACTTCCTCGACTTCCTCCACTTCATCCACTTCCTTCACTTCGTCAACTTCGTCCACTTCGCCACTTTGTCCACTTCCTCCACTTCTTCCACTTCCTCCACTTCCTCCAGTTCCTCCACTTCCTCCACTTCGTCCACTTCGTCAACTTCATCAACTTAGTCATCTTCCTCCACTTCGCCCACTTCGCCCACTTCGTCAACTTCTTCAATTTCGTCCACTTCGCCCACTTCATCAACTTTATCATTTTACTCCCCGTCGTCTACGTCGTCCACTTCCTCCACTTGGTCCACTTTGTCAACTTCCTCCACTTCGTCAACTTCGTCAACTTCCTCCACTTCCTCCACTTCTTCCGCTTCCTCCGCTTCCTCTGCTTCCTCCGCTTTGTCCACTTCGTCAACTTCGTCAACTTCTCCACATCATCCACTTCCTCCACTTCCTCGACTTCCTCCACTTCGTCCACTTCCTTCACTTCGTCAACTTCGTCCACTTTGCCACTTCATCCACTTCATCCACTTCCTCCACTTCGTCCACTTCCTGCTCTTCCTCTACTTCCTCCACTTCCTCCACTTCCTTCACTTCCTTCACTTTGTTCACTTCGCCCACATCGTACAATTCCTCCACTTCCTCTACTTGCTACGCTTCCCCCGCTTTCTTCGCTTGTTCCACTTTGTCAACTTCGCCACTTCCTTCACTTCGTCCACTTCTACCACTTCGTCCTCTTCCTCCACTTCGTCTACTTCGTGAACTTCGTCCACTTGGTACACTTCGTGAACTTCGCCCACTTCCTCCACTTCGTGAACTTTTTCAACTTCCTCCACTTCCTCCACTTCATCAAGTTTGTCCACTTCGTCAACTTCCTCCACTTCCTCCAGTTCGTCAAGTTTCTCCACTTCGTCAACTTCCTCCACTTCCTCCAGTTCCTCAACTTCTTCCTCCAGTTCCTCCACTTCCTCCACTTTGTCCACTTCGTCCACTTCGTGAACCTCGTCAACATCGTCCACTTTATCCACTTCGTCCACTTTGTCAACTTCGTCAACATCGTCCACTTCGTCCACTTCGTCCACTTCATCCACTTCGTCAATTTCGTCCACTTCGTCAACTTCGTCAACTTCCTCCACTTCCTCCACTTCCTCCGCTTCCTCCGCTTCGTTCGCTTCGTCCGCTTCGTCCACTTCGCCACTTCGCCACTTCCTCCACTTCCTCCACGTCTTCCACATCCTCCACTTCCTCCACTTCCTCCACTTCCTCCACTTCGTCTACTTCGTCCACTTGGTCCACTTCGACCACTTCGTCCAGTTCGTGCACTTCATCAACTTTGTCCACTTCGTCAACTTGTTCCATTTCGTCCCCTTCGTCTAAGTCGTCCACTTCCTTCACTTCCTCCACTTCCTCCACTTCTTCCACTTCCTCCACTTCCTCCACTTCGTCCACTTACCCACTTCTCCACATCCTCCAATTGCTCCACGTCCTGCACTTCCTCCACTTCATCCACTTCCTTCACTTGTCAACTTCGTCCACTTCCTCCCCTTCCTCCGCTTCCTCCGCTTCGTGAACTTCGTCAACTTCGTCCACTTCGCCATTTCGTCCCCTTCGTCCCTCTTCGTCGACTTCGCCCACTTCGCCCACTTCGCCCTCTTCGCCCACTTCGTCAACTTTTTCAACTTCGTCTACTTCATCAACTTTGTCATTTTACTCCAGTTCGTCCACTTCGCCCACTTCCTCCACTTCGTCCAATTCGTCCACTTTGTCAACTTCGTCCACTTCCTCCACCTCCTCCACTTCCTCCACTTCGTCAGCTTTTATCCACTTCCTCCACTTCCACCAATTTGTCAACTTCATCCACTTCGTCCAGTTCGACCACTTCGTCCACTTCGTCTTCTTCTTCCATTTTGTCCCCTTCGTCTACGTCGTCCACATCCTTCACGTGCTCCACTTCGTCCACTTCGTCCACTTCCTCCCCTCCCTCCGCTTCGTCCACCTCGTCCACATCGTCCACCTCGTCCACTTCGTCCACTTCGTCCACTTCGTCTACGTCATCCACTTCCTCCACTTCCTCTACTTCCTCCACTTCGTCCACCGTGTCAACTTCGTCCACTTCGTCAACTTCGTCAATTTCGTCAACTTCCTCCACTTCCTCCATTCCTCCGCTTCTTCCGCTTCGTCCACTTCGTCAACTTCGTGCACTTCGCCACTTCTCCACATCCTCCACTTCATCCCCTTCCTCGACTTCAACCACTTCCTCCACTTCGTCAACTTCCTTCACCTCTTCAACTTCGTCAACTTCGCGACTTCCTCCACTTCCTCCACTTCGTCAACTTCCTCCACTTTGTCAACTTTGTCCACTTCGTACACTTCGTCAACTTCCTCCACTTCCTCAACTTCTTCCTCTACTTCGTCCACTTCGTCCACGTCGTCCACTTCGTACACTTCGTCAACGTCGTACAACTTCCTCCACTTCCTCTATTTAATCCTCCACTTCGTGCACTTCGTCCACGTCCTCCACTTCGTCAACTTAGTCCACTTCCTCCACTTCCTCCCCTTCGTCAACTTTCTCCACTTGCTCCGCTTCCTCCGCTTCTTTCGCTCCCTTCGCTTCGTCAACTTCGTCAACTTCGCCACTTCCTCCACTTCCTCTACTTCCTCCACTTCATCCACTTCCTCCACTTCGTCAACTTCTTACACTTCGTCCACTTCGTCCACTTCTTCCTCCACTTCGTCCACTTCCTCCACTTCCTCCACTTCCTCCACTTCCTCCACTTCGTGCACCTCGTCCACCTCGTCCACTTCGTCAACTTCGCAACTTCCTCCACTTCGTCCACTTCCTCCACTTTCTCCACTTTGACCAATTCCTCCACTTCATCCACTTCGTCAACTTTGTCCAGTTCGTCCACTTCGTCAACTTCCTCCACTTCTTCCACTTCGTCAACTTCCTCCACTTCCTCCGCTTCCTCCACTCCGTCAACTTCGTCCACCTCGCCACTTCTCCACATCTTCCACTTCCTCCACTTCGTCCACTTCCTCAACTTCGTCAAATTTGTCCACTTCGCCACTTCATCCACTTCTTCCACTTCCTCCACTTTGTCCACTTCCTCCACTTCCTGCACTTCCTCCACTTCCTGCACTTCGTACACTTCCTCCTCTTCCTCCCCTTCCTCCGCTTCTTCCGCTTCCTTCGCTTCGTCAACTTCGTCCACTTCGCAACTTCGTCCACTTCGTCCACTTCATCCACTTCCTCCACTTCGTCCAGTCCGTCCAATGCGTCCACCCCGTCCATTCGTCCACTTCGCCCACTTCCTCCACTTCCTCCATTTCCTCCACTAAGTCCACTTCCTCCACTTCGTCAACTTCTTACACTTCCTCCACTTCCTCCACTTCGTCAACTTTATCCACTTCGTCCACTTCTTCCTCCACTTCGTCCACTTTGTCCACTTCGTCCACTTCGTCAACTTCGCAACTTTCTCTAGTTCCTCCACTTCCTTCACTTCGTCCACTTCCTCCACTTCGTCAACTTCCGCCACTTCCTCCACTTCCTCCACTTCGTCAACTTCGTCCACGTCATAGACTTCGTCCACTTCGTCCACTTCGTCAAATTCGTCAACTTCCTCTACTTCCTCCACTTCCTCCGCTTCCTGTGATTCAACCACTTCCTCCACTTCGTCAACTTCGTCCACTTCGCTACTTATCCACATCTTCCAGTTCCTCCACTTCCTCCACTTCCTGCACTTCCTCCACTTCCTCCACTTCTTCCTCCACTTGGTCCACTTCCTCAACTTCGTCTACTTCGTCCACTTCGTCTACTTCGTCTACTTCGTCCACTTCGTCCAATTCGTGCACTTCGCCCACTTCGTCCACTTCGTCAACTTCCTCCACTTCGTCCACTTCGTCCACTTCGTCCACTTTGTCCACTTCCTCAACTTCCTCCGCTCCCTTCGCTTCGTCAACTTCGTCAACTTCGCCACTTCCTCCACTTCCTTCACTTCCCCCACTACGTCCACTTCGTCCACTTCGTCCACTCCTTCCACTTCGTTCACTTCGTCCACTCCTTCCACTTCGTTCACTTTGTGCACTTCCTCCACTTCGTCCACTTCCTCCACTTCGTTCACTTCGTCCATTTCGTCAACTTCGTCCAGTTCGTCCACTTTGCCCACTTCGCCCACTTCGCCCACTTCGCCCACTTTGCCCACTTCCTCCACTTCCTCTACTTCCTCCACTTCGTCCTTCGTCAAGTTCTTACACTTCCTCCACTTCCTCCACTACCTCCACTTCTTCCTCCACTTCCTCCACTTCCTCCACTTCGTCAACTTTGTACACTTCCTCCACTTCCTCCCCTTCCTCCGCTTCCTCCGCTTCTTCCACTTCCTCCACTTCTTCCTCCACTTCGTTCACTTGGTCCACTTCCTCAACTTCGTCCACTTCGTCTACTTCGTCCGCTTCGTCCACTTCGTCCAATTCATCGACTTCGTCCACTTTCTCCACTTCCTCAACTTCCCCAACTTCCTCAACTTCGTCCATTTCGTAGACTTCGTCCACTTCATCAACTTCGTCAACTTCCTCTACTTCCTCCACTTCCTTCGCTTCGTCCACTTCGTCCACTTTGCCACTTGTCCACATCTTCCACTTCCTCCACTTCCTCCACTTCCTTCACTTCGTCAACTTCGTCAACTTTGTCCACTTTGCCACTTCGTCCACGTCCTCCACTTTGTCCACTTAGTCCACTTCCTCCACTTCCTCTGTTTCCTCCGCTTCCTCCCCTTCCTTTGCTTCGTCAACTTCGTCCACTCCGTCCTCTGCGTCCATTTCTTCCACTTCGTCCACTTCGTCCTCTTCGTTCACTTCATCCATTTCGTGAACTTCGTCCATTTTGTCCACTTCGCCCACTTCCTCCACTTCCTCCACTTCGTCCACTTTGTCCACTTCGTCAACTTCGTCAACTTCTTCCACTTCCTCCACTTCCTTCACTTCGTCAACTTTGTCCACTTCGCCAATTCGTCCACTTCTTCCACTTCCTCCACTTTGTCGACTTCGTCCACTTCCTCCACTTCCTCCACTTCCTCCACTTCCTCCATTTCGTACACTTCCTCCGCTTCCTCCTCTTCCTCCCCTTCCTCCGCTTCCTTCGCTTCGTCAACTTCATACACTTCGTCCACTTCCTCCACTTCCTCCACTTCGTCCAGTCCGTCTAATACGTCCATTTCGTCCACTCCGTCCACTTTGTCCACTTCGCCCACTTCCTCAACTTCCTCCACTTCCTCCACTTCCTTCAGTTCCTCCACTTCGTCAACTTCTTACACTTCCTCCACTTCCTCCACTTCGTCAACTTTACCCACATCCTCCACTTGGTCCACATGGTCCACTTGGTCCACTTGGTCCAATTGGTCCACTTCGTCCACTTGGTACACTTTCTCTAGTTCCTCCACTTCCTTCACTTCGTCCACTTCCTACACTTCGTCAACTTCCGCCACTTCCTCCACTTCCTCCACTTCGTCTACTTCGTCCACTTCGTCAAATTCGTCAACTTCCTCTACTTCCTCCACTTCCTCCGCTTCCTCCGCTTCCTGCGATTCATCCACTTCCTCCACTTCGTCAACTTCGTCCACTTCGCAACTTCTCCACAACTTCTACTTCCTCCACTTCCTCCACTTCTTCCTCCACTTCCTCCACTTGGTCCACTTCCTCAACTTCGTCCACTTCGTCTACTTCGTCCACTTCGTCCACTTCGTCCACTTCGTCCACTTCGTCCACTTCGTCCACTTCGTCCACTTCGTCAACTTCGTCAACTTCCTCCACTTCGTCCACTTTGTCCACTTCCTCAACTTCCTCCGCTTCCTCCGATTCCATCGCTTCGTCAAATTCGTCAACTTCACAACTTCCTCCACATCCTCCACTTCCCCCACTTCTTCCACTGCGTCCACTTCGTCCACTCCTTCCACTTCATCCACTTTGTCCACTTCCTCCACTTCCTCCACTTCCTCCACTTCCTCCACTTCGTTCACTTCGTCCATTTCGTCCAGTTCGTCCACTTTGCCCACTTCGCCCACTTCGCCCACTTCCTCCACTTCCTCTACTTCCTCCACTTCGTCCACTGCGTCCACTTCGTCAACTTCTTACACTTCCTCCACTTCCTCCACTTCCTCCACTTCCTCCACTACCTCCACTTCTTCCTCCACTTCCTCCACTTCGTCCACTTCGTCAACTTTGTACACCTCCTCCACTTCCTCCACTTCCTCCGCTTCCTCCGTTTCCTCCACTTCCTCCACTTCGTCCACTTCTTCCTCCACTTCGTTCACTTGGTCCACTTCCTCAACTTCGTCCACTTCGTCCACTTCGTCCACTTCGTCCACTTCGTCTACTTCGTCAACTTCGTCCACTTCCTCCACTTCCTCAACTTCCCCCACTTCCTCAACTTCGTCCATTTCGTAGACTTCGTCCACTTCATCCACTTCATCAACTTCGTCAACTTCCTCTACTTCCTCCACTTCCTTCGCTTCCTCCACTTCCTGCACTTCCTTCGCTTCCTCCACTTCGCCACTTCTCCACATCTTCCACTTCCTCCACTTCCTTCACTTCGTCCACTTCGTCAACTTTGTCCAGTTTGCCACTTCGTCCACTTCTTCCACTTCGTCCACTTCATCCACTTCATCCACCTCGTTCACTTCGTCCATTTCTTGAACGTCGTCCATTTCGTTCACTTCGCCCACTTCCTCCACTTCCTCCACTTCGTCCACTTCGTCAACTTCTTACACTTCCTCCACTTCCTCCACTTTGTCAACTTTGTTAACTTCGTCGACTTCCTCCACTTCGTCAACTTTATCCACTTCGTCCACTTCTTCCTCCACTTCGTGCACTTGGTCCACTTGGTCCACTTCCTCCACTTCCTGCACTTCCTCCACTTCGTCGTCTTCGTCCACTTCGTAGCTTTCGTCCACCTCATCCACTTCGTCCACTTCGTAGATTTCGTCCACTTCGTCAACTTCGTCCACTTCGTCACTTCTCCACATCTTCCAATTCCTCCACTTCCTCCACTTCCTCCTCTTCCTCCACTTCCTCAAGTTCCTCCACTTCCTCCACTTCGTCAACTTCCTCCACTTCCTCAGCTTCGTCCACTTAATCCACTTCATCCACTTCGTCAACTTCGTCAACTTTCTGTAGTTCCTCCACTTCCTTCGCTTCCTCCACTCCTTCCACTTCCTCCACTTCCTCCATTTCGTCAACTTCGTCCACTTCCTCCACTTCGTAGACTTCGTCCACTTCGTAGACTTCGTCCACTTCGTCAAATTCGTCAACTTCCTCTACTTCCTCCACTTCCTCTGCTTCCTCCGCTTCCTGCGATTCATCCACTTCCTCCACTTCGTCAACTTCGTCCACTTCGTCAACTTCGTCCACTTCGCCATTTCTCCACATCTTCCACTTCCTCCACTTCCTGCACTTCCTCCACTTCCTCCACTTCTTCCTCCACTTCGTCCACTTGGTCCACTTCGTCTACTTCGTCCACTTCGTCCAATTCGTGCACTTCGCCAACTTCGTCAACTTCGTCCACTTCGTCCATTTCCTCCACTTCGTGCACTTAGTCCACTTCCTCCACTCCCTCCGCTTCCTCCACTTCGTCCACATCGTATACTTCCTCCACTTCCTCCACTTCCTCCGCTTCCTCCGCTTCCTTCGCTTCCTTCACTTTGCCAACTTCGTCCACTTCGTCAACTTCGTCCACTTTGTCCACTTCCTCTACTTCCTCCACTTCCTCTGCTTCCTCCGCTTCGTCCACTTTGCCACTTCTCCACATCTTCCACTTCCTCCACTTCCTCCACTTCCTCCTACTTCGTCCACTTCGTTCATTTCGTCGACTTCGTCCAGTTCGTCCACTTCGTCCACTTCGTTCACTTCGTCCATTTCTTCAAGTTCGTCCACTTCGTCCACCTCGTCCACTTCGTGAACTTCGCAACTTCCTCCACTTCGTCCACTTCCTCCACTTTCTCCACTTCGACCAATTCCTCCACTTCATCCACTTCGTCAACTTTGTCCACTTCGTCCACTTCGTCAACTTCCTCCACTTCTTCCACTTCGTCAACTTCCTCCGCTTCCTCCACTTCCTCCGCTTCCTCCACTTCCTCCTATTTCGTCCACTTCGTTCATTTCGTCGACTTCGTCCAGTTCGTCCACTTCGTCCACTTCGTTCACTTCGTCCACTTCGTTCACTTCGTCCATTTCTTCAAGTTCGTCCACTTCGTCCACTTCGTCCACCTCGTCCACTTCGTCCACTTCGTCAACTTCGCAACTTCCTCCACTTCGTCCACTTCCTCGACTTTCTCCACTTCGACCAATTCCTCCACTTCATCCACTTCGTCACCTTTGTCCACTTCGTCCACTTCGTCAACTTCCTCCACTTCTTCCACTTCGTCAACTTCCTCCACTTCCTCCACTTCTCCACATCTTCCACTTCCTCCACTTCGTCCACTTCCTCAACTTCGTCAAATTTGTCCACTTCGCCACTTCATCCACTTCTTCCACTTCCTCCACTTTGTCCACTTCCTCCACTTCCTTCACTTCCTCCACTTCCTCCACTTCCTCCGCTTCCTTCGCTTCGTCAACTTCGTCCACTTCGCAACTTCGTCCACTTCGTCCACCCCGTCCATTCGTCCACTTCGCCCACTTCCTCCACTTCCTCCATTTCCTCCACTTCGTCCACTTCCTCCACTTCGTCAACTTCTTACACATCCTCCACTTCCTCCACTTCGTCAACTTTATCCACTTCGTCCACTTCTTCCTCCACTTGGTCCACTTCGTCCACTTTGTGAACTTCGCAACTTTCTCCAGTTCCTCCACTTTCTTCGCTTCCTCCACTTCGTCAACTTCCGCCACTTCCTCCACTTCCTCCACTTCGTCAACTTCGTCCACGTCATAGACTTCGTCTACTTCGTCAAATTCGTCAACTTCCTCTACTTCCTCCACTTCCTCCGCTTCCTGTGATTCATCCACTTCCTCCACTTCGTCAACTTTGTCCACTTCGCTACTTCTCCACATCTTCCAGTTCCTCCACTTCCTCCACTTCCTCCACTTCCTCCACTTCCTCCACTTCTTCCTCCACTTGGTCCACTTCCTCAACTTCGTCCACTTCGTCTACTTCGTCCACTTCGTCTACTTAGTCCACTTCGTCCAATTCGTGCACTTCGCCCACTTTGTCCACTTCGTCAACTTCCTCCACTTCGTCCACTTCCTCCACTTCGTCCACTTTGTCCACTTCCTCAACTTCCTCCGCTTCCTACGCTTCCTTCGCTCCCTTCGCTTCGTCAACTTCGTCAACTTCGCCACTTCCTCCACTTCCTTCACTTCCCCCACTTCGTCCACTACGTCCACTTCGTCCACTTCGTCCACTCCTTCCACTTCGTTCACTTCGTCCACTCCTTCCACTTCGTTCACTTTGTGCACTTCGTCCACTTCCTCCACTTCCTCCACTTCGTTCACTTCGTCCATTTCGTCAACTTCGTCCAGTTCGTCCACTTTGCCCACTTTGCCCACTTCGCCCACTTCGCCCACTTCGCCCACTTCGTCCACTCCGTCCACTTCGTCAAGTTCTTACACTTTCTCCACTTCCTCCACTTCCTCCACTACCTCCACTTCTTCCTCCACTTCCTCCATTTCGTCCACTTCGTCCACTTCGTCAACTTTGTACACTTCCTCCACTTCCTCCACTTCCTCCGCTTCCTCCGCTTCTTCCACTTCCTCCACTTCTTCCTCCACTTCGTTCACTTGCTCCACTTCCTAAACTTCGTCCACTTCGTCCACTTCGTCCACTTCGTCTCCTTCGTCCGCTTCGTCCCCTTCGTCCAATTCGTCCACTTCGTCCACTTTCTCCACTTCCTCAACTTCCCCAACTTCCTCAACTTCGTCCACTTCGTAGACTTCGTCCACTTCATCAACTTCGTCAACTTCCTCTACTTCCTCCACTTCCTTCGCTTCGTCCACTTCGTCCACTTTGCCACTTCTCCACATCTTCCACTTCCTCCACTTCCTCCACTACCTCCACTTCTTCCTCCACTTCCTCCACTTCGTCCACTTCGTCAACTTTGTACACTTCCTCCACTTCCTCCACTTCCTTCGCTTGCTCCGTTTCCTCCTCTTCCTCCACTTCGTCCACTTCTTCGTCCACTTCGTCTACTTCGTCTGCTTCGTCCACTTCGTCCACTTCGTCAACTTCGTCCACTTCCTCCACTTCCTCAACTTCCCCCACTTCCTCAACTTTGTCCATTTCGTAGACTTCGTCCACTTCATCCACTTCATCAACTTCGTCCACATCTTCCACTTCCTCCACTTCCTCCACTTCCTTCAACTTCGTCAACTTTGTCCACTTTGCCACTTCGTCCACTTAGTCCACATCCTCCACTTCCACCGTTTCCTTCGCTTCCTCCGCTTCCATTGCTTCGTCAACTCTGACCACTCCGTCCTCTGCGTCTACTTCTTCCACTTCGTCCACGTCGTTCACTTCGTCCATTTCGTGAACGTCGTCCATTTCGTCCACTTCGCCCACTTCATTCACTTCCTCCACTTCGTCCACTTCGTCAACTTCTTACACTTCCTCCAGTTCCTCCCCTTCCTCCACTTTGTCAGCTTTGTCAACTTCGTCCACTTCCTCCACTTCGTCAACTTTATCCACTTCGTCCACTTCTTCCTCCACTTCGTGCAGTTTCTCCACTTGGTCCACTTG
Organism: Vigna umbellata; assembly: GCF_029865625.1. Taxonomy (NCBI): domain Eukaryota; kingdom Viridiplantae; phylum Streptophyta; class Magnoliopsida; order Fabales; family Fabaceae; genus Vigna; species Vigna umbellata. The sequence continues at coordinate 16,051,988 of NC_142170.1, read as the reverse complement.
GTCCACTTCCTCCACTTCCTCCACTTCGTCGTCTTCGTCCACTTCGTCCACTTCGTAAACTTCGTCAACTTCCTCTACATCCTCCATTTCCTCCGCTTCCTTCGCTTCCTCCACTTCCTCCGCTTCCTCCGCTTCCTCCGCTTCCTCCGCTTCCTCCACTTCCTCCACTTCGTCAACTTCGTCCACTTCGTCACTTCTCCACATCTTCCACTTCCTCTACTTCCTCCACTTCCTCCACTTCCTCCACTTCGTCCACTTCCTCCAGTTCCTCCACTTCCTCCACTTCGTCAACTTCCTCCACTTCCTCAGCTTCGTCCACTTAATCCACTTCATCCACTTCGTCAACTTCCTATAGTTCCTCCACTTCCTTCGCTTCCTCCACTCCCTCCACTTCGTCCACTTCCTCCACTTCGTCAACTTCGTCCACTTCGTAGACTTCGTCAACTTCGTCCACTTCGTAGACTTCGTCCACTTCGTCCACTTCGTCAAATTCGTCAACTTCCTCTACTTCCTCCACTTCCTCTACTTCCTCCGCCTCCTGCGATTCATCCACTTCCCCCACTTCGTAAACTTCCTCCACTTCGCCACTTCTCCACATCTTCCACTTCCTCCACTTCCTCCACTTCCTGCACTTCCTCCACTTCCTCCACTTCTTCCTCCACTTCGTCCACTTGGTCCACTTCCTCAACTTCGTCCACTTCGTCCACTTCATCTACTTCGTCCACTTCGTCCACTTCGTTCACTTAGTCCAATTCGTGCACATCGCCCACTTCGTCTACTTCTTCCACTTCGTCAACTTCGTCAACTTCGTCAACTTCATGCACTTCCTCCACTTCCTCCACTTCGTCCACTTTTTGTCCACTTCTTCAACTTCCTCTGCTTCCTCCGCTTCCTTCGCTCCCTTCGCTTCGTCAACTTCGCCACTTTCTCCACTTCCTCCACTTCCCCCACTTCCTCCACTTCCTCCACTTCCCCCACTTCCTCCACTTCCTCCACTTCCCCCACTTCGTCCACTGCGTCCACTTCGTCCACTCCTTCCACTTCGTCCACTCCGTCCACTTCCTCCACTTCCTCCACTTCGTTCATTTCGTCCACTTCGTTCACTTCGTCCATTTCGTCAACTTCGTCTAGTTCGTCCACTTCGCCCACTTCGCCCACTTCGCCCACTTCGCCCACTTCGCCCACTTCCTCCACTTCCTCTACTTCCTCCACTTCGTCCACTTCGTCCATTGCGTCCACTTCATCAAGTTCTTACACTTCCTCCACTTCCTCAACTTCGTCCACTTCATCGACATCGTCAACTTCGTCAACTTCCTCTACCTCCTCCACTTCCTTCGCTTCCTCCACTTCCTCCACTTCCTTCGCCTCGTCCACTTCGTCCACTTCGTCACTTCTCCACATCTTCCACTTCCTCCACTTCCTTCACTTCGTCAACTTTGTCCTCTTCGCCACTTCGTCAACTTCGCCCACATCCTCCACTTCGTGCACTTAGTCTTAGTCCACTTCCTCCACTTCCTCCACTTCCTCCACTTCCTCCGCTTCGTCCGCTTCCTTCGCTTCCTTCGCTTCGCCAACTTCGTCCACTTCGCCATTTCGTCCACTTCCTCCACTTCGGCCACTCCGTCCACTTCGTCGACTCCGTCCAATTTGCCCACTTCGTCCACTTCGCCCACTTCCTCCACTTCATCCACCTCGTCCACTCCGTCCGCTTCGTCCACTCTGTCCACTTTGTGCACTTCGTCCAATTCGTCCACTTCGTCCAATTGGTCCACTTCGTCCAATTGGTCCACTTCGTCCACTTCGTCCACTTCGTCCATTTCGTCAAGTTTATCCAGTTTGTCCACTTCGCTCAATTCGTCCACTTCGCCCACTTCCTCCACTTCGTCTACTTCCTCCACTTTGTACACTTCTTACACTTCCTCCACTTCCTCCACTTCCTCCACTTCCTCCACTTCGTCCATTTCCTCCACTTCGTCAACTTTATCCACTTCGTCCACTTCTTCCTCCACTTCGTCCATTTGGTCCACTTCCTCCACTTCGTCCAATTAGTCAACTTCGTCCAGTTCGACCACTTCTTCCACTTCACCCACTTCCTCCACTTCCTCCACTTCCTGCACTTCGTCAACTTCTTACACTTCCTCCACTTCCTCCACTTCGTCAACTTTGTCAACTTGGTCCACTTCCACCACGTCGTCAACTTTGTCTACTTCGTCCACTTCTTCCTCCACTTCGTCCACTTGGTCCACTTTGTCAACTTCATCAACTTCGCAACTTCCTCCAGTTCCTCCACTTCCTCCACTTTCTCCACTTCGTCCAATTCCTCCACTTCCTCCACTTCCTCCACTTCATCAACTTTGTCCACCACGTGCACTTCTTCCACTTGGTCCACTTCCTCAACTTTGTCCACTTCGTCTAGTTCGTCCACTTCGTCCACTTCGTCAATTTCCTCCACTTCCTCCACTTCCTCCACTTCGTCAACTTTCTCCACTTCCTCAACTTCGTCCACTTCGTAGACTTCGTCCACTTCGTAGACTTCGTCAACATCCTCTTCTTTCTCCACTTCCTTCGCTTCCTCCACTTCATTTCCTCCACTTCCTTCGCTTCGTCCATTTCGTCACTTCTCTACATCTTCCACTTCCTCCACTTCGTCAACTTTGTCCTCTTCGCCCACGTCCTCCACTTCGTGCACTTAGTCCACCTCCTCTACTCCCTCCACTTCCTCCACTTCGTCCACATCGTATACTTCCTCCACTTCCTCCACTTCCTCCGCTTCCTCCGCTTCCATCGCTTCCTTCGATTTGCCAACTTCGTCCACTTCGTCAACTTCGTCAACTTTGTCCACTTCCTCTACTTCCTCCACTTCCTCTGCTTCCTCCGCTTCGTCCGCTTCGTCCACTTCGCCACTTCTCCACATCTTCCACTTCCTCCAATTTCTCCACTTCCTCCACTTCCTCCTACTTCCTCCACTTCGTCCACTTCGTCCAGTTCGTCCACTTCGTCCAGTTCGTCCATTTCGTCCACTTCGTTCACTTCGTCCACTTCGTCCACTTCGTCCACTTCCTCCACTTCGTCCACTCCGTCCACTTCGTCGACTCCGTCCAATTTGCCCACTTCCTCCACTTCGTCCACATCGCCCACTTCCTCCACTTCCTCCACCTCATCCACCTCGTCCACTCCGTCCACTCCGTCCACTTCGTCCACTCTGTACACTTTCTGCACTTCGTCCAATTCGTCCACTTCGTCCAATTCGTCCACTTCGTCCAATTCGTCCACTTCGTCCACTTCGTCCACTTCGTCCACTTCGTCCACTTCGTCCACTTCGTTCACTTCGTCCATTTCGTCAACTTCATCCAGTTTGTCCACTTCGCTCACTTCGCCCACTTCCTCCACTTCGTCTACTTCCTCCACTTCCTCCACTTCGGCAACTTCTTACACTTCCTCCACTTCCTCCACTTCGTCCATTTCCTCCACTTCGTCAACTTTATCCACTTCGTCCACTTCCTCTTCTTCTTCCACTTCGTCCATTTGGTCCACTTCCTCCACTTCGTCCAATTCGTCAACTTCGTCCAGTTCGACCACTTCACCCACTTCCTCCACTTCCTGCACTTCGTCAACTTCTTACACTTCCTCCACTTCCTCCACTTCGTCAACTTTGTCAACTTCGTCCACTTCTCCACGTCGTCAACTTTATCCACTTCGTCCACTTCTTCCTCCACTTCGTCCACTTGGTCCACTTCGTCAACTTCGTCAACCTCGCAACTTCCTCCAGTTCCTCCACTTCCTCCACTTTCTCGACTTCGTCCAATTCCTCCACTTCCTCCACTTCCTCCACTTCCTCCACTTCGTCAACTTTGTCCACTACGTGCACTTCGTCAACTTCCTCCACTTCCTCCTCTTCCTCAACTTCGTCAACTTCGTCAACTTCGTCCTCTTCGTCCAATTCGTAGACTTCGTCCACCTCGTCCACTTCGTCAACCTCGTCAACTTCCTCTACCTCCTCCACCCCCTCCACTTCCGCCGCTTCGTCCACTTCGTCAACTTCGTCCACTTCTCCACTTCTCCTAATCTTCCACTTCCTCCACTTCCTCCACTTCCTCCACTTCTTCCTCCACTTGGTCCACTTGGTCCACTTCCTCAACTTTGTCCACTTCGTCTACTTCGTCCACTTCGTCAACTTCCTCCACTTCGTCCACTTCCTCCACTTCCTCCACTTCGTCAACTTCCTCCACTTCCTCAACTTCGTCCACTTCGTAGACTTCGTCCACTTCGTAGACTTCGTCCACTTCGTAGATTTCGTCCACTTCGTAGACTTCGTCCACTTCGTAGACTTCGTCAACTTCGTAGACTTCGTCAACTTCGTCAACATCCTCTTCTTCCTCCACTTCCTTCGCTTCCTCCACTTCATTTCCTCCACTTCCTTCGCTTCGTCCAGTTCGTCACTTCTCTACATCTTCCACTTCCTCCACTTCATCAACTTTGTCCTCTTCGCCACTTCGTCCACTTCGCCCACGTCCTCCACTTCGTGCACTTAGTCCACTTCCTCCACTCCCTCCGCTTCCTCCACTTCGTCCACATCGTATACTTCCTCCACTTCCTCCACTTCCTCCGCTTCCTCCGCTTCCTTCGCTTCCTTCGCTTTGCCAACTTCGTCCACTTCGTCAACTTCGTCCACTTTGTCCACTTCCTCTACTTCCTCCACTTCCTCTGCTTCCTCCGCTTCGTCCACTTTGCCACTTCTCCACATCTTCCACTTCCTCCACTTCCTCCACTTCCTCAACTTCCTCCACTTCCTCCTACTTCGTCCACTTCGTTCATTTCGTCGACTTCGTCCAGTTCGTCCACTTCGTCCACTTCGTTCACTTCGTCCATTTCTTCAAGTTCGTCCACTTCGTCCACCTCGTCCACTTCGTCCACTTCGTGAACTTCGCAACTTCCTCCACTTCGTCCACTTCCTCCACTTTCTCCACTTCGACCAATTCCTCCACTTCATCCACTTCGTCAACTTTGTCCACTTCGTCCACTTCGTCAACTTCCTCCACTTCTTCCACTTCGTCAACTTCCTCCGCTTCCTCCACTTCCTCCGCTTCCTCCACTTCCTCCTACTTCGTCCACTTCGTTCATTTCGTCGACTTCGTCCAGTTCGTCCACTTCGTCCACTTCGTTCACTTCGTCCATTTCTTCAAGTTCGTCCACTTCGTCCACTTCGTCCACTTCGCAACTTCCTCCACTTCGTCCACTTCCTCCACTTTCTCCACTTCGACCAATTCCTCCACTTCATCCACTTCGTCACCTTTGTCCACTTCGTCCACTTCGTCAACTTCCTCCACTTCTTCCACTTCGTCAACTTCCTCCACTTCCTCCACTTCTCCACATCTTCCACTTCCTCCACTTCCTCCACTTCCTCAACTTCGTCAAATTTGTCCACTTCGCCACTTCATCCACTTCCTCCACTTTGTCCACTTCCTCCACTTCCTTCACTTCCTCCACTTCCTCCACTTCCTCCTCTTCCTCCCCTTCCTCCGCTTCCTCCGCTTCCTTCGCTTCGTCAACTTCGTCCACTTCGCAACTTCGTCCACTTCGTCCACCCCGTCCATTCGTCCACTTCGCCCACTTCCTCCACTTCCTCCATTTCCTCCACTTCGTCCACTTCCTCCACTTCGTCAACTTCTTACACATCCTCCACTTCCTCCACTTCGTCAACTTTATCCACTTCGTCCACTTCTTCCTCCACTTGGTCCACTTCGTCCACTTTGTCAACTTCGCAACTTTCTCCAGTTCCTCCACTTTCTTCACTTCCTCCACTTCGTCAACTTCCGCCACTTCCTCCACTTCCTCCACTTCGTCAACTTCGTCCACGTCATAGACTTCGTCTACTTCGTCAAGTTCGTCAACTTCCTCTACTTCCTCCACTTCCTCCGCTTCCTGTGATTCATCCACTTCCTCCACTTCGTCAACTTTGTCCACTTCGCTACTTCTCCACATCTTCCAGTTCCTCCACTTCCTCCACTTCCTCCACTTCCTCCACTTCCTCCACTTCCTCCACTTCCTCCACTTCCTCCACTTCCTCCACTTCTTCCTCCACTTGGTCCACTTCCTCAACTTCGTCCACTTCGTCTACTTCGTCTACTTCGTCTACTTAGTCCACTTCGTCCAATTCGTGCACTTCGCCCACTTTGTCCACTTCGTCAACTTCCTCCACTTCGTCCACTTCCTCCACTTCGTCCACTTTGTCCACTTCCTCAACTTCCTCCGCTTCCTACGCCTCCTTCGCTCCCTTCGCTTCGTCAACTTCGTCAACTTCGCCACTTCCTCCACTTCCTTCACTTCCCCCACTTCGTCCACTACGTCCACTTCGTCCACTTCGTCCACTCCTTCCACTTCGTTCACTTCGTCCACTCCTTCCACTTCGTTCACTTTGTGCACTTCGTCCACTTCCTCCACTTCCTCCACTTCGTTCACTTCGTCCATTTCGTCAACTTCGTCCAGTTCGTCCACTTTGCCCACTTCGCCCACTTCGCCCACTTCGCCCACTTCGCCCACTTCGTCCACTCCGTCCACTTCGTCAAGTTCTTACACTTTCTCCACTTCCTCCACTTTCTCCACTTCCTCCACTTCCTCCACTACCTCCACTTCTTCCTCCACTTCCTCCATTTCGTCCACTTCGTCCACTTCGTCAACTTTGTACACTTCCTCCACTTCCTCCACTTCCTCCGCTTCCTCCGCTTCTTCCACTTCCTCCACTTCTTCCTCCACTTCGTTCACTTGCTCCACTTCCTAAACTTCGTCCACTTCGTCCACTTCGTCCACTTCGTCTCCTTCGTCCGCTTCGTCCCCTTCGTCCAATTCGTCCACTTCGTCCACTTTCTCCACTTCCTCAACTTCCCCAACTTCCTCAACTTCGTCCACTTCGTAGACTTCGTCCACTTCATCAACTTCGTCAACTTCCTCTACTTCCTCCACTTCCTTCGCTTCGTCCACTTCGTCCACTTTGCCACTTCTCCACATCTTCCACTTCCTCCACTTCCTCCACTACCTCCACTTCTTCCTCCACTTCCTCCACTTCGTCCACTTCGTCAACTTTGTACACTTCCTCCACTTCCTCCACTTCCTTCGCTTGCTCCGTTTCCTCCTCTTCCTCCACTTCGTCCACTTCTTCGTCCACTTCGTCTACTTCGTCTGCTTCGTCCACTTCGTCCACTTCGTCAACTTCGTCCACTTCCTCCACTTCCTCAACTTCCCCCACTTCCTCAACTTTGTCCATTTCGTAGACTTCGTCCACTTCATCCACTTCATCAACTTCGTCCACATCTTCCACTTCCTCCACTTCCTCCACTTCCTTCAACTTCGTCAACTTTGTCCACTTTGCCACTTCGTCCACTTAGTCCACATCCTCCACTTCCACCGTTTCCTCCGCTTCCTCCGCTTCCATTGCTTCGTCAACTCTGACCACTCCGTCCTCTGCGTCTACTTCTTCCACTTCGTCCACGTCGTTCACTTCGTCCATTTCGTGAACGTCGTCCATTTCGTCCACTTCGCCCACTTCATTCACTTCCTCCACTTCGTCCACTTCGTCAACTTCTTACACTTCCTCCAGTTCCTCCACTTCCTCCACTTTGTCAGCTTTGTCAACTTCGTCCACTTCCTCCACTTCGTCAACTTTATCCACTTCGTCCACTTCTTCCTCCACTTCGTGCAGTTTCTCCACTTGGTCCACTTGGTCCACTTCCTCCACTTCCTCCACTTCGTCGTCTTCGTCCACTTCGTAGATTTCGTCCACCTCGTCCACTTCGTCCACTTCGTAAACTTCGTCAACTTCCTCTACATCCTCCATTTCCTCCGCTTCCTTCGCTTCCTCCACTACCTCCGCTTCCTCCGCTTCCTCCGCTTCCTCCGCTTCCTCCACTTCCTCCACTTCGTCAACTTCGTCCACTTCGTCACTTCTCCACATCTTCCACTTCCTCTACTTCCTCCACTTCCTCCACTTCCTCCACTTCCTCCACTTCGTCCACTTCCTCCACTTCCTCCACTTCCTCCACTTCGTCAACTTCCTCCACTTCCTCAGCTTCGTCCACTTAATCCACTTCCTCCACTTCCTCCACTTCGTCGTCTTCGTCCACTTCGTCCACTTCGTAGATTTCGTCCACCTCGTCCACTTCGTCCACTTCGTCCACTTCGTAAACTTCGTCAACTTCCTCTACATCCTCCATTTCCTCCGCTTCCTTCGCTTCCTCCACTTCCTCCGCTTCCTCCGCTTCCTCCGCTTCCTCCGCTTCCTCCACTTCGTCAACTTGGTCCACTTCGTCACTTCTCCACATCTTCCACTTCCTCTACTTCCTCCACGTCCCCCACTTCCTCCAGTTCGTCCACTTCCTCCAGTTCCTCCACTTCCTCCACTTCGTCAACTTCCTCCACTTCCTCAGCTTCGTCCACTTAATCCACTTCATCCACTTCGTCAACTTCGTCAACTTCCTATAGTTCCTCCACTTCCTTAGCTTCCTCCACTCCCTCCACTTCCTCCACTTCGTCAACTTCGTCCACTTCGTCCACTTCGTAGACTTCGTCCACTTCCTCTACTTCCTCCGCTTCCTGCGATTCATCCACTTCCTCCACTTCGTCAACTTCCTCCACTTCGCCACTTCTCCACATCTTCCACTTCCTCCACTTCCTGCATTTCCTCCACTTCCTCCACTTCCTCCACTTCTTCCTCCACTTCGTTCACTTGGTCCACTTCCTCAACTTCGTCCACTTCGTCTACTTCGTCCACTTCGTCCAATTCGTGCACATCGCCCACTTCGTCTACTTCGTCCACTTTGTCAACTTCGTCAACTTCATCCACTTCCTCCACTTCGTCCACTTTTTGTTCACTTCTTCAACTTCCTCCGCTTCCTCCGCTTCCTTCGCTCCCTTCGCTTCGTCAACTTCGCCACTTTCTCCATTTCCTCCACTTCGTCAACTTCGTCCACTTCGTCAACTTCGTCCACATCTTCCACTTCCTCTACTTCCTCCACTTCCTCCACTTCCTCCACTTCCTCCACTTCGTCCACTTCCTCCACTTCCTCCACTTCCTCCACTTCGTCAACTTCGTCCACTTCGTCAACTTCCTCCACTTCGTCAACTTCGTCCACTTCGTCACTTCTCCACATCTTCCACTTCCTCTACTTCCTCCACTTCCTCCACTTCCTCCACTTCCTCCACTTCGTCCACTTCCTCCACTTCCTCCACTTCCTCCACTTCGTCAACTTCCTCCACTTCCTCAGCTTCGTCCACTTAATCCACTTCCTCCACTTCCTCCACTTCGTCGTCTTCGTCCACTTCGTCCACTTCGTAGATTTCGTCCACCTCGTCCACTTCGTCCACTTCGTCCACTTCGTAAACTTCGTCAACTTCCTCTACATCCTCCATTTCCTCCGCTTCCTTCGCTTCCTCCACTTCCTCCGCTTCCTCCGCTTCCTCCGCTTCCTCCGCTTCCTCCACTTCGTCAACTTGGTCCACTTCGTCACTTCTCCACATCTTCCACTTCCTCTACTTCCTCCACGTCCCCCACTTCCTCCAGTTCGTCCACTTCCTCCAGTTCCTCCACTTCCTCCACTTCGTCAACTTCCTCCACTTCCTCAGCTTCGTCCACTTAATCCACTTCATCCACTTCGTCAACTTCGTCAACTTCCTATAGTTCCTCCACTTCCTTAGCTTCCTCCACTCCCTCCACTTCCTCCACTTCGTCAACTTCGTCCACTTCGTCCACTTCGTAGACTTCGTCCACTTCCTCTACTTCCTCCGCTTCCTGCGATTCATCCACTTCCTCCACTTCGTCAACTTCCTCCACTTCGCCACTTCTCCACATCTTCCACTTCCTCCACTTCCTGCATTTCCTCCACTTCCTCCACTTCCTCCACTTCTTCCTCCACTTCGTTCACTTGGTCCACTTCCTCAACTTCGTCCACTTCGTCTACTTCGTCCACTTCGTCCAATTCGTGCACATCGCCCACTTCGTCTACTTCGTCCACTTTGTCAACTTCGTCAACTTCATCCACTTCCTCCACTTCGTCCACTTTTTGTTCACTTCTTCAACTTCCTCCGCTTCCTCCGCTTCCTTCGCTCCCTTCGCTTCGTCAACTTCGCCACTTTCTCCATTTCCTCCACTTCCCCCACTTCCTCCACTTCCTCCACTTCCCCCACTTCGTCCACTGCGTCCACTTCGTCCACTCCTTCCACTTCGTTCACTTCGTCCACTTCGTCCACTTCGTCCACTTCCTCCACTTCGTTCACTTCGTCCACATCGTTCACTTCGTCCATTTCGTCAACTTCGTCGAGTTCGTCCACTTCGCCCACTTCCCCCACTTCCTCCACTTCCTCTACTTCCTCCACTTCCTCCACTTCGTCCATTGCGTCCACTTCATCAAGTTCTTACACTTCCTCCACTTCCTCAACTTCGTCCACTTCATCCACATCGTCAACTTCGTCAACTTCCTCTACCTCCTCCACTTCCTTCGCTTCCTCCACTTCCTCCACTTCCTTCGCCTCGTCCACTTCGTCCACTTCGTCACTTCTCCACATCTTCCACTTCCTCCACTTCCTTCACTTCGTCAACTTTGTCCTCTTCGCCACTTCGTCAACTTCGCCCACATCCTCCACTTCGTGCACTTAGTCCACTTCCTCCACTTCCTCCACTTCCTCCACTTCGTCCACTTCGTACACTTCCTCCACTTCCTCCACTTCCTCTGCTTCCTCCGCTTCCTTCGCTTCCTTCGCTTCGTCAACTTCGTCCACTTCGCCATTTCGTCCACTTCCTCCACTTCGGCCACTCCGTCCACTTCGTCGACTCCGTCCAATTTGCCCACTTCGTCCACTTCGCCCACTTCCTCCACTTCATCCACCTCGTCCACTCCGTCCGCTTCGTCCACTTCGTCCACTCTGTCCACTTTGTGCACTTCGTCCAATTCGTCCACTTCGTCCAATTGGTCCACTTCGTCCACATCGTCCACTTCGTCCACTTCGTCCACTTCGTCCACTTCGTCCACTTCGTCCACTTCGTCCACTTCGTCCACTTCGTCCACTTCGTCCACTTCGTCCACTTCGTCCACTTCGTCCACTTCGTTCACTTCGTCCATTTCGTCAACTTCATCCAGTTTGTCCACTTCGCTCAATTCGCCCACTTCGCCCACTTCCTCCACTTCGTCTACCTCCTCCACTTCCTCCACTTCGTCAACTTCTTACACTTCCTCCACTTCCTCCACTTCCTCCACTTCGTCCATTTCCTCCACTTCGTCAACTTTATCCACTTCGTCCACTTCTTCCTCCACTTCGTCTAATTCGTCAACTTCGTCCAGTTCGACCACTTTGCCCACTTCACCCACTTCCTCCACTTCCTCCACTTCCTGCACTTCGTCAACTTCTTACACTTCCTCCACTTCCTCCACTTCGTCAACTTTGTCAACTTCGTCCACTTCCTCCACGTTGTCAACTTTATCCACTTCTTCCTCCACTTCGTCCACTTGGTCCACTTTGTCAACTTCGTCAACTTCGCAACTTCCTCCAGTTCCTCCACTTCCTCCACTTTCTCCACTTCGTCCAATTCCTCCACTTCCTCCACTTCCTTCACTTCGTCAACTTTGTCCACCACGTGCACTTCGTCCACTTGGTCCACTTCCTCAACTTTGTCCACTTCGTCCACTTCGTCCACTTCGTCCACTTCGTCCACTTCGTCAATTTCCTCCACTTCGTCCACTTCGTCCACTTCCTCCACTTCCTCCACTTCGTCAACTTTCTCCACTTCCTCAACTTCGTCCACTTCGTAGACTTCGTCCACTTCGTAGACTTCGTCAACTTCGTCAACATCCTCTTCTTCCTCCACTTCCTTCGCTTCCTCCACTTCATTTCCTCCACTTCCTTCGCTTCGTCCACTTCGTCCACTTCGCCACTTCGCCACATCTTCCACTTCCTCCAGTTCCTCCACTTTCTCCCACTTCCTCGACTTCGTCCACTTCGTCAACTTCGTATACTTCTTCCGCCACCTCGCACTTCGCCACTTCGCCACTTCCTGCACTTCATCCACTTCCTCCACTTCTTGGACTTCCTCCACTTCCTTCACTTCGTCCATTTCGTCCACTTCCTCAACTTCCTCCACTTCCTCTACTTCATACACTTCCTCCACTTCCTCCGCTTCCTCCACTTCCTCCACTTCCTCCACTTCGTAACTTCCTCTAATTCCTCCACTTCCTCAGCTTCATCTGCTTCCTCCGCTTCGTCCACTTCGTCAACTTCGTCCACTTCTGCACATCCTCCACTTCGTCCACTTTGTCCACTTCGTCCATTTCGTCAACTTCGTCCAGTTCGTCCATTTTGCCGACTTCGCCCATTTCCTCCACTTCCTACACTTCGTCAACTTTGTCAACTTCGTCCACCTCCTCCACTTCCTCCAATTCGTCAACTTTATCCACTTCGTCCACTTCGTCCACTTGTCCACTTGTCCACTTTGTGCATTTCGTCCTCTTCGTCGACTTCCTCAACTTCGTCCACTTCGTCCACTTCCTGCACTTCCTCCACTTTCTCCACTTCGTCCAATTCCTCCACTTCCTCCACTTCGTCAACTTTGTCCACTTCATCCACTTCGTCAACTTCCGCCACTTCCTCCACTTCCTCGACTTTCTCCACTTGCTGCACTTCGTGCACTTCCTCGACTTCCTCAACTTCGTCAACTTCGTCCACGTCCTCAACTTCGTCAACTTTGTCAACTTCCCCTACTTCCTCCACTTCCTCTGCTTCCTCCGCTTCCTCCACTTCGCCAATTCTCCACATCTTCCACTTCCTCCACTTCCTCTACTTCCTCCACTTCTTCCACTTCCTTCACTTCCTCCGCTTCCTCCACTTCCTCCGCATCCTCCGCTTCGTCAACTTCGTCCACTTCGCCATTTCGTCCACTCAGTCCACTTCGCCCACTTCCTCCACTTCGTCAACTTTGTCAACATCGTCCACCTCCTCCACTTCCTCCACTTCGTCAACTTTATCCACTTCGTCCACTTCTTCCTCCACTTCGTCCACTTGGTCCACTTCGTCAACTTCGTCCACTTCCTCAACTTCGTCCACTTCGTCAACTTCCTCCACTTCCTCCACTTCCACCACTTCCTCGTAAACTTTGTCCACTTCGACCACTTCGTCAATTTCCTCCACTTCCTCCACTTCCTCCACTTTCTCCACTTCGTCCAATTCCTCCACTTCCTCCACTTCCTCCACTTCCTCCACTCTCTCCACTTCCTTCACTTCCTCCACTTCCTCCACTTCCTCCACTTCCTCCACTTCCTGCACTTCATGCACTTCTTCCACTTCCTCCACTTCGTCAACTTCGTCAACTTCCTCCACTTCCACCACTTCCTCGTAAACTTTGTCCACTTCGTCCACTTCGTCAATTTCCTCCACTTCCTCCACTTTCTCCACTTCGTCCAATTCCTCCACTTCCTCCACTTCCTCCACTTCCTCCACTCTCTCCACTTCCTTCACTTCCTCCACTTCCTCCACTTCCTCCACTTCCTGCACTTCATGCACTTCTTCGACTTCTTCCACTTCCTCCACTTCGTCAACTTCGTCCACTTCCTCAACTTCGTCCACTTCGTAGACTTCGTCCACTTCGTCAACTTTGTCCACTTCCTCTACTTCCTCCACTTCCTCTGCTTCCTCCGCTTCGTCCACTTCGCCACTTCTCCACATCTTCCACTTCCTCCACTTCCTCCACGTCCTCCACTTCCTCCACTTCCTCCACTTCCTCCACTTCCTCCGACTTCCTCCACTTCGTCCACTTCGTCAACTTCGTATACTTCTTCCGCCACCTCACACTTCGCCACTTCGCCACTTCCTGCACTTGATCCACTTCCTCCACGTCTTGGACTTCCTCCACTTCCTTCACTTCGTCCATTTAATCCACTTCCTCAACTTCCTCCACTTCCTCTACTTCGTACACTTCGTCCACTTCCTCCGCTTCCTCCACTTCCTCCACTTCCTCCACTTCGTCCACTTCGTAACTTCCTCTAATTCCTCCACTTCCTCAGCTTCATCCGCTTCCTCCGCTTCTTCCACTTCGTCAACTTCGTCCACTTTGTCCACTTCGTCCATTTCGTCAACTTCATCCAGTTCGTCCATTTCGCTTTGCCCACTTCCTGCACTTCCTACACTTCGTCAACTTTGTCAACTTCATCCACCTCCTCCACTTCCTCGACTTCGTCAACTTTATCCACTTCGTCCACTTCTTCCTCCACTTCGTCCACTTGTCCACTTCGTGCATTTCGTCCACTTCGTCCACTTCGTCAACTTCGTCCACTTCGTCCACTTCGTCAACTTCGTCCACTTCGTCCACTTCGTCCACTTCGTGCACTTCCTCCACTTTCTCCACTTCGTCCAATTCCTCCACTTCCTCCACTTTGTCAACTTTGTCCACTTCATCCAGTTCGTCAACTTCCTCCACTTCCTCATCTTCCTCCACTTCCTCCACTTCCTCCACTTCCTCCACTTCCTGCACTTCCTCCACTTCGTCCACTTCGTCAACTTCGTCAACTTCGTCAACTTCCTCCACTTCCTCCACTTCCTCGTAAACTTTGTCCACTTCGTCCACTTCGTCAATTTCCTCCTCTTCCTCCTCTTCCTCCACTTCCTCCACTTTCTCCACGTCGTCCAATTCCTCCTATTCCTCCACTTCCTCCACTTCCTCCACTCTCTCCACTTCCTCCACTTCCTCCACTTCCTCGACTTCCTCCACTTCCTGCACTTCATGCACTTCATGCACTTCTTCAACTTCTTCCACTTCCTCCACTTCGTCAACTTCGTCCACTTCCTCAACTTCGTCCACTTCGTCAACTTCGTCAACTTTGTCCACTTCCTCTACTCCCTCCACTTCCTTTGCTTCCTCCGCTTCGTCCGCTTCGTGCACTTCGCCACTTCTCCACATCTTCCACTTCCTCCTCTTCCTCCACTTCCTCCACTTCCTCCTTCTTCCTCCACTTCGTCCACTTCGTCAACTTCGTATACTTCTTCCGCCACCTCGCACTTCGCCACTTCGCCACTTCCTGCACTTCATCCACTTCCTCCACTTCTTGGACTTCCTCCACTTCCTTCACTTCGTCCATTTCGTCCACTTCCTCAACTTCCCCCACTTCCTCTACTTCGTACACTTCCTCCACTTCCTCCACTTCCTCCACTTCCTCCGCTTCCTCCACTTCCTCCACTTCCTCCACTTCCTCCACTTCCTCCACTTCGTCCACTTCGTCCACTTCGTAACTTCCTCTAATTCCTCCACTTCCTCAGCTTCATCCGCTTCCTCCGCTTTGTCCACTTCGTCAACTTCGTCCACTTCTCCACATCCTCCACTTCGTCCACTTTGTCCACTTCGTCCACTTCGTCCATTTCGTCAACTTCGTCCAGTTCCTCCATTTCCCCGACTTCGCCCACTTCCTCCATTTCGTCAACTTTGTCAACTTGGTCCACCTCCTCCACTTCCTCCACTTCGTCAACTTTATCCACTTCGTTCACTTCTTCCTCCACTTCGTCCACTTGTCCACTTCGTGCATTTCGTCCACTTCGTTCACTTCGTCCACTTCGTCAACTTTGTCCACTTCGTCCACTTCGTTCACTTCCTCTATGATGAGTCGTTATTTCTTGAATTATATTTAGTTTATTGCACTTAAATAAACCAGGGAATTGTGTTTAATTGTTTGTTATTTCCCAGTTTTCCGAATTCCGCTTAATTTGGTCGGAAATTTGTAATTGTGCTAATTTGGATTTTCTGAGCTGATTAAGTGCAATTTTGAAATGCAGGAAAATTTAGGAAATACATTTTGGGACATCAGGAAGAATGTCAAATAAATTCAAGACTCTCCAGACAGACATTTTTGAATTAATTAAATTGTAATTCAGTAGTTTAAAATTTCTGTATCAACTCTTATATTTTGGGTCAATTTTTGGTAAATTAGATTAGACCCAAAATTAGAAATTAATGACTTGGACCCTAGGGTTTTAGTGTGTGGACCCCATCCCTATTAAAAGGAGGACACACGTCCTTAGAGGAGCCCTAGCCGCCACCCTCACGGACCCGTTTTTTGGCTCGAATGTTTCTTTTTTTTTGGGAAAAAAAAATGATGCCTACGTTCGTTTGTTTTGGATTCGGATGATGAATGAAGAAGGAGTTTTCACTTCTCTACTTTGCTGATTACACATGTTCCCCTTTATTTTTATTTTCTTTAGTTCAAACAATTTTAATGGGTAGAACGTTCACAGCCGCCACTGCTACTTGCATTTCTGACTCTCTCGGTCCTTGGTTTTGAGGGCATGGGATTTTTGAATTTTATTTTTCGCTGGAATGATGTTTTGCATTGAATAAAAAGAGCTGATGGGTTGCGTCACGGATGGAGAATCACACGGAGTTGGAATGAGCCGAGGAGGATCCATTTTTTTTATTTAGAGAAAGTTGGTGTATGATGTTGAGCTGGAAGTAGAAGTGAAATGGTGCACGGAAGTGGAGCAGAGGCAGCTACCAGCGGTGGTTCATTATTTGGTGTGTTGAAGCGGTTTTGGAGGTGGGAGAACCAGCCTCTACCGAGTGGAGACTTTCATTTTCGCAGCAAGCAGCACACGGTGCATTTACTTTCCTATTAGAGTGAAGAAACGTGATGGATTTTGGTGTGCACGGTAATTAAAAAAAATAGTGTGTGTCACGGCATGAAGAGAGAACGTGTTGGAGGATTGCTTGCCACGGCTGGAAGCATGAGGTGTTGGTGTGCAAGGAAATGGTGAAGGAGCTGGAACACAAGGGAGACGTGATGGCTGGAAGGAGAGACGCACGTTTCTTTTATCTTCATTTAATTTTTCTTAGCTTGGAGAAAAGTGTTGATTAGATGGGTAGGTATACGGTGAATGAAGAAGATTGGCACAATGATTAGGAGCTGGAGATGCACACACGGAGTTGCGGCTTCCACGTCCAGCATAGGATTGCATTTTTCATTTTCAGTCATGTTCAGCAAAGCAGGGCACACGCGATGATGGCTGTTATGTCCAGCAAGAGAAAGCTTCAAAGTTTGGTTTACTGTTCACGTGTTGCTTTTAGTGCTATTTCGATGTGCATTTCATTGTTTAACTTTTTAGATTAATCAGTGCATTTAAATATTAGGTGTGCTGTGATGCTTACTACTTCATTTTATTTTTACTGTTCACGCGCTTTTAAACTTATTATTTCAGTGAAGAAATGGAGTTGTGCACGGTGCCTTTCATTAATTAGATTAAGATTGCATATTTTCTTTAATTCCAAGTTGCATTAGGCATTTGATGTTTTAGTTAAAGTATTGCATTTGAATAGCATATTACGTGCTCATTATTTGCTGCATTTTAGTTAGTTCACACACCTTGCTTTAGGATTGTTCCGTTCACTGTTTCCATTTACTTTAAATGCCTTCAATTATGTTCGGTTGCGTTTAGTTTTCATTCTAATTTAAGTTCACTTGCATTCATAAAAAAATCACAAACCCCCCCACTACGTGTTTGATCTGAGACTGAACCACAATTTGGTCCTTGAGAGACGACCTAGGAGTCACTTCCTAGTCTATACTGCATTCTTTTATGCACAACTTTTGTGGGAGGTGCGACCCTCTTCAACAAAATGGCGCCGTTGCCGGGGGACCAATGGTGCGGTCTTAGGTCTTTCTGTTGTGTTAGTATGTGTTGTGTTTTGTCTTGTGTTGTGATGTGACGTGACGTGATGTTCTGTTGTGTGTGTGTGTGTTGCATGTATAAATGTGTTGTGTTTTATTTGTTTCGTGATTTTTAGTATTATTCTTTTTCCATGTCTACCTATTTTGATTTCGTGAATACTGCTTGTTTTGCTAGTGCCTCTGATTATGATTCTCCTTCTGCATGTTACTCTGATTGTAATTCATATTCTGCTGATTTCTATGTTGAGAACAATATGACTCATCCTCTAATTTATGAGAGTGCTCTTTGTGAGCCGGTTTCACTTAAGGAGGATGATCTTCATTGCGATCTCAC